>NC_091132.1:25059605-25404605 GCF_040183065.1 Periplaneta americana | reverse complement strand
ACGATACAACTATTCAAAGAACATAGTAGAAGTAATATAGACCTTTTTTAGATAGCTGCAATGACTTGACTTCAAATTACAGTACAGAAAAAATGTAGATAAACGAGGTACTGCGTTATGGAGTACAAAATTTGAATGAACCAAAGTTACGTTCCAGAACCATAGTTATGGGAAATGACGGTACTAAGTGTGGCTGGCGATCACCTGTCGACAGGTGCATAGCAAAGGGAATGAAAAACAACAGGAGGACAAAGAGAACAAGGAGAATAAAACACAAGGGGGAGACAAAGAAAACAAAAGGAATACAATGAGAAGGACGATAAAACAAGGAGAACAAGGGAAATGCAAAGAGAATACGGGAAGACAATGAGAAGAAGAGGGATAGAAGGACAACAAGGGGAATACAAAGAGAATAAGGGAGATAAAATGGAAAAACAAGGAAGATAAGTTGAAGTCAATGAAAACAAGAGGGAAACAAGGATAACAAGGGAAAGAAAAATAGAAAAGGGGGAAGACAAGTAGAGCAGAACAAGGCGGAGACAACGAGAACAAGGGGAAGACAAGGCGAAAAGGGGGAATACAAGGAGAACTAGGACAATATAAGATGACAATCAAAATACAAGGAGAATAAACATACTCGCGTCTTAATTACTACCATTATAAGCTCGTTGCATAATGTACTATTTTATTATTAAATCTGTTAGTGTTATAGGATTTATGTGTGTGAATGAATTTTTAAGGCTTATTTTCTGAGAACAGGATAAAATTCAGGTATTTCACTGCAAACACCTCATGTGAGATTTTGAACTTGCTTTTAGGATTAAAATACATTGCGTAGGTGTCGATACAAAGGCTAGCAGAACCTAAAAGCATGCCATGGAATTAAAAGCAAAATATCCGTAGCGTAGTATGAACGAAATATATATAATACAAAGCGGGGGGGGGGGATGAATCAGTTTGTATATTCGAAACACCCTTATTGCCGTTGCCGTTCTGAAATGAAACAAAGTAAAAAGCACACTGTTAAAATCGCTGTCCTATATAAAATATGAGGTACACCGCCACCAGCTACTCTCAAAACTGCCTGCCACGGAATTAATGAATGTTGAGATTTAGGCTCTTTTTTTTTTTTTGTCGCTCTAACCGAGGTCCCTTTACTCCTGCAAACCGCCATGTTACGTGACAATAAAACAGGCATAAAGCTGGAAACAATGGCCGGGGGTGAAAACAATAATATGTGAGTTCAGGCCGGCGTTATTTGAAAGGAAAAAAGTAATAGTGGTTCAAGGGAGCGTCCCTCGCCAGCAACAAAAGTTTGTGATGTGTTCAAAGCTGTTTAAACGCTCCTATGCACGTAATGTGTTGAAATATTTGTGTTCTCGTTGCAGATTTAAGCAAATAGCAGATCATTTCTCGAATGAAAGAATTCAGACTGACGCAGATGCATTACACAGCAAATGTTTAGACGCTTCGATGATACGTATGCTATGCCGATGTGCAAGTTATTGTACGCCGTTACAGAGTTTATGAAGGTAAGGGTTTTCCGAATGAGATATCTTTTTTTCAACAGCCACTTCAAATGAAATGACTTTAACAACGTGTAATAATAAAAGTCGTGACCTGAAATGGAATTTTGAATCTTTACGTAAAAGCAACAATCTGAAATCAAGTATAAGTATATATAATTTGAACTGGTAATGAAAATTACGGGAAAACGGCTTAACGGATTTTAATGAATAACCTCTCATTTTGAAGCTAGGCATCCAAGGATTTTCAGAATAATAGTAATTTTCAGTGAAGCGTTAGTTTTCCTACATAATTTTCCTATTTTCCAAAATCCACCTTTTGTCAGTTTTGAGAACTAATTGCATTTCAGAATAAAACAAAACACACATTACAATAAACAATAGGCTATTACACGAAGGCCATGACCTGACATATTTAGAGCTCAAATTCAATTGGTTATTAAAAACTTCAAAGCTTACTAAAAATAATTTACAGGTCTGATTCTGTGGTGTGTAATTTTATGAGTACAACTGTGTATTGGATATTAAAATCTACAAAACTTGAGGTGGTTTGTTGACATTATTACCATTAGAAATGAAATATTATTATAGTTAATGCTATGATGTGACTATTTTTCATTAATTAAACATATCTATATATGAAGGGTTCAGAACCATAGTGGGCCAAGCGCCATTTACTAAAACCGTAGAAAACAAGGGCTAAATGAAGTTATGACCATAATTCAATGGAAACATACAGCAAGTAATATAAAGTATACACATTAAAACTAAATGATATGTCAATCTTCATTAAACTTATGGCATTCACTTAACTTTAACTCTTGCTTTCTCCGTTTTAATAAATGGCTCTGAACCCTTCATATATAATTTGAATTGGTGAGATAATATTGTTATTAAAAATCAAGTATTTTTATAGTGGGATTGGGTCTTTTTCATATACTTAATGGCGGTGTGGTTTAGCTATTTATATGCGTCACTCTCTTCAGTATTTGTTCAAGAGAGCGCAAAAATTATACTTCCTAAGGAAAGATGAAAAGGTATTAGTTACTGATAAAATAAGAGGCCTATAAAATTTTGTAGTCTCTCAATCATTTCAGCAAGATCTCTTAGAAGGACAAAATGATTTTACCCTTTACATTTCAAGCTCTACATGCAGCAGCTATTCCAAAGCATAGCAAACCTGACTTTTATTTAACTTTCACCTACAATCTACAATGACTTAAAATAGCTATTGCTTTACTCTTACATGAAACCCACTGATCGTCCTGACATTGTTACTTGCGTTTTCACGTTGAAACTCAAAAACTAAAGTGGACAGGTTCAAGAAAAAGTATTTGGCATAAAAAAACCATTCAGAGGGAGTATGTTTCATTATTATGGATGCAAATAATTTTCAAAATGTCTGGTATTCTTCATTGAAAATAAATCTGAAAAATTTTTATTTGAACGTCTAATGAAATTAATTTGCAGCATCTGCTGCACAAGCTACTAATATATACATATATATTTACATTTCAGTTCTGAACATATTTTTTCTTAATTTCTTGCCATTGTTCCATAGTGATGCGGACGTCTAAAATGACGCTTCATTCTAGCAACCATGAATGGACAGGATCAAATTTTAATTTAGTGAATGTAAATTGAAATTATAAATGACATAATACATATTAAATAATAAAGCTACAGTTTTCACATAAAGGAGCAAATGCTCGTGTTTGGGGCAGTTATAGTACATAATCTAGCACTATAAGTTAAGTGATATAACTAAATTTATGTTTAATACTTACTTACTTACTTACTGACTGGCTTTTAAGGAACCCGGAAGTTCATTGCCGCCCTCACATAAACCCGCCATCGGTCCCTATCCTAAGCAAGATTAATCCAGACTCTATCATCATATCCCACCTCCCTCAAATCCATTTTAATATTATCTTCCCATTTACGTCTCGGCCTCCCCAAAGGTCTTTTTCTCTCCGACCTTCCAACTAACACTCTATATGAATTTCTGGATTCGCCCATACGTGCTACATGCCCTGCCCATCTCAAACGTCTGGATTTGATGTTCCTAATTATGTCAGGTGAAGAATACAATGCCTGCAATTCTATGTTGTGTAACTTTCTCCATTCTCCTGTAACTTCATCCTTCTTAGCCTCAAATATTTTCCTAAACACATTATTCTCAAACACCCTTAACCTACGTTCCTCTGTCAAAGTGAGAGTCCAAAGTTTCACAACCATGAAGTACAACCGGTAATATAACTGTTTTATAAATTTTAACTTCCAGATTTTTTGACAACAGACTCGATGATAAAAGCTTCTCAACCGAATAATAACAGGCATTTCCCATATTTATTCTGTGTTTAATTTCCTCCCAAGTATCATTTATATTTGTTACTGTTGCTCCCAGGTATTTGAATTTTTTCACCACTTCAAAGGATAAATCTCCAATTTTTATATTTCCATTTCGTACAATACTCTCGTCACGAGGCATAATCATATACTTAGTCTTTTCGGGATTTACTTCCAAACCTATTTCTTTACTTGCTTCAAGTAAAATTCCCGTATTTTCCTTAATCATTTGTGGATTTTCTCCTAACATATTCACGTCATCCGCATAGACAAGCAGCTGATGTAACCCGTTCAATTTCAAACCCTCTCTGTTACCCTGGACTTTCCTAATGGCGTACTTTAGAGCAAAGTTAAAAATTAAAGGTGATAGTGCATCTCCTTGCTTTAGCCCACAGTGAATTGGAAACGCATCTGACAGATTTTATTTTTAAATTCTTTATTTTTAATAGGAACTGAAAAAAACTAGTCAAAAGAAGGAAAAGGAAAAACATCTATACGGAAGAAGTTAATGGACCGTTTCAATTTAAGGTAAGTTAACTTAAGCTACTTATTTACTAATTGAGACAAAAAT
Source organism: Periplaneta americana (assembly GCF_040183065.1). Lineage (NCBI taxonomy): Eukaryota > Metazoa > Arthropoda > Insecta > Blattodea > Blattidae > Periplaneta > Periplaneta americana. The sequence continues at coordinate 25,400,159 of NC_091132.1, read as the reverse complement.
TGCAACTTGTATCCTATTTTTAAGAACTCCTTTTTTCCTTGATTACTTCACAGAAAATTAAGGATTTTTACACAAAATAAACTCCTCAAATATTTTTGGAATGTAGGGGGGCAATTTTTGAAAACGAAGACTGAAATGTATCGGTTTTAGTCCTTGGGCCCATTATCTTATAATAATAATAATAATAATAATAATAATAATAATAATGATAATAATAATAATAATAATTTATTTTAGCTGGCAGAGTTAAGGCCGTAAGGCCTTCTCTTCCACTCAACCAGCAAAAAGTGTATATACTTATGCATGAACTTACAAAGAATTCAACAATTTGATTTAGATGAGAGTTACATGCATACAAGAGTTATTTACGAATTAAACAACAAAATACTATGAACTATTAATTAAACACTGAAATAAACTGTGTAGCAGAATTAAACTAAAATACATAGAATGTTAATATATTATAAATAATATTAGATAATAGAAAGACATTATTATGAGACAATTTTGAAAATACAGCACAATCAGGATGATGTCTAAAGAAAAAAGTAACAATGTAGTCAGTGATAGTTTAAATCAGTATGATTGGAATGAAATGCTAATAAGGTTATCTTTTAAGCTGTTCTTAAAGGTGTTTGTTGTCTTGCAGCCCCTAATACTTTGTGACAAGGAATTCCATTGGCGCGAGGTGGATATTGTAAAAGATGATGAATAACAAGATGTTCTATGAAGAGGTATACTTAGCGTGCCACAGATAAGTGATCTGGTATTTACGTCGTGGTTAGAGTATAGATAAGAGAAACGAGAAGAAAGGTAATTTGGTGTTAAGGTGTGCAGAATTCGAAAGAGTAAAGACAAAGAGTGTAAAGTTCTGCGTTCTTTAAGTCGGAGCCACGAAAGACTTGCGAAGGAAGGCGATATGTGATCATATCGTCGGATGTTGCACACGTAACTGACGCACATATTCTGAGCTCGCTGTAACTTGACTGACGGAACTTAGGTCACTTAACAAAACGTCACAATAATCGAAGTGCGGCATTACTAGGGTTTGTACTAGGGTAAGTTTTAGTTGCTGGGGCAAGAAATTTCTCAAGCGACTTACTCCTAAAAGAACACAGAATAAGCTGTGAAAACAGTTTTTCCCTATCTTATCCCATTAAGCAAAATGTAATTTTATTTTTTGAAAATTACAAAAGTGATAATATAAATTTAAGATCTCGGAGATTTAAATTAACTTTCTTAAGTAGTAGGCCACTATTTGTAATTTGGCACTTAGCTACATTAATCGGCTTCATTTTGGTGCAAGAATGATGAAAATATCTCAATTCTAAGAGCACTTTGTGTTAACATTAGTGTTGTAAAATGCTGTGAAAATGAACATGGAGATAAATTATATATATATATATCCTGTGGGTATGAGAAATTGTAAAACTAACACACAGCTTCCTGACTGTATGAAAAGTAATACAATCGAACTAGACCGCGAAATTGGAATTGTTATGACACGAAAAACATATAAAATTTACAGGATGTGATGGATTGATAGTTGCAGAACTGCACTTCCAGTTTAAAGAAAGGTTGTTTTCGATCAACAGAAACTCAATTAATTAATTAACCAAATATCATACGACAAAACTGATTTATTTTTAAACCAGAAAATTCAAGCTTTCATATGACATAAAAATAAAAACTTCATGTGACAAAAAATAAAAACATCATTTTTTAACAAAATTAAAAACCAATAGATGAGTACCTTAAATTATGAATTTACATCACTGTGGATTAACGTTTACCGTGTCTTACCGTGAAACGAACGGGCTCGGTTTCAAATCCTAGCTAGGACAAGTTACTTGGTTTGAGAGTTTCTCCGAGGTTTTCCTCTCAACCACTTGAAGCAGAATTGAGTCAGTTAGAGTCATAACTCACATGCTCCAAAAAATGAAAAAATGAAATTCCCATGCGGTTATCTGAGTAGAACACGATTCAGAGGTTAATTTTTCACATTTCTTGTACATCATCATGTTAATTTTTCATATTTCTTACATCATCAAGTTAATTTTTCACATTTGTTACACCATCACGTTAATGTTTCCCATTTCTTACATAATCATGTTAATTTTTCACATTTCTTACATCGTCATGTTACATTATCATGTTAATTTTTCACATTTCTTACATGATCATGTTAATTTTTAACATTTCTTACATAATCATGTTAATTTTTTACATTTCTTACATCATCATGATAATTTTTCACATTTCTTACATCATCATGTTAATTTTTCATATTTCTTACATCATCATGTTAATTTTTCATATGTCTTACATCATCATGTTAATTTTTCACATTTCTTACATCATCATGTTAATTTTTCACATTTCTTACATCATCATGTATATGTTTCCCATTTCTTACATAATCATGTTAATTTTTCACATTTCTTACATCGTCATGTTACATCATCATGTTAATTTTTCACATTTCTGACATAACCATGTTACATCATCATGTTAATTTTTCACATTTCTTACATCATCATGTTACATCATGTTAATTTTTCACATTTGTTACATAATCATGTTACATCATCATGTTAATTTTTCACATTTCTTACATCATCATGTTAATTTTTCACATTTCTTACATCATCATGTTACATCATCATGTGAATTTTTCACATTGCTTACATCATGTTAATTTTTCACATTTTTTACATAATCATGTTAATTTTTCACATTTCTTACATCGTCATGTTATATCATCATGTTAATTTTTCACATTTCTTACATCATCATGTTACATCATGTTAATTTTTCACATTTGTCACATAATCATGTTAATTTTTCACATTTCTTACATCATCATGTTACATCATCATGTTAATTTTTCACATTTCTTACATCATGTTAATTTTTCACATTTCTTGCATAATCATGTTAATTTTTCACATTTCTTACATCATCATGTTAATTTTTCACATTTCTTACATCATCATGTTACATCATCATGTTAATTTTTCACATTTCTTACATCATGTTAATTTTTCACATTTATTACATAATCATGTTACATCGTCATGTTAATTTTTCACATTTCTTACAACATCATGTTACATCATGTTAATTTTTCACATTTGTTACATAATCATGTTAATTTTTCACATTTCTTACATCATCATGTTAATTTTTCACATTTCTTACATCATCATGTTAATTTCTCACATTTCTTACATCATCATGTTAATTTTTCACATTTCTTACATCATCATGTTAACCTCTGAATCGTGTTCTACGCAGATAACAGCATGGGAATGTAACGGTATATCAAGTATTCATTTTTTGGAGCATCTGAGTTATGACTCTAACCGACTCAATTGCTGGGTAACTTTCGGCGTTGGTCCTCGGACTCAATTCGACTTCATTAATTTCAACTTAATCTATTGTCTTCAATAGTTTCAGGTCGACCAGGAGATCCAGTAGACATAGTGCCATGATTCGCCTACAGATGTCATCTGTCTGGTGGAGCTGCATAGATCCCAGGGAGCAACGGACTACGACAGACCAGAGAGCTAACAGTTTCTTCTCAGCCAACTAATTCCTTTTCCTTTTCCTGATTAGTTTCAGCATAATATCACAGTCTACTATATACAGTCACGAAGCTTGGGTTTTGAGGGTGCTAGAAACAATAGACTGTGACGGTACTATTTTGCATTGCCTGTAATGAGGCGATATTAGCGATCCTAGTGGTGATCAACTACCTAGTGTTTGCATATTTACTATGTATTGAGCTTCGCGACTATATATACTAGACTGTGATAATATTATTTATTTTCTCACTCTTTCCATCATAGCTTCTTTTCTTATTCTGTCTGTCCATTTCATGTGCTCCATTCTTCACCATATCCACATTTCAAATACTTCTAATCGTTTCTTTTCACGCATACACTGTGGTTCTATATTATACAGGGTGTTTCAAAAATACGGGGCATAATTTCAGGTATGTATTTCCCACATGTAGACAATCAAAATAGTTAATTACAACATGTGTCCGGAAATGCTTCATTTCCGAGTATGGCCTTCACAACATTGAAATTCACCGGAACGTTTTTCTTTCCGCAGGTCGTTGTCATTACAGAAGATGTTCAAAATGTCAACCTCCTGCTTGAATACAGACCTCACATCGATGTCTCATTGACCTGCGAACACGATCCCAAACTCCAGGAGTATTGCGTATGTCCTCAGAACATGCCACAATTCGATTCCGAAGGGATTCCAAATCAGGCACCGGAGACGAATAAACCAATGATTTTAAATGGCCCCACAAGTAGAAATCGAGAGGGTTCAGATCAGGTGAGCGTGGAGGCCAAGCAATTGGGCCACCTCTACCTATCCATCGATCAGGAAACCTTCGATCCAAGTACCGGCGAGCCGTACGACTGAAGTGTGCAGGAGCGCCATCATGCAAGAAGTGAATGTGTTGACGATTGATCAGTGGAGTGTCTTCTAAAACATGAGGTTTGGTTCCGGTAAATTTCAATGTTGTGAAGGCCATAACTCGGAAATAAAGCATTTCCGGACACATGTTGTAATGAACTATTTTGATTGTCTACATGTGGGAAATACATACCTGGAATTATGCCCCGTATTTTTTAAACACTCTGTATAAAAATTGTCTACATTATGGGAGTTCGTATTTGGACTACTTTGATTCTAAACAATACCTCACAGACAATCTCTGTGGGTCGAACTCACAAACGTTGCCTCAATTCTACAGGAACGGCGTTTTTCAACGCGGCTCGTTGTAAATCTGACACGTTCTGCTCGCTGCTGAAGTTCATTTCACTGCGTGAACTGTGGAATGTTTAATATTTAACCAGCACGATAATGAACGCGAAGCGACCCATATAGTACATAGTTCAAAGTGGCCGCGGCTGTGATGTCCTTCTGGCGCAGAGTAACGAATATTTTGAACAGCTGGAAATTAATTAAACTCTTGGTTGCCAGCGTGTTGGTTAATTAGCCGTTTGCATAGTTAAATTCTTCTTCACAATCATGCGTGTTCATTACTGTGAAAGAAGACTGCTAAAACTGTTTCCCCTTGGTCTCGAGATTAGATATGATTTAACGTGATCCATAATGGAGGAGGATGCGCTGTGAGCCGGTCCACGGCCACAAGGAACGAAGTTCGCTAATGCCTGGTTTATGTGTTCTATTAAATTGCGTGCTACTAACACGGAACGTAATTGTTCCGTAATCTTCATCATCCACTAGCATTAATTCATGACTGCAATCTATGGGTTATGGCGACATCTCCACTAAATCACACTGCCGTTGCATACAAGGCAAACTTATATTAATTATTCTCTGTGTGAAGTCCGAAATAATTTCAATGCGAGGTAGCCTAATTGTTATTACTATGGTTATTGTATTTTAGTAGCTTTGTCCATTGTATATATATTAACGTGGCAAAAAATATACATTGGAGCCTTGACTATACGTAATTATGCAAAGGTCCTAGCAAAAATTGCATTTAATTACAATGTAAAGTAGACTTAGTAAATGAATTAAAAGGTAAAAAATGGGAAAAGGTACAAAATAGCTGGAAATCATTTAAGGGGGATCATACAGCAGCAAATTTTCACAAAATTTTAAATACTCGTGTCTCAGAGAAAATTCAGTGGATCTTTCTAATTTTTTTGTATAAAAATAACTGATATTTGGGCCTCTCATTTGACATCAACAAATTTATAATTATTTTAGTTTATTATTTTTATTTTCACAATTTTAAAGAAATAATTATCTGCTACATAAGAGGAAAACCATAGTATCTCGTCAACCACTCGTCAGATTCTAAGTTTCTTTTTTATTTCTGACTCCAGAATGCATTGTTAGAGCATGGACTGAATTATAAAGTATATGAACTACATTTTTTTTTATTTTGTCATTACGAAAAAATCATTTTTATTTTACATTGTTTATGTATCATAAAGTCATTTAACGTGCGCTCCTGTATATATATGACGTGCATCTTTCTTCAGTGCAGGTAGTAAGGCCGTAACATAATACTACGAGAGGAGTTCGGCCGGCGTCGTGGATCGTGTCCCGGCATGGCTCAGTTGGTTAAGAGCACTCAGCGCGCACAGCTGAGAGGTCCTGGGTTCGATTCCCGGTACCGGTACGAATTTTTCTAGTACTTAATGGTAATATTACATTGTTTACTTAGAATTTATTAAATAAACAGGCATGGTTCAACACTGATATGAAAGAAATAGACATGATCTAACACTGATATGAGAGAAACAGTGTAACGCTGATATGAAAGAAAGGGACATGGTGTAACATGATATGAAAGAAACGGATATGGTCTAACACTGATACCAAAGAAACAGTGTAACACTGATATAAAAGAAAGAGTCATGATGTAACACTGATATGAAAGAAACAGACATGGTGTAACACTGATATGAAAGAAACAGATATGGTCTAACACTGATACGAAAGAAACAGTGTAACACTGATATGAAAGAAAGAGTCATGATGTAACACTGATATGAAAGAAACAGACATGGTGTAACACTGATATGAAAGAAACGGACATGGTCTAACACTCATATGAAAGAAATAGACATGGTATAACACTGATATGAAAGAAATAGACATGGTGTAACACTGATATGAAAGAAATAGGCATGGTGTAACACTGATATGAAAGAAATAGACATGGTGTAACACTGATATGAAAGAAACAGACATGGCGTAACACTGATATGAAAGAAATAGACATGGTGTAACACTGATATGAAAGAAATAGGCATGGTGTAACACAGATATGAAAGAAATAGACATGGTGTAACACTCATATGAAGAAATATACATGGTGTAACACTGATATGAAAGAAATAGACATGGTGTAACACTGATATGAAAGAAACAGACATGGCGTGACACTGCTATAAAAGATACAGACAACACTGATATGAAAGAAACAGACATGATGTAACACTGATATGAAAGAAATAGACATGGTGTAACACTGATATGAAAGAAACAGACATGGTGTGACACTGCTATAAAAGATACAGACAACACTGATATGAAAGAAACAGACATGATGTAACACTGATATGAAAGAAATAGACATGGTGTAACACTGATATGAAAGAAATAGACATGGTGTAACACTGATATGAAAGAAATAGACATAGTGTAACACTGATATGAAAGAAATAGACATGGTGTAACACTATGAAAGATATAGACAACACTGATATGAAAGAAACAGACATGATGTAACACTGATATAAAAGAAATGGACATGGTGTAACACTGATATGAAAGAAATAGACATGGTGTAACACTGATATGAAAGAAATAGACATAGTGTAACACTGATATGAAAGAAATAGACATGGTGTAACACTATGAAAGATATAGACAACACTGATATGAAAGAAACAGACATGATGTAACACTGATATAAAAGAAATGGACATGATGTAACACTGATATGAAAGAAACAGACATGGTGTAACACTGATATGAAAGAAACGGACATGGTCTAACACTCATATGAAAGAAATAGACATGGTATAACACTGATATGAAAGAAATAGGCATGGTGTAACACTGATATGAAAGAAATAGACATGGTGTAACACTGATATGAAAGAAACAGACATGGCGTAACACTGATATGAAAGAAATAGACATGGTGTAACACTGATATGAAAGAAATAGGCATGGTGTAACACAGATATGAAAGAAATAGACATGGTGTAACACTCATATGAAGAAATATACATGGTGTAACACTGATATGAAAGAAATAGACATGGTGTAACACTGATATGAAAGAAACAGACATGGTGTGACACTGCTATAAAAGATACAGACAACACTGATATGAAAGAAACAGACATGATGTAACACTGATATGAAAGAAATAGACATGGTGTAACACTGATATGAAAGAAATAGACATGGTGTAACACTGATATGAAAGAAACAGACATGGTGTGACACTGCTATAAAAGATACAGACAACACTGATATGAAAGAAACAGACATGATGTAACACTGATATGAAAGAAATAGACATGGTGTAACACTGATATGAAAGAAATAGACATGGTGTAACACTGATATGAAAGAAACAGACATGGTGTGACACTGCTATAAAAGATACAGACAACACTGATATGAAAGAAACAGACATGATGTAACACTGATATGAAAGAAATAGACATAGTGTAACACTGATATGAAAGAAATAGACATGGTGTAACACTATGAAAGATATAGACAACACTGATATGAAAGAAACAGACATGACGTAACACTGATATAAAAGAAATGGACATGGTGTAACACTGATATGAAAGAAATAGACATGGTGTAACACTGATATGAAAGAAATAGACATAGTGTAACACTGATATGAAAGAAATAGACATGGTGTAACACTATGAAAGATATAGACAACACTGATATGAAAGAAACAGACATGATGTAACACTGATATAAAAGAAATGGACATGATGTAACACTGATATGAAAGAAACAGACATGGTGTAACACTGATATGAAAGAAACGGACATGGTCTAACACTCATATGAAAGAAATAGACATGGTATAACACTGATATGAAAGAAATAGAAATGGTGTAACACTGATATGAAAGAAATAGACATGGTGTAACACTGATATGAAAGAAATAGACATAGTGTAACACTGATATGAAAGAAATAGACATGGTGTAACACAGATATGAAAGAAATAGACATGGTATAACACTGACATAAAAGAAACATTCATGGTCTAACACTGATATGAAAGAAACTGACATGTTCAAACATTGATATGAAAGAAACAGACATGGTCTAACACTGATATGAAAGAAATAAACATGCTCCAACTTTGATATGAAAGAAACAAACATAATGTAACATTCATGAAAGAAACAGAAATGGTCTAACACTGATATGAAAGAAACAGTGTAACACTGATATGAAAGAAACAGACATGGTCCAATACTGATATGAAAGAAACAGACATGGTCTAACACTGATATGAAAGAAATAAACATGGTCCAACTTTGATATGAAGGAAACAAACATAATGTAACATTCATGAAAGAAACAGAAATGGTCTAACACTGATATGAAAGAAACAGTGTAACACTGATATGAAAGAAACAGACATGGTCTAACACTGATATGAAATAAACAGTCTAACACTGATATGAAAGAAACAGACATGGTCTAAAACTGATATGAAAGAAAGAGACATGGTCTAACACTGATATGAAAGTAACAGACGTGGTCTAACACTGATATGAAAGAAACAGATATGGTCTAACACTCATATGAAAGAAACAGACATGGTCTAACACTGATATGAAAGAAAACAATTAATAAGCTCTGTCGTAACCAGTAAAAGAGAGTTTTTATTCTAATATCAGTTCTTCATGTTGCCTTTGGGATATTGCTGTTGACAGATAAATATTTAGAACACCTTGCACTAAACTTCCATTATAAAAACATCAACAAGCATGGTGATGTTAACTACTTTGTAGCAAGTCGAGAGGGACCGTTGATTGAGCGGAGTGTGGGGTACATTGACGGCAGATTGGAATGCACCCTTGTCAAAACGGTCCATGCAGCATGAGTACAAGGTCTGTTATTATTAAACTCTGTTCCACTCAACTTGTTATTGCTGTTTGCACATATTACATGACGTGAGTAGTTTTATTCGTGTATATAGCTATTTAGCAGATCGTTATTGCACGAGTCTGTTGGTTATACAGGCGGCGGTTGCTGCTCTTACAATTGCCTATTAGTGACAATCGACAAACGATTGAACAGGCGATATGTAGGTTATGCAAAGCACGTACATGCTTGCTGTATTTTAAGTCGCAGCAGTGGCGGATCTAAAAACAGCATGGATAATTGTGTTTTGCGCTTTCACTACTGAATACCAGTTTTTTATGTTTCACTGGGAAAAGTAATTTTTTATTATTATATCATACTATGACAAGTCGGACTCTCAACAATAAGCATGCTCACATTCATCGGGATTTTAATCTGAACAGTATAATACCTTATGACCAGGCTTCGAGACTTCGGACCCAATAGAGCAGTTCAGTGGGAAATCCGCATAACGGCGTACTGAGTATAGTGGTAAAGTGTACAGTGGGTGGGGGTACTGTAGAATAGATGCCAACAAATACGCAAAGGAAAACGCTCGGATTTGAAGACTCTGACGAATAATTTGGTTTTCATACAAACTGTATCTGAAACTATTACACGGTTAGAAAAGTCAGAGCAAGAGATGCCGGAAACCCTCAAATTAATTTAGAAAATGGTGAAGAGAATTAATGAGACATCAAGTACACCGGTTACTGAACGTGTAAAACAGAAGTGGAAATCAATTTTATGTAAAAATAACGATATGGAACATTGTGTAATATAAACAGCAAATTAGTGTACATAGAGTCCCCCGAGAATAAAGGACTGTCTCTTAGAGACTGCAGTGATGTTATGTTTTTTCGTTTTGCTCCTATCACGTCATGCGACGTAGAGCGCAGCTTTCTACAGTACATACTTTGTTTGGCAGATAACCGAAAAAGATTTACGTTTGAGACACTGAGAATGTATCTTGTAGTAGGTACATTGCAATTCGGTATTGTAGATACACTTCCTAAAGACGACCAATAGGATAAATGAAACAATTAAAATTGCTACATGCTTATTTCCACCATGAACACTGTGTATAATTAAACACAAATGCTTATAAAAGACAGGAGAATAAATGCTTTTCACATTCTTTTGACATTATCATTGTGTAATGTGTATTTACTTTCAGAATGTATATATATGTGTTTCCCCCGTACTGTCCATACCTGTGGAGTAACGGTCAGCGCGTCTGGCTACGAAACCAGGTGGCCCGGGTTCGAATCCCGGTCGTGGCAAGTTACCTGGTTGAGGTTTTTCCGGGGTTTTCCCTCAACCCAATACGAGCAAATGCTGGGTAACTTTCAGTGCTGGACCCCGGACTCATTTCACCGGCATTATCACCTACATATCATTCAGACGCTAAATAACCTAGATGTTGATGCAGCGTCGTAAAATAACCCAATAAAATAAAAATTCCCCATACTACCGTACTCTACTCTAAATAGCAACGTTGTTACCTCAACACATCTCTATCTACCTGCAGCGAGTCAACAACTTATAGTGCATGCACAGTAAACTTATTGTATCTGGTCCAAAGTCCTTATGACACAGAAGTCAGTTGACAAATGAAAAATATTACTCCAATTGGAAATACAATTGTATACAGTATGTTCACTATCGCAAATGTTCAAGATGTGCTCCATTTACTTGAAGATAGTACCTCACTGACATTCTTGGCAACCTTGCTCCCATGGACGAATATATGTTGAGTCACAGTAATGCACTGCAGCTCACTGCGAAATACTGCGAATGCGCGTGCGCGAGCAGCCTAGCACACCCAAAGCCAACACTGTCTGATGCGGCCGCTTCTTAGCCCATCGCACTGCTCAGCACTGCACTGATATCAACCCACCAGTTGGTTGCATTCTACTGTTTTTCTGCTTGTGTGTATTGGTGGTACTTTCGCTTGGCGTGTGGCATGAGCATACAGTTACCCGCATACCGGACAACATACAAAATTAAATTATTTTCCACTGCTGTCGAGCACAGATTTAAAAACTGTCCCCAACAGTACTTTTTAAATCTCCATCTGACTCTGTTTTAAAATCTCTAGCAGCGAGTGTCTCCTTCAATACTTTTTCTCTAGAGAGACTCTGATGGCTTTAACTACACCAGAATAAATAGATAGATAGATAGATAGATAGATAGATAGATAGATAGATAGATAGATAGATAGATAGATAGATAGATAGATAGATAGATAGATAGATAGATAGAGATAGATAGATAGATAGATAGATAGATAGATAGATAGATAGATAGATAGATAGATAGATAGATAGATAGATAGATAGATAGATAGATAGATAGATAGATAGATAGATAGATAGAGATAGATAGATAGATAGATAGATAGATAGATAGATAGATAGATAGATAGATAGATAGATAGATAGATAGATAGATAGATAGATAGATAGATAGATAGATAGATAGATAGATAGATAGATAGATAGATAGATAGATAGATAGATAGATAGATAGATAGATAGATGGATGGATGGATGGATGGATGGATGGATGGATGGATGGATGGATGGATGGATGGATGGATGGATGGATGGATGGATTAGATAGATAGATTAGATAGATAGACAGACAGACAGACAGACAGACAGACAGACAGACAGACAGATAGATAGATAGATAGATAGATAGATAGATAGATAGATAGATAGATAGATAGATAGATAGATAGATAGATAGATAGATAGATAGAGAGATGGATGGATGGATGGATGGATGGATGGATGGATGGATAGATAGATAGATAGATAGATAGATAGATAGATAGATAGATAGATAGATAGATAGATAGATAGATAGATAGATAGATAGATAGATAGATAGATAGATAGATAGATAGATAGATAGATAGATAGATAGATAGCTAGATAGATAGATAGATAGATAGATAGATAGATAGATAGATAGATAGATAGATAGATAGATAGATAGATAGATAGATAGATAGATAGATAGATAGATAGATAGATAGATAGATAGATAGATAAAATAATAAATAAATAGACAGGCAGACGAAGAGACAGATAAATAATAAATAAATAAATAAATAAATAAATAAATTTTAGAATTTATGCTTTTACGGCCAGTGTCTGTGATGAAGGTTTTCCGGGCTGAGATCCCTTGGTCTACCAGTCTACCAGTAGACCACGCATCTCATCCCGGAAAACCTTCATCACAGAGATTGTACTTTCTTTTCCATGCACCATTATTTGGACTCATCTTGAAAAGCAGAAATCAAAAACTTAAACAAAAACGTTTGAAACAGTAGCTGATCGTTGATCGAACCGCACACACAAGCACAAGCCCGCGCAAACTCAATAATAATAATAATAATAATAATAATAATAATAATAATAATGATTTATTTTAGCTGGCAGAGTTAAGGCCGTAAGGCCTTCTCTTCCACTCAACCAGCAAAAAGTGTATATACATATGCATGAACTTACAAAGAATTCAACAATGTGATTTAGATGAGAGTTACATGTATACAAGAGTTATTTACGAATTAAACAACAAAATACTATGAACTATTAATTAAACACTGAAATAAACTGTGTAGCAGAATTAAACTAAAATACATAGAATGTTAATATATTTCAAATTATATTACATAATAGAAAGAGATTATTATGAGACAATTTTGAAAATACAGCACTATCAGGATGATGTCTAAAGAAAAAAGTAGCAATGTAGTCAGTGATAGTTTAAATCAGTATGATTGGAGTGAAATGGTAATAAGATTATCTTTAAAGCTGTTCTTAAAGGTGTTTGTTGTCTTGCAGCCCCTAATACTTTGTGACAAGGAATTCCATTGACGCGAGGTGGATATTGTAAAAGATGATGAATAGCAAGATGTTCTATGAAGAGGTATATTTAGCGTGCCACAGATAAGTGATCTGGTATTTATGTCGTGGTTAGAGTATAGATAAGAGAAACGAGACGAAAGGTAATTTAGTGTTAAGGTGTGCAGAATTCGAAAGAGTAAAGACAAAGAGTGTAAAGTTCTGCGTTCTTTAAGTCGGAGCCACGAGAGACTTGCGAAGGACGGTGATATGTGATCATATCGTCGGATGTTGCACACGTATCTGACGCACATATTCGCTCGCTGTAACTTGACTGACAGTTCAGAACTTAGGTCACTTAACAAAACGTCACAATAATCGAAGTGCGGCATTACTAGTATTTGTACTAGGGTAAGTTTTAGTTGCTGGGGCAAGAAGTTTCTCAAGCGACTGAAACAGTGAATGGAGGAACAGATTTTTTTATCGTTTCTTTAACTTGAAAATTCCAACTTAGATTATTATCAAAAAAGAAGCCAAGATTTTTTACGACAAATGAATAAGTAACTGATAGAATAGTAGCATGTGTGACTGTGCCAGATTCTGCGTTATTAGAACACTGGCGGAATTTTACAACACAAAGTAATATCAATACCTCTCGAGAGCTTTTTAAGCCCCTCTGGCTCTGAGAATCTCATTTTATGCGAACCTTTATCGCCAAGAATTCCCCTGAATTGCCAACATTAAAAGATTTAATGCCTCTCAGTTCGGTTTGCGGATTTATTTCAAGAGTCCAGTTAGCTTTAATTTAGTGGAATTTTTATTGTGTTGGTACTTAAATTTGCATGTCAGGTGCGGACAGGATGAAGTATATTGTATTAGGACTTCCTACGACGTTGCGGTTATTTCATTTTTGCCCACAAATTTTAACCCTGCAGCGGATTAGGGTATTCCACGTGACAGATGGCGTGACCGGTAATTTTAATTCCCATTTCGATATTGGGCTAGAATTTAGAGCCACAGTCCTTCCCCCCCCCCCACTTAGGAGGGATATAACCAACTCACCGCCACAGTACTAGGTGTCACCACCAATGAAAGCAACCCCTCGCCAACCTCTCGCTTTGCTTTATGCCTCGTCCTTAGCATGTGGTTTTGTACTGTACATATTTTTATTTTATCCTCCGGCTCCACCCAGTTAAAACTTCAAAGCTGGGTGCTGAAATAAGTAGTGAATGGGGTGAATCGTAGAATCAAGGGGTAACCTTCGTAATTAAAACCACATTTGTTTTCGCCAGTTTTCACATCGGGGCGGTTAGAGAGAGCTGTCAAGGGAATGCGGTCACATCTGCGGTAAATCTTATACTCTTAACTGTAACGCAGGCTGGAGTGAGGGAGGTCGTTTCTCAGACCGCACAATCTCGACCTGGTTTTGCGTTTTCAAAGTAGGATGGGAGCAGCAGAGATTCTAAATCATATGAAGAAAATTCACGCAGCTGTTTCGTGGCTTGGAGTATATGTTGGGTTTCAACTTGTAGGACCGCATTTACACACCTGCGGTTTTCAAACTAGGCATTTATTATGAATCATCTAAATGGAACTGTCGAGCAAATGTCGGAAGTTTATGTCTTATCTTGTAATTGCTGGCAAACTCTCAGAACATGCTCCCATCTCTGACAGATGGATAAATTAACCACAACAGTAATTCGAAGAAGGATTATATTCCAGTGCTAAAAACAGTTTAATAAAATATTATAAGGAAACGTATAACCATTTTCTCAACTGTTTTCACACAGAACTGTAACTTTTTCTTCACTGCTAATGGGGGCGGAGATAAGTTGCGAATTGATCTCCACAAAAAATTCAACTGCCTTCTTGTGCTCCTTATATTCTTCTTTTCTCCTTGTATATTTACCTTGTTCTCCTCCTTGTATTCCCTTTTTTCTCCTTGTATCTCCCTTGTTCTCCATGTAGCTCTCTTGTTCTCCTTGTAGGCCTTTCCTCTTCTGATTTTTGCATTATGCTTGGTCTTCTTGTATTTCCCTTGTTATCCTTATATTTCACTCCTCCCTTCCTCGTGTTCCCCTTGTTTTCCTCGTGTTCTCCTTCTTCTCCTCGTGTTCCCCTTCCTCTCCTTGTGTTACCCTTGTTCTCCGTGTGTTCTCATGTCCCCTTTATTATTCTCGTATACCCCTTGTTCTCCTCGTGTTACCCTTGCTTTACTCGTGTTCTTCTTGTTCTCCGTACGTTTCCCTTATTCTGTTCGTGTACCTCTTTTTCTCCTCATATTCCTCCATTTTCTTCTCGTGATCCCCATATCCTTCTCTTTTATCCCTTGTTCGCATGGTGTTCCCCTTACTCTCTTAGTGTTCTCCTTGTTCACCTCCTGTTCCCCTTGGTCTCTGTGGGTTCTCCTTGTTTTCGTGTTCCCCTTGTTTTCCTCGTGTTCCCCTTGATCTCCTAATGTTCCCCATTTTCTCCTCGTATTCGCCTTCTTCTCATAGTGCTGCAACTCGTGTTCCCCTTGATCTTTTAGTGTTCTCCTTATTCCAGTAGTGTTACCTTTGTTCTCCTAGTGTGCTCTGCTTCTTCTCGAGTTCCCCTTGTTCTCCTCGTCTACTCCTTTTTCTCCTTCTTCTCCTAGTGTTCCCCTTTTTCTCCTCGTGTTCCCCTTGCTCTCCTCGTCTTCCTTTTCTTCCCCTACTGTTCTCCTTCTTCTCCTAGTGTTCCCCTTTTTCTCCTCGTGTTCCCTTTGATCTTCTACTGTTTTCTTGTTCCCCTAGTGTTCCCCTTGTTCTCCTCGTCTATTCCTTTTTCTCCTTCTTCTCCTAGTGTTCCCCTTTTTCTCCTCGTGTTCCCCTTGTTCTCCTCGTCTTCCTTCTGTTCCCCTACTGTTCTCCTTCTTCTCCTAGTGTTCTCCTTTTTCTCCTCGTGTTCCCCTTGTTCTCCTCGTCTTCCTTTTGTTCCCCTACTGTTCTCCTTCTTCTCCTAGTGTTCCCCTTTTTCTCCTCGTGTTCCCTTTGACTTCTACTGTTTTCTTCTTCCCCTTGTGTTACCCTTGTTCTCCTCGTGTTCCGCCTGTTCTCCTCGTCTTCCTTTTGTTCCCCTACTGTTCTCCTTCTTCTCCTAGTGTTCTCCTTTTTCTCCTCGTGTTCCCTTTGATCTTCTACTGTTCCCTTTGTTCCCCTAGTGTTACCCTTGTTCTACTAGTGTTTTCTTCTTTTCGAGGTCCCCTGCTCTCCTAGTGTTCCCCTTGTTCTCCTCGTCTTCCCCTTTTTCTCCTCGTCTTCCCCTTGTTCTCCTCGTCTTCCCCTTGTTCCCCTATTGTTCTCCTTCTTCTCCTAGTCTTCCCCTTTTTCTCCTCGTGTTCCCTTTGATCTTATACTGTTCCCCTTGTTCTCCTAGTGTGCTCTTCTTCGTTTTGAATTCCCCTCGCTCTCCTAGTGTTCCCCTTGTTCTTATCATCTTCCCGTTGTTCTCCTCGTGTTCTCCTTCTTCTCCTAGTGTTCCCCCTTTTCTCCTCGTGTTCCCCTTGATCTTCTAGTGTTCTCCTTGTTCCCTTAGTGATACCCTTTTTCTTCTAGTGTTCTCTTCTTCTTTTCGAGTTCCCCTTGTTCTCCTAGTGTTCCCCCTTTTCTCCTCGTGTCTCCCTTGATCTTCTACTGTTCCCCTTGTTACCGTAGTGTTACCCTTGTTCTCCTAGTGTTCTCTTCTTCGTTTCGAATTCCCCTCGCTCTCCTAGTGCTCCCCTTGTTATCTTCGTGTTCTCCTTCTTCTATTCGTGTTCCCCTTCTTGTTTTTATCATGTACCCCTTCTCCTCTTCGTGTTCCACTTCTTTTTCCTCGAGTCCCCCTTGTTCTTCTCATGTTCCCCTTGTTCTCCTCGTGTTTCCCGTGTGCACCTTGTCTTTCTCTCTTTCTTCTTGTCACTCTGTTCTCTTTAGATTCTCTTTATCTTCCTTATCTCCTTCTTGCTCTCGTTTTCCCCCACGTTCTCCTTGCCTTTCACTTGTCCTTGTATTCACCTTGTTCTCCTTGTCTTCCTGTTATCCTCGTATCCTCCTTGTTCTCGTTCTAATTATTGTTATATTGAAGCTGTCACGTTTCGGAAGGGAACAGATGCGTATATATGACTGTGAAGTAAGGTAACTGATCTGTATATGTCAATTAATATTGTTACAATATTACCATTTTATACGCGCACTCACATTGTTTTAGCATGTATAAATCATCTATATTTGCAGCGTGTATCTTTGACAGCAGAAACATGAGTAATTGCCTTTCATTACACAGGTAATTCGTTAACATATGAATTAATACGTTCAATATATTAATTATTTATTCACAGACTCATATCGCTGTACAATTCTGTTTAGCTTACGATAATACTGGAACGTTTACAGTAGGAATTGATCCATGTTACCTGAATTATTTCATCGTAGCACTGTACACTATATTGTAGGCTTGTATACTGGTGATACAAGCTTTTATTTCTTAATGGTGACTGTGGGGCAAAGTGAAATGGAAATTAAATAATTTTTTGAAGCCACAGTTTTCTACAAAATGAATGCAAATTGTAATTTAACTTAATAAGTAAAGGTACATTTCATATCTACAATTCATTTTACATATTTATGTTTTTTAACTTGATTATTTAACGACGCTGTATCAACTGCGAGCTTATTTAGCGTCGATGGAATTGGTGATAGCGAGATGGTACTCGGCGAGATGAGGCAAGGATTCGCCGTAGATTACTTGAAATCCGCCTTAAGGTTGGGGGAAACCTCGGAAAGACCCATCTAGATAATGAGCTCAAGCGGGAATCGAACACGCGCCCGAGAGTAACTCCTAATATGTAGACAAGCGCATTAGCAGACTGAGCTACGCCAGTGGCCTAGGAAAAAATGTAATATGTTTTGCAGTTCGTTGTTTTTTTAATTTCTGACTTTTAGTTTTAATTTTTGTACTGAGAATTATTGATTCTCAAAAATATAACATGATTAATATCTATAATAATTTATAATAGGCCCTAATAAGTATCATACTTAATACTATAACTCTTCTATTTATTTACAAACACCAAAAAAATTCAATTCCCATAATTTTAATCCACATATCTGTCGTTGATTTGCAAAAAGGTACACGTCCAAAATGCCAAAGTATTGGGAAATCGCAAAAAAAAAAAAAAAAATCATAACAGACTTAAAAAATTAAAATGTTCATGAATCCTGATTGTATGTATCCATAGTGATCTAATTAGAAAACATTTAATTGTTAACTCAGTTACAGTTTTTGCGATTTTTCAACACTTTGTTATTTTGGACATATCCTCTTTTGCAAATCGACGACAGATATATTCTGAAATTATGCCTTCATTTAGACTTTTTTAGCTTGTCACATATGGGTTTTCACTTTACCCCTACATGGCGCAAAAGTGAAAGATAATCGGGGGTTTGGTAAAATAAATATAGCTAGTTAAGTATATAAGGTAGTATATAATCTAGGAATTTATATGGACAAAAACTTAAGTTGGAATACTCAAATCCCACACATATGTAAAATAATTTTTATGAAAATTTACACACTAAAAAGAATCCGAAATTTCCTTCCTTTGCTTCTCAAGAAGAATTTAGTGCAGTCGCTCTTGATGCCTCATTTTGATTACTGTGACACTCTCTACACTGACCTTAACATGAGACTGACAGACTACAGCGTGTTCATAATGCATGCGTTCGATTTATTTGCAACGTCTGTAGATCTGATCGTATCACACCTTCACTAAATATGCTGTCCTGGGTCCGTCTCAAGGAGCGAAGAACTATTCTCTCACTTTACTCTTCAATATTCTACAAACCTCTAACCCTAGCTACCTAGCTTCTCGTTTTCAACATTTGTCCTCATATCACGAAATAGATACTCGCTCACAACACCATATCACACTCTCCATTCCTAAACACAGAACATCCTTCTACTCTTCATCTTTCACCGTCTCTGCAGCTCATCTCTGGAACTCTCTACCACAACATGTCAGAGACTGTCGGACATTGTCTAGTTTCAAAAATAAATTAAAATTTCACTTTTTGAATTAGATTCCTTTCAGTTATAAGCCCTTTTCTCTGCCATAGTTTTGTAAAAATATAGGCTGTATATTTCTTTCCTTCCTTTCCCCTTTTTGTTCTCTTTATCAGCCGATGAATTTATTATCATAGCCTTTTTATCGTAAATTTTATTTAATTTTCGTATTTCTTTTCTTTTTTATTATTTTATTACATTCCATTTTGATATATTCTTCGTTACGTTTTTCCATATTAACCATTTGTACTAATTGAGTTGCTTTCACTATATTCCAATGTATTTTACTTTCTTTTTTAATTATGTTATTATTTTCATGTTGTTTTATGTCGATTTATTGTGCTATTATTATTTCTCTCTGTAATAAGTTAGTATTCTGTTCTTTAACTTCTTGTTAAATTTTAACTGCTTGCCTATACTTTGTGACCTGGTAGAGTGTAAGAGAAGGCCCTATGGCCTTAACTCTGCCAGTATAAATAAATAAATAATAATAATAATAATAATAATAATAATAATAATAATAATAATAATTATTATTATTATTATTATTATTATTATTATTATTATTATTATTATTATTATTAAGGTTTTCCTTCGGTGATCGCTGCAAATTATAAAGAAAGGTTCCCTCTACTACATTCGGGATAGAAATTTACAAATTTTTTAACGAGCTGTCATTTACGACTTAGTGAAAAGTATTTCGCTTTGCCCCACTCTCCCATATATAATTTTATGCTCGACCATGCCGAAATGCAGTAATTATACACCTGGTAGCAGACCTTTAATGCATGTCATTAAAGTACACCTACTCATTAAAGGTCAGGTCTTTCAGCCAATGACGACTCAGGTTACAACTGTTCAGCCAATGATAGGTCAGCTTTCTACCGTTATAAAACCGCAAGTATCGATTATTCTCGGATATGCAATCCAAAGAGAATTAGCGAAAAGTCACGGAGGCTGGAAATCCAATACTGTCGCAGAAGGTTATGTTCTGTTACTATAATAATTAGCGTTAATTGTAAATAATATTCAAATAAATTCAATTTGTCATCTCGTTTTTCAATGTCTAATTTTATTTCAATGTTATCTCTGTAGGTTCGTATGGCCTAGCAAGGTCAATGTGAATATCTGTTCCTCGAAAAAAAATCACTACTTTCGAGTCTGCGTACATCTCACAACATACGGGATATTGGCCAAGGTCAGATACAAAGAATATTAATAATATCAAGTTAGAAATATGGTCGAGCATAAAAAGTCGTATGAAACTCGCCTATAATGGTAATTAAGAAGCTCGTATGAAAATTATGAAACTCGCTTGCGCTCGTTTCATAAATATCCATACTCGCTTCTTAATTACCTTCATTATAGGCTCGTTGCATAACGTACTATTATTGTACGTTTGTCCCAATTTGCAATTATTTGTTAATACGATAATATTACATGACTTAATTACTTCAATTATTAGAGTGTCGTTGAAACTGTTTTACTTCCACTAATTCTAAGCTAAATGAACTTTTACGAAGTTCAAGAGGTGGTTGAGAAATTGGATTAAGCTTACACTTTCCGAAAGTCTTGCAGAGACGCGTCCTAATAGAGTAATTGCAAGTTGGAGGCAGTGGCTGCCACCAGGACGCGCCACATTTCAAACAAATCACGTCGCAGGCCTCACCATCCGACATTGCTCTTGTCCGCTTTGCCCCTCTTATCAGATCTCACTCCCCTTGCTTCCATTTCAGACTAGTCGATGCCAATCTTGATAATCGCTACCTTTGATAAAACGATTCCAACTGCAAATCTGGGACATCCGACATAGGAAACGTTCATCCATGCACAAAGATAACAATGTTTTAACTCTCAAGACGTAATCTGGTATGATTTCAGATAAGGATAGGGTATTTTACAATTTCGAACGTCGACAATATGGTAAATAAAGGAGAAATTCTTCCAAACTACCACCATCAAAAAGTTAGATAATTGCTGGCTTCTACATTACAATCTCTTAAATAAGAATTTCATGAAGAAGTTTTCTGTTTATCCTCTTTATGTTGCCATGGATCGCCAGAGAACGAAAGCCTCGATTCTAGATCCTACCGTAAGGATTGACAAAAATATTAGCCAGGATTCTAAGATAGACCTTACTTACTTACTTACTGGCTTTTAAGGAACCCGGAGGTTCATTGCCGCCCTCACATAAGCCTGCCATTGGTCCCTATCCTCAGCAAGATTAATCCAGTCTCTACCATCATATCCCACCTCCCTCAAATCCATTTTAATATTATCTTCCTACCTACGTCTCGGCTTCCCCAAAGGTCTTTTTCCCTCCGGCCTCCCAACTAACACTCTATATGCATTTCTGGATTCGCCCATACGTGCTACATGTCCTGCCCATCTCAAACGTCTGGATTTAATGTTCCTAATTATGTCAGGTGAAGTAAACAATGCGTGCAGCTCTGCGTTGTGTAACTTTCTCCATTCTCCTGTAACTTCATCCCTCTTAGCCCCAAATATTTTTCTAAGAACCTTATTTTCAAACACCCTTAATCTCTGTTCCTCTCTCAAAGTGAGAGACCAAGTTTCACAACCATAAAGAACAACCGATAATATAATTGCTTTATAAATTCTAACTTTCAGAATTTTTGACAACAAACTGGATGATAAAAGCTTCTCAACCGAATAATAACAGGCATTTCCCATATTTATTCTGTGTTTAATTTTCTCCCGAGTAGGCCTATCATTTATATTTGTTACTGTTGCTCCCAGGTATTTGAATTTTTCCACCTCTTCAAAGGATAAATCTCCAATTTTTATAGTTCAATTTCGTACAATATTCTGGTCACGAGACATAATCATATACTTTGTCTTTTCGGGATTTACTTCCAAACCCATTTCTTTACTTGTTTCAAGTAAAATTCCCATTTTCCCTAATCGTTTGTGGATTTTCTCCTAACATATTCACGTCATCCGCATAGATAAGAAGCTGATGTAACCCGTTCAATTCCAAACCCTCTGTGTTATCCTGAACTTTCCTAATGGCATATTCTAGAGCGAAGTTAAAAAGTAAAGGTGATAGTGCATCTCCCTGCTTTAGCCCGCAGTGAATTGGAAAAGTATCAGATAGAAACTGGCCTATACAGACTCTGCTATAAGTTTCACTGAGACACATTTTAATTAATCGATAAACCTAGAGAAAAAATCTATACATGAACCATGTATATTCACTGATAAAGACAGCACCAATCTAGAGGGCTGCTCTGTGAGAGAATTACTGTTTGAAGTTAATATACCTGGGATATTTTAAAGAAATTGTGCATCCCCCACAGAATATTAGAACAAATTATTCTCAGTATTGTTAGGGATTCATTATGCATTTAACTTAGGGATATTTATTATTCCTATATTTTTCAATAAGTTGTCACATTTTAATACTATTTTATTCATATTATTGTTAAATTGCATGTTTTTATTCTTTATGTCATTTTAAAATATTCTGTTAAACCAACCGTGTTCAAATTTCCATTTATCCATTAATTCACTTACTTAATTATTTAGTTATTTATTTAATTATTTTCTTAATTAGTTACTAAGTTATTATTTATTTTTACTCGCTTATTTACTTCCTTATTTCCTTAGGTTGCTATTAAAGTAATAAGAATAGCTCATTTAATCTTTACTTGTTATCTGTTTACATTTGTCTTTTGTCATATTTTGCATATTTGTCATAAGATTATATATTTAAATTCATTCTGTAAAATATGCACATTTAACAAGTCATTACCCTACAATAACTTCATATCTTACTAAATCTTTTGCCATATTGTTTTGAAACACAATGATGAGTATGACAGCATTTATTCACACATATAGTTACAAATTTTTTCTAGTTAAATATACATAATGATATAACATTTAGTATGTTGTATTTATTAACACTATAATTGGTATACACCCGGTGGAAGTGACATATAATATACAATAATACCATTACAATAATTATATTAATAAAATTTACAATAATTACGGCAATAAAAAAATATAATACAAATAAATAGATGCAATAAACCTAGGACTATAAATAAAAACTACGCTATAATAACGCCTTACAATAAGCAAAAGTAATCCTAACTTATAAGTACTTCTATTACACCCAACTATTACCAACTTAAGTAATTATATATCACCTTAATTAATTACATATCAACTTTATTACATATCATCTTAATTAATTACATATCACCTTAATTTATTTACATATCAACTTAATTATATATCATTTTAATTAATTACATATCAACTTAATTAATTACATGACGCAACTTACATAATTACACTGCATCTACAATTACATTTTCCGTCTAATCTTCTCTACCTTTCCTTGAATGTATTGATTTTGAGAGGACCATCCTGAAAGATTGCCGCAGGTAAGCTGTTCCATTCTACTATTGTGCGGTTAACAAAGGAAAATTTTGCCACGTCCGTTCTTTGTTTTCTGCATTTAAACTTTCTAATATGACCAGCCCTGCCTACGTATGATGGTGTCAGTAATCTAGCATTGATGTCGGTCCATGGATATATAGTGATAACACATGTACCATTAATTTTTTTGTTTCATCTTTTTTTATGTTTTCAACTTTTTAACTGTATCATTCTTTTGCATCTTTTCACACATTTTAATACGGGTTCCATGTTTTCATAAGATATCGAGTATTTATGTCTGAAGATGCCATGATTTGGCGAAAACGTTCACAATGTTAATAATATAATGTAAAGTAACTATTATAGTATTTTACATTAAAAGTAAGTCATATGACTGCATATTATCAATTTTTATTAGTTGATACTTGACTTATTGGAACTTATAAAAAATGAATTCAAAATTCTCTCTCATGACAGTGTTTTGTTTTTCAGTTCTTGGTTTTACTATTTCTAGTAGCTTCGCAAAAAGTGTTTCATCCATTATTAAACGTTTCCTGCAGTCATTTGGGTTCGTTCTCTTTTAAATCCCGAAATGAATTGAAAACTGTATACCTATTCCTACCGAGTAACCCTAGCTTAGTCCTTGTTTTTGGCGCCTTTTTTTCCTTTAAAACTTTCAGCAGTGAAATCTAAGATTTGAAGAAAATTTATCAAATTTGCGGCTCAAGATCAACGAGTATAATGTAGTTCTTTTTTGGACGACTTATATACAAAATTATCTAGACGATGTGTATTTCACTTTAAATTGTAAGAAAATACATCTCTAATAAGACTGTTAACATACGTTCTTGATGCAAAACACTTGCAACATAGAGGATATACGAGTAAAATTATGATGAAATGTTAAACTCGGAAAACTGACAACTTTTAATTACGTAGGCTATTGTGTTAATTATTGAAACTTCAGAAGCTGCTATACCTTCTTAAGTTTCTGTAATTAACACAGTCCGTAATTAAATGTTGTTAGTTTACAAAGTTTTACCGTTTCATGATAAAATTAGTAACATTTTGTTTTCTTCTTTTTTTACATAATAATTCAGGATGACTCACGTTGCTATTTTTAGTAATTACACTTAAAAAACGTGAAGTTCAGTAAACATTGTTGTTACTGCAATTATTTTTCCTTCTGTGAACGTATCGTGAGAAACGATCGAATAAAGGAAGTAGAAAACAAACAAGATATTTTTTCCAGTACCCGACTTAACATTCGTTAAGTGGAACATACTGCCAAATTACATTTCTTATTACCATTAGTAGTTATCAATAATAATATTAGTTTAATGCGTTTCCAATTGTTTTTATGTTGCAAAGAGTATACAGGGTGTTTCAAAAATACGAGACATAATTTCAGGTATGTATTTCCCACATATAGGCAATCAAAATAGTTCATTACAACATGTGTCCGGAAATGCTTCATTTCCGAGTATGGCCTTCACAACATTGAAATTCACCGGAACTTTTTTCTTTCCGCAGGTCGTTGTCATTACAGAAGATGTTCAAAATGTCCACCTCCTGCTTGAATACAGACCTCACATCGATGTCTCATTGACCTGCGAACACGATCCCAAACTCCAGGAGTATTGCGTATGTCCTCAGAACATGCCACAATTCGATTCCGAAGGGATTCCAAATCAGGCACCGGAGACGAATAAACTAATGATTTTAAATGGCCCCACAAGTAGAAATCGAGAGGGTTCAGATCAGGTGAGCGTGGAGGCCAAGCAATTGGGCCACCTCTACCTATCCATCGATCAGGAAACCTTCGATCCAAGTACCAGCGAGCCGTACGACTGAAGTGTGCAGGAGCGCCATCATGCAAGAAGTGAATGTGTTGACGATTGATCAGTGGAGTGTCTTCTAAAACATGAGGTAGGCCTATGGTGCTTTCCAGGAAGTTTGTGTACGCCTGCCCCGTAAGTCTGTTTACAAGTACATGGGGTCCAACTAATCGATCACCAATGATACCGGCCCACATGTTGAGCGAGAACCGCACCTGGTGATGAGATGGAATAGTTGCACGTGGGTTTTCATACGCCCGTACATGCTGATTGTGGAAATTTATTATGCCACCTCGTGTGAACTGTGCTTCATCTGTAAATAATACTAAGGCAGGAAAGTTGGGATTTGCACCACACTGCTGCAAGAACCACTGACAGAACCTAACTCGTGCAGGGTAATCTGCTGGTGACAGGGCCTGTACACGTTGCAAATGATAAGGATACAATTGATACTCTTTCAACAGTCTCCAGACTGTCGCATGAGGAACATTGACTTGCAACGCTACCCTTCGTGTGCTGATAGAAGGAGTCATGTTCACAGCCTCCAGAATCTCCTCCTGCACTTCTGGAGTTGTAGATCTTGGTCGTCCCCTTCCCAAACCAGGAGAGTTAATTTTTCCATACTCGCACAGACGGTAATGGAGGCGTACAATTGTCTTTCGATCTGGACATTGTCGCTGTGGGTACCTCTCCTGGTACAAGCGACGAGCCAGCCCAGCATTGCCGTCCGCCTTACCGTACATGAAGTGTATCTCTGCCAGCTCTTGATTTGAATACATGTCGCACAGTGTAACGCCTACACAACACTGAATGTAACCTTCGCCTCGGAATGAACTGTCAGAGTGCCCTCTTAATGTCTCCTTTGACGGCAACGACCTGCGGAAAGAAAAACGTTCCGGTGAATTTCAATGTTGTGAAGGCCATAACTCAGAAATAAAGCATTTCCGGACACATGTTGTAATGAACTATTTTGATTGCCTACATGTAGGAAATACATACCTGAAATTATGCCCCGTATTTTTGAAACACCCTGTATAATAACATTTTATAACATGTTGCTATGTACTGTATGTAGAAAAAAAACAAAAGACAAGTGTTTTTCACTTATTATGAAATAAGGTTACACTTTTGAAATTGAAAACTGTTAAATACTGTATGTTTTACACAGAGAAGTAGACAAATAATAAAAAAATCAGAGCTCAAGACAAGACAATCTTTTTTGTCACGGACATTTAAATTGAAGGTTGTCTGATATTTTAGTTTATGCTCGACCATGCCGAAATGTAGTAATTATACAGCTGGTAGTAGCCCTTTAATGCACCTCATTAAAGTACACCTATTCATTAAAGTTCAGCCAATGACAAGTCACCTTTGTACCGTTATAAAACCGCAATTATCGATTATTCTCGGATATGCAATCGAAAGACAATTAGCGAAAAGTCACGGAGGCTGGAAATCCAATACTGTCGCAGAAGGTTATGTTCTGTTACTATAATAATTAGCGTTAATTGTAAATAATATTAAAATAAATTCAATTTGTCATCTCGTTTTTCAATTCTAAATCAATTTCCAGGTTATATCAGACTAATGTTCATCTTATTCTCTATCAAGGTCAATGACATTCGGCCTCTGAAAAAATCAATACTTTCGCGTCTGCGCACATCTCACAATTCAGGTCAGTATGCACATAACCATAACATGACCTAATTTTGAATAATTTCAAGTTAGAAATATGGTGGAACATAAAAAGTCGTGTGAAACGTGCCTATAATGGTAATTAAGACGCTCGTATGAAAATTATGAAACTCGCTTGCGCTCGTTTCATAAACAAATATACTTGCGTCTTAATTACTACCATTATAGGCTCGTTGCATAATGTACTATTTAAATGTTATTAATTCATGTTAGAATTTGTTATACCAAATAAACATAACATAATATCGTATATACAATTATAATACAGTGAACTGTTTTGAATAACCAAAATATGTTCCCACATCGTGAAAACTTGTCTCTCTCTCGTCGCTTATGAAAGTCTTTATTACTCATTATGACTCATGACAATTATTATGAAAGCGCTTAATTACGACGTACAATCCAATGTACGGATGAAACACATTACAGAAGAAAATTAATACAATGCGACGTAAAACTAGATTGTTAAACCAACTGGATGGCATTCCCTAATTCGCTTTTTTTTTTAGATTATTTATAATTAAAATAATCGGTATTACAAAATTGACACATACATACTTACTACATGTTTTGATTTTATTGCTTCCCAGCTATTCAGTTATTCTGTACGATTCAGATGGAGTTATTATTGTTTGTGGTTTATTTCATTTAGCTAATATTAAATCATTCATAATTAAAATCATTTATAAAAGCTCCCAAATACGATTACTATTAATATTAATGATTAATAATTAGTTGATGCATATAGAAAATTAGGATTTACAATCAGAACAACAAAAGAATTTTAAATTATAAATACTATTGATACTCTAAATAAAAACTTTAGTTAGGAGTAAACTAGAGCATGCGTCTATAATATGGTCACCTCAGTTCCAGTACCATCAGATGCAAATAGAAAGCATAAAAAAAAAAGATTTTTACGTTACTTACATTTTAAAAAAATCACATGTCGTCTTAAGAAAAGAAACTTCCATATAATCAGTTAATGTTTAAATTTAATTATAGAATTTTAAAATCTAGACGATTAATGAATAGCCAAATTTTACTATATAAAGACTGTTAACGGTATATTGAATAACTGTGGTTTTCTTAAATTCCTTCAGTTCAATGTAAAAAGAACAGAATTACGTCATAGGCAACCTTTTGTTATTCCAATTCAAATTTTCAAATTTCAAATTTATTTACAATTTACATTTGAATTGAATACATATGAATAGATACCCGAAATGAGCATAATGCTCGTGCTCGGGTAAAGTCCAGTAGTCTACATAAATTTTACAGGGTTCAAATAATAATGCCGATGATATAAATAATAGTAATAATAATAATAATAATAATAATAATAGAATAATCGTGACAGAAATGATACAAAGATTGTAATACAAAATAATTCATTAATAATAATAACAATAATAATAATAATTTTAATAATAATAATAATAATAATAATAATAATAATAGTGATAAAACAAAAACATTTACAATAATAAAATAAATACTAAGACGGATAAAATAAAATATAAAACCACTAGCTAGAGTTAACACAACTTAAATAAGCATATAATAACCGGAAAAAATTCCAAACTCGAAAATCAACAGAAAAGTTCGTTGTATCGCAGACGACAGCCCTAGAACTGTCTTCTTCAAGCACTCTCCATTGTTTGTTGTGTGTAATACTTACGACTGTCTGTCTTTAAACTGTGATTCTCAATTAGATTTCAGTTCATCAGTTAAAAATTTCATACTATATTAAAAAAGAACTGTATTTCTTTAGGTATTTAAATTATGAATGAGTGTACTATAATGTTTTTACTATAATTTTGAAATAATTCTGTATTATTATATTGACATTTGGTACTATTATTAACTGCAATATTATATTCTAGCATCCATTATGTATCTTTCTTTACTTTGCTTTTGTTGCTTGTTTTGTTTTTTCACTATCATGTATTTTGTATATGTATCAATGTAAGCCACCTGTAATTGGAAGCTTGTTTCTGTTTGTGGTGAAGTTTAAATGAATAAATATAATATGCAGTAAATACCAGGGTACTGTTGAAAGAAGCTAAAATTACTATTTTTACTAGTGACGAATTGGTAAGTAAAAACCAATCATTTCTGTTGCAATAATCTGTACTGGTAATTTTTTCAGGACAAATGATAAGTACATGGACATCATTTTATTTTTACTAACATTTTTAATATTAACCTGGCTGTACCTTTAGAGAACCGGAAACACAGTTTGTATCCCCTTCCACGACTGTAGTTCGATGATACTGGCGTAAAACACAAAAAAATCACTTTACAAGGTATAGGAGGGAAGAAAAGTAGTTCATCCATTTACGTGTGTATTATACTGTCTACAGCACATTAGCGTACAATATAGAGAATGAAGTTAAATTGAAAAATAATGATAATATGGATATTTAAACATATTTTTTAAAATGGTGGTCGTTCATATCGATACAGGCTTCAGTTCTTTTGTGCATATTAGCGCACTATAGACCATTGCATCTAATTCGAATTGCCAGTTTCGTCCTTCGTACTAGTAACTCATGTTGAAATAATTCTGTACCTACTCTATAAAAGAGTACCTTACATACTGTAAATTCAATCTTCACTTCTGCCCGACCCGCACAGATAAAATTACTCAGACATGCTATCTACTGTCCGTCCAAGTGGTTATATAGCAGGGTCGTAGAAAGGGGGGGAATCACGTGACAGTTAATTACTTAACGAGGCCCTTTTATTTAAGTTATTTTAAACAGTTGCATAATATTACGTAAACGTCCAATTCCTAACAGAAATTAATGTTTTCAGAAAAAGAGCTAAGACACCCCAGCTTTTACAGAGGGGTTAGCAGAAGCAGATGGGGGAAATCGGGATGCGACGTAGGCAAACGGACAGTGCCTGTGCGAAAATATGATTCAATATTGAAAGCTCTTTCGTCACTGGAAAACGCGAACATATTTTTGGAACGTACTATACTCACTAAGTGCTGCTTAATATATGCGGCTTTGATTCTGTGTGGAGGACAGTTGAAACTTCATTAGTAGAAGGGGTGGGAGTGAAGTACACTAAAAAACTCAGGTACAATAAAAATTGAAGTAAAAATAAAATTATGACCATGTACTAGTAATAATTACTAAGATTTTCATTTGTTTTGCCATAAAAATTGAAACAAACAATGACAATTTCAGACGTTTCCTACTGTAATAACACTATGAGCCACAGTCCAATGCCAGTGTAATTGCCAGTTAAGTCACGAACCAGTGTAACTTGCGTGACCATACTCATTGACACTACCTGCCCTCGCTATAAACATAAGGGCGCCGAAGTTGCGTAGAGTTTAGCCGTGCAGATCGGATTCTGTCTCAGTAATATCTCGGCATCGAGAGCAGCTACAGACCTGTACGACCACTCTTTAGATTTGTAATTGTAAGTTGTTTAATACTGAATCGATAATAGACACGTAAAATACACTTTCAGTAAATGATAGTGAAAAATGTATTGCGAGCTGGAACTCATTTCGGAATAGTATCGCTTCATATGAAAAGAAGTATATATTGTATGGCCTTCATTAATTACAAATTTTATTATAGACCCAACGACAAGAATGTCCTTTACCACCTAACTTGTTTAATATCTACTTGACGGATTTAGTGAAGAAACGTTTTCAGAACATTGGAGGTGTGATAGGAGAATGAAGACTAAAGTGCACTAGATTTTGTAGCAAAAGTGGAGACGATATTAAGGGACATGCTACTGGAGCTAAATGACAGCTCTGAGCAATATTATGAGATTAAAATAAATGGAAACAAGACGAAAACCATGATTATGGGAAGAAAAATAAAGAAGGTAAACTTGTGAATTCGAAATGAGGCAATGGAACAGGTGGACAATTTCAAATACTTGGGATGTAGTATAAGTAGTAATATGAGCTGCTGCCAGGGAGTCAAAAAGAGGATAGCAATGGCAAACAAACTTTTAATAGGAAAAGGAACATGTTCTGCGGACCTCTAGAAAAAGAACTATGGAAAAGATTAGGGAAGTGCTTTGTGTGAAGTGTGACAATGTATGGGGGCAGAAACACGAACATTACGACGAAGTAAAGAGAAACGACTAGAAGCATTTGAAATGTGGATATGGAGAAGCATGGAGCGTGTGAAATGGACAATATAATAAGAAATAAAGCCGTGCTAGAAAGAGTGGGTGAAGAAAGAATGATGCTGGAACTGATCAGGAAGAGAATTATTAATTGGCTGACTGACTGGCTGAAAGAAACTGCCTACTGAAGGATTCAATGAAAGGAATGGTGAACGAGAGAAACGTTCGGAGTAGAAGAAAATATCAGGTTATATAAACATTAAAATACATGGAGAATAAGGGGAAGGCAGAAAATAGTAAATATTGAAGTATGCTGGGTTTGCAGTGAAAGACCTCTCTTGGGCAGAATACTATGAATGTATGACTTTTCAGTTACGAAACGAAACAAAAATAAAACATTGAAACCTACACAACTGTAGTATGATTCCCGAAAAACAGGGTCACATATTCCATGTGACGATGCATCTCAGATACAGCGCAGAATTCTATTTATAGTTTGGCACTGTAATAAAATTGGAGTAAATTTCTTCTATAATACAAGTTGGTAAGATATTGTGAAGCGAGTACATCAACATGAGTTGGCATATTTTCAATAAAAAAACAGACAGGCGTCCTTCTCTACAGAGAATACACTTTTGATGTAACTACTTCTTTTACTATCACCAAAGGTACACAATTTGTGTCTTTGTTTCATAACACTTTTCTTTTAGTGTTTTCTGTTGAATTCATGAGATGAACGTAGGTTATGAGATTCATCTTGTATATCATACCTTCAGCTCAAAGTATTATTCATTGGAGGGTACTCATTTTTTTATTCTTCTAGTAAAGATAACAAGAAAGACTTCACGCAGAACGGGACCATCTTTTATCTCACAAAACATCATTGTAAATTCAGATTTCGTCTCGCTTTTAAGAAAAGAACTGCGACTACGAGTTTTGAATGTTTTATTTTTGTATAAAAGGAACTAGTAAAGAAAGAGAGAGCGAGAGAAATCTCCAAGTCATCCGGCAGATATCTAAACGACTCCCTCCCTCTTCTGGAGTCTCTTGGGCCGTCCGTCCATCCGTCCCTCTTCTGTACGCATTTAGAATGATAAGCATCAGGACCGGATCCCTGCAAACTAAATTGAGTAGTTCTTATACAAGTACCAAATGAACCTCACAAAGCCAATGCTGCTGAAATCTGTGGGTTTGTATTCTTTTGCTTGAAAATATCACCGGATAACGAGCATATTGTACACCTAACATCTTGACGTTAACAATGATAATATGAATCTTATCACAGAAGATCAAAGGTCACAACTTATAAGTGGGAAGCAGGAAGGGAAACTTTTCTCAATTTCAGAAATTCGCGTTTTCTAAGAAATGGGAATCTTTAGTTTGTTAAGAGAATTCTGCAGAACGGTAGAGAGAAGCAAAACTTCAGGATGTTGGTGACACTGTTATTAGGAAAGATCAAACGATACATTTTACATAACAAAACATCGTGAAATGTTGGCATCAAAATCGTCAGTCTGAAGACTAAGAATTATCATCGTTAAGGGATAAAAAATATTGTGTTGAACGACGACAAATCCTTCCTATAAAATGATTATCCGATTTGTTTGTAAGGAGATGAATGCATAAACCAAAATAACTGTTTATTACCAGGAAGAAGCTTTATAGGAATACAGTATTTGAAATGCTGATTTGTAACGCCTACATAGAGAAAATGAAACGATGATTTGGAATAGAAATTAACTTCTGTTGCCATCCAAATGCTTACGTCATACTTAATAAATAATTGGACGAGTTCATTCATTCTTACAGACAAGGTGAAGCGTGCGGTGGATTATTTTACAAGCGTAAAAGTAATTTAATTCTTTACCAGGTTGATTGTACAAGAACTAGTTCCAACGTGACAAACAAGGAAAACTTTATTTTTCAGAAATATAATCCAGCATCAGAATTAATTTCAACGACATAGTTCATATTCAAAATCCAACAATAATTTCAAATCAAGTTTCATTTATGTGAGAAAAAATAACTTCAACATTAGAACTAATTCAACAACATGTTTTACACTCAAATCCAACAATAATAAAAAATAGTTTCATTTATATTCCAGAAAAGAATGACTTCAACAACATGATTTACAGTCAAATCCAACAGTAATTAAAAAAAACAAGTTTCATTTATATTTGAGAAAAGAATTACCTCAACATCAGAACTAATTCAACAATATGATTCACACTAAAATCCAACAATAATTAAAAAAGCAAGTTTCAGTTATATTTGAGAAAAGAATTATCTCAACATTATTGTGTATTGGTTATCATTTTATTGTGTATTGTTAATATTGTATATACCACTGCCACCGGGTGCTTGCCCACTTGCAGTGTAAATAAATACGTACAAGCATCAGAACTAACTCAACAATATGATTCACACTGAAATCCAACAATAACTTGAAAAAAAAAGCAAGTTTCATTTATATTTGAGAAAAGAATAACCTCAACATCAGAACTAATTCAACAATATGATTCACACTCAAATCCAATAATAATTAAAAAAAGGAAGTTGCATTTATATTTTAGAAAAGAATTACCTCAACATCAGAACTAATTCAACAATATGATTCACACTCAAATCCAATAATAATTAAAAAAAACAAGTTTCATTTATATTTGAGAAAAGAATTATCTCAACATCAGAACTAATTCAACAATATGTTTTACACTCAAATCCAACAATAATTGAAAAAAACAAGTTTAATTTATATTTGAGAAAAGAAGCACCTCAGCATCAGAACTAATTCAACAGTAAGTTTTACACTCAAATCCAACAATAATTGAAAAAACAAGTTTAATTTATATTTGAGAAAAGAGTAACCACAACATCAAAATTATTTCAACAATATGTTTTACACTCAAATCCAACAATAATTGAAAAAAAAAAACAAGTTTAATTTATATTTCAGAAAAGTAGCACCTCAGCATCAGAACTAATTCAACAGTAAGTTTTACACTCAAATCCAACAATAATTGAAAAAACATGTTTAATTTATATTTGAGAAAAGAATGACCTCAGCATCAGAATTATTTCAACAATATGTTTTACACTCAAATCCAACAATAATTGAAAAAAAAACAAGTTTAATTTACATTTGAGAAAAGAATTACCTCAACATTAGAACTAATTCAACAGTAAGTTTTACACTCAAATCCAAAAATAATTGAAAAAACATGTTTAATTTATATTTGAGAAAAGAATGACCCCAGCATCAGAATTATTTCAAAAATATGTTTTACACTCAAATCCAACGATAATTGAAAAAAAAAACACGTTTAATTTATATTTCAGAAAAGCAGCACCTCAGCATCAGAACTAATTCAACAGTAAGTTTTACACTCAAATCCAACAATAATTGAAAAAACATGTTTAATTTATATTTCAGAAAAGAATGACCCCAGCATCAGAATTATTTCAACAATATGTTTTACACTCAAATCCAACAATAATTGAAAAAAAAAACAAGTTTAATTTACATTTGAGAAAAGAATTCCCTCAACATTAGAACTAATTCAACAGTAAGTTTTACACTCAAATCCAACAATAATTGAAAAAACATGTTTAATTTATATTTCAGAAAAGAATGACCTCAGCATCAGAATTATTTCAACAATATGTTTTACACTCAAATCCAACAATAATTGAAAAAAAAAACAAGTTTAATTTACATTTGAGAAAAGAATTCCCTCAACATTAGAACTAATTCAACAGTAAGTTTTACACTCAAGTCCAACAATAATTGAAAACATATGTTTAATTTATATTTGAGAAAAGAATGACCTCAGCATCAGAACTAATTCAACAATATGTTTTACACTCAAATCTAACAATATTTCCTTAAAATTCAGGATTAATTTTCATCTCTTCAAGCACATTAATCAGGTAACATCAGACAAACTTTGAATCATTAACATAAGAAAATCAGAAAATAGATATATAACAGTTTCCTAGGAAGTATAGTTCCCGATGTGCAGTCATTATCAGAGCAATATTTGTTATCACGGCAAAATCATAAGGTTATTAATTTTGAATTAGGATATATCTGTTCGAAGATTAAGCCAATTTTTGCCGTGACTCACAATTACCAACACTTCGAAATAGATCTACAGTACAATACTTTTGTGCGAGATAGTGCGTATTTGCTTGGTTTCCGCACAAAACCAATCCGAGGAAAGTATAAAATTCCACATTCAGTATTCCCAACCTAACACACATAACAATTTCCCTCTTCTTACCGCTTAAGTGACATATTGATTTTACTGCTTTAGGCTTTTAACATATTATTTTTAGAGACGTTAAATATAGTAATAATTATAAATTGGAAACTTACCACTGCAATTTCACCTAAATTTCACTGTTAATTATTGTTTTTAAATATTTGCAAACATTAAGTAAACTCTACAACTCCACTAAAGTTACTGCATTCGTGATGCAAGTAACATTAAGGAAGCCGTGAAAAAATCAACAAATAAACTTGCCGATGTTATTACTGCAATATGTTATATAAATGATATTGTTAAAATATTAAAATGAAAAATAAATTGTTACATAACCTTACCGTTTGTTTTAAGTTCGCATTTGTAGACTGGGGGAAAAAAAAAGACAGACGTATATCACGGCTTGCTGGAGTATAGTAAACACAGAAAACATTTTAAAGCAACAATGTTGAAGATAGATATTTTTGTTTTGAAAATTTTCCGTCATTGAACAGAAACCAAGATGGAGATTTCATTGCAACTAATTAGAAATTCCTCTTTCAGGTATGTAATAGTCGATCTTCGCACAAAATAATGTACGATACATGAGCGGTATGTTTTCTTTCAATTCTCGGAAATTAAAAAAGCTCAACTACGTTTCGCTTTTTCAAACTTTTCCTCGAACATGTAAACTTCAACATACCGCTCTTGTAACGCATATTACTATTACTTGGAAATCGAAAGAGATGAAACAGAGCTCCACAGTACCAAGAATCATCCGAACATAAAAATTACCTATCACATTGGTTTTTCTGAACCTGTCACAGTTCAAAGCTGTGATGGTAAAACGCTGTTACACCCCACCTCTAAGTACAGGGACATCATTTTATTTTTACTTCAATTTTTATTGTACCTGCGTTTCTAAATGTACTTGACTCCCACCCCTTTCACTAATGTCCTTGCTAACGTCAGTCACACAAACGTATGGCCGCTGTTGCTAGCAGTGAAATAAACAGTAGAGAGTACAGTGTGTTTCAGAAATATGTTGCATTTTGTATGGAAGAAAGAGCTTATATTATTGAAGTTTATTTTCACACAGGTATCGTGTATAGCATAACTGAATTTATCTGTGTGGACTGAGCACAAGTGAAGATTAGAGTTACCGAAAGTACGGTACCCTATAATATGGTACGGTACTTAACAGCATTATTTAAACAAGAGTTTTGTTTTATTGTTTGTAGGTATGAAGGACGATGATGGAAACTGGAATTACAATATAACCTAATGTGAACAACAGTTTTTTTCACAATTTCCTGATTATATCATTACGGAATATTTTCGTAGAAATTTCATTAATCTGGTAGATAAATTTAGAGCAAGAGAGTGTACAGAAAGAAAGACAAGTGTAATATGGCCAACAAAGGTGACAGAAGATGTTGTAGAAGATGCTAGAGAAAGGATGCAGCTAGGTCCTAATATGTCGGTCAAGAAGTTAGCTGTAGAAATTGGGGTTTCTTACGGAAGTGCTTACAAAATTCTCAGGAATAAATTAGGTTAGTAATATGCTGAATAAGGTAGGCATTACATAATGAATATAACCGCCTAAAGAGTTGAGTTTGTGAAAAAAAATGTTACTATTCTACTGTTTTTGATAAAATACTGTATAAGTAATGATCAAACTGAAAATCGTAATACTGTATTTCCCTGTAACATAAATGAATACACTACTTTTCTCTCCTCCTATAGCTAGTAAAATGATTTGTTTACATATTGCACTCGTAACACCAAACTCCTGTATTGGAAGGGGGGTAACAGTGTTTCCGAGTATAGCCAGGTTAATGTTAAAAATGTTGGTAAAAATAAAGTGATGTCCCTGTACAATGAAGTGCTACAACAGTGAAGAAAGTAAAGGAAGAACAAATGAGGAGAAACATTGTTGAAACGATATGTGAAGCCTCCAGAATTGACTGATATTCTCTTTGAGTGATCTTAGATATTTGACACGTATGCATGTCGTGAAGTAAGTGTGCGTGCATTTTGTTTCCAGAATTCCGTTGTCTTGAGGTAGCGGGCGGCATTATCTACTCGGAGCAGCTGTTGGCGAGCCACGGAGACACTGAACCTTCGATATCATAGCGATTCGGGTTAATGGGTTGGAAGATAATTAGTTGATTACTTTGAACGAGCAAGATAAATCACCTTTCGTAATAGTGTACGACACACCCCAGCGCTACGGCGTCATAAGACAAGGAAGAGCGCTGTCATGGTTACGGCGCGGCCTACAGCGAGAAAACACGATCCTACGCATGCAATAGAATTAGCTGGCTCTATCAATAGCGCGCAGGTACGCATTAAAAGAAAGGAGAAAAGAGATAGATAAATAAATAACGGAAAATGGTAAAAGAAAATAAGTAAAACCTAAACGAAAGCAACACAAAGGAAGTTAAAAATAGGGAATGAAGAAACGAAGGGAATAGTAATATGCGTTACAAGAGCGGTATGTTGAAGTTTTCATGTTCGAGGAAAAGTTTAAAAAAGCGAAACGTAATTGAGCTTTTTTAATTTCCGAGACTTGAAAGAGAACATACCGCTCGTGTATCGTACATAATTTTGTTGTGCGAAGATCGTTTATTACATACCTGAAAGAGGAATTTCTAATTAGTTGCAATGAAATCTCCATCTTGGTTTCTGTTCAATAACGGCAAATTTTCAAAACAAAAATATCTATCTTCAACGTTGTTGCTTTAAAATGTTTTCTGTGTTTACTATACTCCAGCAGGCCGTGATATACGTCTGTCTTTCCCCCCCCCCCCAGTCTATGATGAGTCTGGAATCTTGTTGATTTTTTCACGGCTTCCTTAATGTTACTTGCATCACGAATGCAGTAACTTTAGTGGAGTTGTAGAGTTTACTTAATTTTTGAAAATATTTAAAATCAATAATTAACAGTGCAATTTAGGTGAAATTGCAGTTGTAAGTTTCCAGTTTATAATTATTACTATATTGAACGTCTCTAAAAATAATATGTTAAAAGCCTAAACCAGTAAAATCAATATGTCATTTAAGCGGTAAGAAGAGGGAAATTGTTAATGTGTGTTAGGTTAGGAATACTGAATGTGGAATTTTAGACTTTCCGCGGATTGGTTTTGTGCGGAAACCAAGCAAATACGCACGATCTCGCACAATAGTTATTTACGTTACATCGGCCGAAGGTAAGGTTTTACGTATGATTTGCAGTTCATTTTTATATTCAGATATGTCTAGTATAATTGTACTATTTTACGTATGAGTTGAAATCGAAACGAACACTTGAATCATTTGCGTTCTTGTAACGTACATTTTATTTCTTACTATGATGATTTTTTTTAATTTTTATTGAAGCATTATTAATATGGAGACATTACACTCAGGCCAGGGCCTACCATTCAGTTGACACCATGCATGAAGGAATCGATATCGTTCATCAGTCAGTCGATAGATGAAATAATCATGGAGAAAGATTGAAAAATTGATGTTCCACAAACTATTTTAGATAAATCCAAGGAAGCAATTGGGAAATTGACCCCTGCCAAATCAGAATTGACGTAAAAAGGAATATATTTTTTTCTTGGAAAACAATGAACGAAGAAGATGTTATTTTATCGTATTGTTTGATTTAGAAAGTGTTGAAACTTAAGAAGTATATTTGCAATTATGCATAACAATTATTAGTCTACATTCGGTCATATCTTATCAACGTACAATTTATTTATCGTCCTATTACTAGTAAAACCAGTTAAGACCAGTAATACAAGTTTTGCACAAACAGGAATTAAAACTTTATTAATGAGCGAAAAATCATAATAAATTCTCCAATAATGTATTGGTTTGTTGCCTGCATGCAATATTTCGGACTAGTTTCATTTTACTAGAATACAGAGCACGGAAAGACAATTCGGGGACTGTACTTAACTTATTTTACACAAAAAGTGGATTTAATCGGCTTTGCTAGTAATAGGACTATATATACATAGGTAGATCTTCTTACATTATATGCACACATACAAATTTATTTTACATGTCTTTTAACTTATTTATTTCCCTCATTCGTTTTTCTCTTACTTTCTAAAGGTATGTTCCTAAGGATTTTATTATCTGTTCATTTGTAATTCTTGATCGCGTATTGTATACCTGCCGCCGCGAGAATGAATGTTGATGCAGCCGACCGTAACTATTACGTCATAACCGCAATGGTAGAAAAGGTGGGTGGGGTAAGAAAGGGGAGTAAAGCAGTCGCTCTGAGGAGCTACAGTTCTGCAGGTCTGGTCTACGGTATGGCATAGTTGCGCCCCGCGGTCAATTGGGAGGCCTAGACATGGCATAACTGCGCCCCGAAGAAATCAGGTAGCAGAATGGACATGTCATAGTTGCGCCCCGAAGAAATCAGGTAGCAGATGGACATAGCATAATTGCGCCCCAATGGGCATAGTACACACGAAAGTGATTGTCATAAAATAAATAAATTACTTAAAAATATTACAGTGATAGCTGCATTGAAATCAGGTAGGCCTAGCATATGATCAATTTTGCTATTTAAAATAACACTTTTTTATCGATCACACACAATAAATGAACTGCATTTTTTGTTTCTACATCGATATCTTAACCCTACGGTACAGGGTTTCGAAAATTGAAACTTAGAACCATTGTGAATTATTAACTCTTCACGCTTTTCACTAAACTTAACATTCATTTTAAATTAACCTCACTATACGCCACAGACGGTGTGAAAATCACTAATAAGATGTCAAGACTACTAAAGGCCCATATTCCAACGGCTCACTCATTTGAATATGTACTGCCAACTTCATGGCGTTGATTTTAACGGTAGGCTATTGATATATAATCACTGCATAAACAGTAGAAAAACAGTTAATAAAGTACTACCAACTTTATGGTGTTCATTTTAACGGTATCGATCATGAATATTAAATCGAATAAGAAATCAATAAGGTTGGTTGATCACGAGGCTCGAGTTTCCGTAGTGTCTTTTTCTCTACCTGTTTCATCGGGGCGCATCTATGCCATGTCTTTTTGCTCTACCTGATGGAAACGGGGTGCAATATGCCCACAAAACAGGGACCTTTTTTATCTGCTGCATCTTATCTGACCGTGGGGCGCAACTATGCCCTACCCCTGGTCTATACGAAACGTTAAATAAGCTAAAAGAGTGTAATTTGGGCGGAGAAAAATGTCCAATGCAAATGGTTAATAAATAACTAAATGCAGATAACAAGAGAGAGAGGGATGCCGATAGAATTAAAAATGAAGAACACAACTTACAAAGACAACAATGTGAACTTTTGAAATGTTATAGAACGAGATGTGATGCTAAAATTAGTAATGAGCCAGTTTTAATGAAATGCAGTAATTAGTTTGAGTTCGCAGCTTTATCAACGGCATTGTTATGCTCAGTGGCCCCCCAGATTACCAGGATATCCGTTGTAATATTATACCAACTACAACTATTGCATGATATCCCTAATAATACAGTAATTGCGAACATAATGAATATCTAATGTTATCGTATCGCCACTGATATAATTCGAATCACACAATCTGATTACCACGTGATTGGCATTTTTGTCCGATTTAAATGGAATTATTAACTACCACGGCAGTTATTCTGGTTAGAATGTAATTATTGTACTATGGAATATTAATATTCGTTAAATCGAAGGCTGAGTGCAAGAAGGGATTACGAGTGGACACATATTATATACACATTTGTCGTTTTCGCATTAATGGAAGAAAATACGAGACCTCGCTTACACCAGTTTATCGATGGCACAATTCAGTGGCTGCAGACCACATTATGCGTAGTATTATTTATATGTTGAATTGCCAGCATCATTAGTTCTAATAATTGTTGAGTGACTGGGTAACGCGATATCTTGTCGAAGGCAAGGTCTGCCGCTCTAATAGCTATGTATTACGTAAACTCGAGTTTATCTAAGCTTTAGCTGGTGTTATATGTAGTTGAAAAGATCAGAAGATGAAAGGGTTCCCCACTTGCCTTCATATTACTTTTCATTGAAACTGGACCACTCTTTAAATCTTTTGCTAGCAAAAATTACATGTAGGGTAGAGGTTGGTAATACTGTGGTACGAGTATTATTGTTAGAGACCGTCAAAATTGTTGAATAAAAGGGTCTAAAATTCTTGATTAAAAAGGACAAAAATCCTTGAGTAAACCTGAAATTTTCATCCTGTTTTATTTTATTATGTTGCTTAAGATAATTGACAATTATAATTATACAGGGTGTTTCCGAGGTGGTGTTACAAACTTTCAGGGATGATGGCGAAGGGCAAATGTATCAATTTGGTCCGGAAATGACCGATTCGAAAGTTACAAGCAAAAATAGCTCTGTGGAAATGAAATAATTTTATTCCTCTGTACACGTTATTTATGTGTATTTATCTGTACATCTTACACATACTGTATTCATCTGACGTTGTTTACGTATTCTACTTACAGTATTCCATTCAGTGCGCTGTCTGAGGTATGAGGACAGGAAACTACACTAAAGCAATGCAGATAGCGTAATGTGTAACGGACATGGTCGGTCCTGATATGCACGTCTGTAGACAGCAGTATATGTGTACAAGTTGCAGTGTCCAGTCGATCAGTCCTAGTGAAATGGAGGCGTACACGAAAGCGGGATAAGCAGACCTGATTTTCGAATACGGATGAGCCAATGGGAAAAGTAGACAAGCTCACAGATTGTATCAGGCCAAGTACCCACGTAGGAGACATTCGACCCATACCATTTTCCAAAAGTTAAGGGAAGGAGGGCATGTGGTGCCAAATTACAATTCCATTTCCACACAACTATTTTTGCTTATAACTTTCGACTCAGTCATTTCCGGACCATGGTTCCTCGTCTCAAATTGATACATGTGCCCTTCGCCATCATCCCTGTAAGTTTGTAACATCACCTTGAAAATATCCTGTATATTCAAAGTTTTGCTATGACAACAATACTTAACATTATTTAACATTCAAAGTTGTACGCAGACAACAATTCTAAGTTTGTCATTGTAAGATTTGTTCTTCTATATGTTAGCACACACGAGAACTGTGGAAAAAAAAAAAGAAAAAAGTTCACAGTCAACTTTAGAAACTGGAACCCATATAGCTTGGAGTGCTCCGTCCACAAAATACTGTGATCTTCATGTAACGACAGCAAACCTTCTCGCACTGAAAGTCCTGGCCTA
The DNA here is from genome assembly GCF_040183065.1 of Periplaneta americana. Taxonomy (NCBI): domain Eukaryota; kingdom Metazoa; phylum Arthropoda; class Insecta; order Blattodea; family Blattidae; genus Periplaneta; species Periplaneta americana. The sequence continues at coordinate 25,356,992 of NC_091132.1, read as the reverse complement.
TTTTTAACCATGCCCTTCAGTTCACTGTATGCATGTACTGCTACATCATGTGATAGATTCTTTAAGATTGGCACCTGATCAAAGAGAGATTTCAAACTGCTTTCATTTGCATCATTGCTTAACTAATTCTGTTTGTAAAACAGTTCAGATATCGGTTGAAGAAATTTCCTACACAAGAAACGACATATATCGATCGACGATCGATAGTCATATCTTTTCGATAGCGTCTGCCACTTATGAAACCGTTTACGAATCATACAACTCACACCATCTAGCGCCAGCATTATAGACCTTGTGCATTTTTCAAACAGAACTAAAATTTCCAAATTTAGATATTGTACTTATTAATTGCTGAAAATGTGCGTCTTTTCGCGAATAACGACAGAAAATATGCTAAATTCGCCAGTCATAGGAATTTTGCGATTTTTCGCGAGTGTTTCGCGAGTTGAAACGTGTAATTATATGATAATTTTTTATGTGAACCGTATTTTAAACTACGTTTATTTGGTTTTTAGGTTTTTCGCGATTTCGCGAGTCACGAATTTTGACTGTCTCTAAATACTGTAATAATTATTTTTGAGAATTTATTACAATTTTACTGAGCGAGAGAAGGAACTGTTTTGTGCTGCAATTTGTCGACTAACATTCTCTTAATACAGTGATGCAAAAAACCGATCACTCATACCAAAATATTACCCATCTTTACCGTATACTTACATAAGAATATTGTTATTATTATTATTATTATTATTATTATTATTATTATTATTATTATTATTATTATTGTTATATACACTATAAAATCTTGACCTTTGGTTACAAATATCTTGAAATGCATTTATATAATGGTAGCATATTATGTTTTGCAGCTAAGAAATAAAATATGTACACATGCTAAAATCCGCCCCCTACGTATACATAAAAAGAATAATTTTAAAGGTATAAATAATACTTTTGAAATAATTTTAAAATAATTTCAAAAGGAAAAGTATAATTAAATTCAAAAAGGAAAACAATTTTATATTCCAGCACCATCAGAATGAGAAGAACCCCTGGTGAGGTGAATTCCAGTAATATCAATATAATACTAATATTTAGAGCTATCGATTTAATCGATCAATCGACCGATTAACTGCTTAATTTTAAAATTCAATTAACGAATAAAAAATGTGTTGGTTGATTTCAGAAAAATGGTCGGAACGGTGAAAACTAGTTACTAAAACCCACGCAAGTAAATCCTTTGCTGGACGTTCATTGCAGCTTACAAGATTTCAAAATTAATTATTTATTTATTTATTTATTTAGTTATTTACTTATTTATTTATTTATTTATGTATATCTATTTATGTATATATCTATTTATCTATTTATTTACTTAGTTATTTACTAATTTATTTATTTATTTACTTATTTATTTATTGTTTTATTTACTTACTTATTTACTTATTGATTTATTTTTTATTTATTTACTTATTTACTTATTTATTTATTTATTTATTTATTTATTTATTTATTTATTTATCTATTTATTTATTCTGGTGTAGTTAAGGCCATCAGGCCTTCTCTTGCACAACACCAGGAGTACAAATGCAATAATAGAAATAAACAGAAAAAAAAACACTATATACAAAGTAAAGCTACACAAAAAATAAAGTGAGAGAGAGAAAAAAAACACTATAAACAAAGTAAAGTCACACAAAAATATACACAGGTTGCAGTCACACAAACTTTAAATGATTAATTAATTGTATCCTAACTAATTAACTAACATAAACAGGAAACTTGCAATTTTAATCTAGATTAAAAAAGAAAAAAAAAGACAAGTCAATACTTCTAGCAATACCTAAAAACATTAACTAAGACAAAATTTTCCAATTTAATTTTGAATTATGATAAAGTCCGGCAGTTCCTGACGTCATTAGGTAACGAATTCCAGAATGGTACTCTGCAATAAGCCCATTCGGTGCTAGCCCTAAGTCCATCTTTCGTACAAAATAATCTAATCCTCTCCAAACTAATCTAATCAACGTGAAATTAATTCAGTCAAGTGTTCTATCAATTCTCCACTCAAAACCTAAAATACCTAATCCGTCGAAACTAACCTAATGCAATATAAATTATTTCTACTCAAACCCATTTAAAGTCTTTAATCAAAACTAAAATGCTTAATTGTGTCCGAATTGATTTAATCCAAATTAAATTAATCTAATCTAGGCTAATCGAAAAATCAAACCAATCTATTGTAATCCAATCCAATGGAAGATGAAAATAAGCTTGCAGCTCGTGGTAATGGACTATACAAATAATAATATACATTATGAGCATAAAGATTTAGTTATTGACCGCTATTGTTGATGAGGGTGCTACGAGATTGGATGTGTGCTGTGTGTCGGGAAGCCTAATGGGTCGCAACAGGGGGCACATGTAGCGGTAATGTTAAACCCAAGCATTACGATGAATAACCGTACAGATGCTGTGCGGGCTTACTCCTGCGCCTGATTTAATACCGACCAATAACAAGGCGCTTCACATACCAAGCCTCAGCTATTCCTCCTGGATAGCTTCATACATACGAAGTATGCTCACACGTGCGAAACGCGTCTAATATCTTATCATGTCTCTCGGATTCTTGTTCACATCATCCAATTTATATGCCAATGTGTGAATATTTTTCTTAGTGTATGTATGTATGTATTTATTCACACTGCAATGGGTATATACCCGGTGGCAGTGGCAACTAATTACACTCAATAATGACAATAATAAACTTGTTAATTAAAAATACACTTAATAATAATACCAATAATTAATACAAATAATTAATACTAAAATAATTTATAATAATAATAATAATAATAATAATAACAATAATAGGGAATATCCTAAATTAAATGAAGAGCACGATCACTTAAAATAACATTTAAAATAAATCTAATTTGTATCTTAAATCTAAGTTCGAACTAAAACCCACGAGTATGATACTTATGTTCATATCTACACAAGTACCTTTCCACATTACACTCATTTCGCTGTCAACTCACTCACTGCACTGGAACTACGACACATTTCACTGATTCTTTCCTGATTTCACTAACACTTCAAAAACATTTCACTGTTCAAATAATTTGCACTGCCACTATAAACTATAAAGCTTCCCTGACAGGAACACGTTTCACTGACACAACACACTTCACTGACACAACATAATTCTTCACTGATACAACACTTCAATAACAAAATATTGTTTACATCCTTTACATACTGTGTATAATTATCGTCTATTAGTAAAGTCCTTAAGCCTATTTTTAAATACTTTTTGGTTGTTGGTAAAGCCTTTAGTAAGTCTGCAGGTAAAGCATTCCAGTCCCTGATAGTACGATTGAGAAAAGAAAACTTTCCAGTGTCCGTCCTCTGTCTTCTTTCCCTCAATTTATATGAGTGGTCGTTCCTTGAAGAGTGGTCGTTCCTTGAAGAGTGTTCTCATATATTAAGTCAAAAACAATTTGGATTTAGTAAAAACTGTAGTACAGAGAATGCTATTTTCTATGTTACTAAAAAAATATTAAGGTACCGTAGAAGAGGGTAAAGTCGATCAAAATTTTGCAATTTTTTAATGATATTGAAGTTATGCAATGGAGCGAAGTTCCTCAGAAAATAGCATTTTTTCGTCATATCCTTCATTATGAAGACAAGTTACAAGAATTGAATTACAATCTATAAAAAACTGTTTTTTTTATTTGACTTGTGATCGAAGTTACCTGCTTAAATAGGGTAAATCCGATCATCATTGAATTTTTAGTTTAAGATCGATTTTAAAATATTTCGGAGTAAAGTCTATCATTGTTTATGTTTTTAAAAAACAAATTAAGTGTATTACATATACTTTATTTGTTATAAGGGGTGTAAAAACAATAATAATCTTTAATATGGCTATAGCATTATATAGTGTATATTTTGTTACTGTGATCATACTATTCAATACAATTAGGCCTATAGGTCTCCACTGTACAATCGTAACTATGATTGCTAACTTATAAAACATAAAAACACATTTTAATACTTCACATACCAACAAACAAAGATTTAAGAATTCAAAATTTACATTAAAATACCACCCTTCAATTATAATCTAAAATGCAATTCAACATTGCTTAGGTTTATATCAGATGTTATTTGAAATCTTCCCCTCCTCATGTCACCTTAGAAACTACGTTGTTCCCATAGTCAGGTAAGGAGGGGTGTACAAACTATGTTCCTTTGGCAGTGCTTCTCTTACGCAAGTAATTCACCATAATTTCGTCATCATCTTTCCTCACTATCCCATCAATATAAGCTATACTATGACACTTTTCTGTTAGTTGGAGGTATTTCGGTGAACAATTTATTCTTCCTGCTGGTCCTATCGCTTTCGAGTAGGTCGATGTCATGATCGACTTAACCCTGCAAAGGTATAAGTTTTCTTAAAGTAATAAGCTTCAATATTAACATTTACGAACTGCTAAACTATTATTTCAGGATACAATCCCAACGAAAAGTTCTTACGTATACTTCCTGTCTCCTTTCACTGCTGACTATAATTTAGAGTTTGTAACACTTTGTTTTCATTTAAGAGAAAAAGTGGAGAATAACAATTTTCTCTTCAACGGTAATTACACAGTGTTCCCATTGTTGGCATTCGCAGGGTTTTTGTTGTCCCTCTCGCTTACATTTGCAATGTCAGGCAATGAAGTCAGCATAACAAAATTTTAACAAGTAACTGACAAAATATATAATTAAAAAAAAAAAAAAAGAAAATGATCTATTTTACACCCACTGATTGACTTTACCCACTTCTACGGTACTTGATCAAGGTTTTAAGTGCGTTGGTATATTTTTGGATATAAGAAAACCTTTTGATACTGTAAGTCTTCATTTATTATTAGAGAAATTAAATTGTGTTGGAATTAAAAATAATGCTTTTAATTTATTAAAATCTTATTTAAATGATAGAGTTCAAGCTACTAAAATTAATAATGTATTCAGTGAATTTATTAAAATTAAAATAGGTGTTCCGCAAGGAAGAGTCCTTGGACCGATTTTATTTTTAATATACTCGTATATTAATGACCTTTTAATGATAGAACTTAAAGAATATGAAGGTGATTTATATTCGTATGCTGATGATACCGTTTTACGTTTTAGTGGAAAAACTTGGACTATGCTTATTATAATGCAAATTGCGGCTTAAAATTAATAAAAAATGGTTCGATTTAAATTCACTTGTAATTAATAGGGATAAAAAATAGCTATCCCATTTTCTTTAAATAATAAAGGTAATAAACCGATTTCATCTATACTGCAAATTAAAAGGCATAATTCTGATTGTTCCGATATAAATTGCAATTGTTCAGTTATTAATGAAGTTAATGAGATTAAATACTTAGGCATAATTATTAATAATCATTTAAAATGGAATAATCACATTCATTATATTTTTAATAAATTACGTAAAACATTATGTTACTTTGTTATTCTAAGAAATATTTTGTCAATTAACTGTTTGCGTGTAATTCATTTAGCATTATTTCAATCTATATTTATTTATGGTATTATAGGTTGGGGTAGAACTTATAAATTCAATCTTTATCCGTTAATTTTACTACAGAAATAAGTATTAAAAATTTGTGTAAAAAAGCAGAAAGATTACCCAATTGAATTGTTGTTTAAACATTTCAAAGTTTTCAACATTAAACAAATGTATTATTTTATTTTATTAAAATATGTTCATAGTATTATAAGTGAGGGGGGCACGGATGGCCCAGCACTGCGACCTGCTGAGATCTATTGCGCTAACCCTCGATATGAAATGAGTTGCGTGCCATAAATCCCCTACGCCAGTCATGTCAACTGATGCCCCTGTGGGCAAGCGCGCGCTTTAGAACTCAGGAAAGCCTGAGCGCTTTACAACGGAAAGGAAAGAGACAGACGAAAGAGGTATATAGTATATGCCGCTTGGTCGAGCTATCTACAGAGATGGCCAGCACTGATTCAATCAATGGATAAAGAGAAGAGAACTTATTTAAACTGTATCCATGTTAATTTTTAGATTTGTCTGAGACGTAAAGTGCTTTATAAGAAAGTAAGTTTTAATTTTAATGCTCATTTTTTACAAGTTTACTCTTTTATTCAAAAGGAATATTTTCTCAACTTTTTTACAGAAAAGTGAAATTTTCAGATATGTTTATTTAGTAGCCTTACAGGTACTGAAACAATGTTTTCGTGAATCTAATATATCGTAAATATGTAATATTGAAGATAGTGCATTGACATTTGTGAAAATATTCGCATAGAAAATGTTTGTAAGGAAATGTATTAACAAAGCAACTACTGTTACATCATAAACAAAAGATATGTGCCCAGCAGATTTCGAGAAATAATTTAATATTCCGATGACAGGAAGTTGTGCACTAATATCACCTTAAAAGCATAATGGGATAAGAGTTTTGTTATGTAATATTAGTTACAGTTAAAGCATATATCTAGGTAACTTTTCTTTGTACTATAATATTGTTTTGATTAGTTTATTGATTACTTTTATAAGGCTAAAGATACCATCAATATCACTTCCAACTTATCATGTCATACTCAATCTCTTTCTTTGGGATATCACTTTCTTCATAAATTATGTGCTTCATTCACTTAGTAAAGCATAGTTGGAATACTATGAATTTATGTGAATATTCCTTCTTAACTCTTTATTATGTTATTAACATTTAAAACACAAGTACAATATTAAGAAATCGGTGTTAATACTTTTCTTTTATAGACAATAAATGAAATATCAGACAGAAAGAATCGTATAAAAATAACCACACTTTCCGTTTGAAGTTTGTGCACCACTGTTGTCTTAGTCCAACAAGCTGCTTATTCGTATACATAATTCTTCCTACCATACCTAGCGCTTGATGCCCGCGGACGACATCAAGGTCAGAAAAATGCGCTTGCTTTGACATCACTGCCTCACGCGCACAAACCCGACCACATGACTCCCGTAACGACCGGTCCCTACAGCCGACAGAAATCCATATACCATTTCTGCTTCGGCAACTTCCCCCAAGGCCCCCCTGTCGGTCCGAGGCGAAACTCCTCCCCCGAGTAGGTCCGCCTCGGGTGCTCGTGGCAGAAGCCATCCAACGTCATTTTGCTGCGTCAGGATGCAATTGATGAATTATTGAGAACTATATATACATCCTTTGAAAATAGAAATTATACATATGCTATATTTAATGATTTAAGTAAGGCATTTGATTCCATTCCGTATGATGTATTGTTAATGAAACTTGCATACTATGGCATAAGGGGGATAGAACAAACATTTTTCCGTTCATATTTGCTTGGACGTTCCCATATTGTTGATGTAAATGGAAAAAGAAGTGCTGTAGCTCCAATTAAGTGTGGTGTTCCTCAGGGCTCTATTCTTGGTCCATTCCTGTTTCTTATTATGATAAATGACTTACCATACAATGTGTCGGCTAAAACTATAATGTATGCTGACGATACAACTTTTGTTATCACACATAATAATACTGCTGAGTTGGATTTTATGAAGCAAGCTGTATTTGCTGAAATAAGAAAGTGGTTTTCAATTAATGGATTTATTGTTAATGATGAAAAAACTCATGTGTTAACTCTAAGTTTGAAACAAACCCAAAATAATGTGATAAATGAATCTGTAAAGATGCTGGGTATGTATCTGCATCCTAAACTAAGGTGGAACAGCCATGTCAGTTATGTATGTAAAAGAATTTCTAGAGTAATTTATCTCTTGAGAAGTATCATGTACAAGATTCCCAAACATTATTTAAAACAAGTTTACTACGCACTATTTGAAAGCGTTATTAGATATGGATTACTTTTATATGGAAATAGTTCTGATCTTCCAAACATTTTGTTACTGCAGAAAAAGACAGTTCGTATTTTAACAATGTCACCACCCAGACTATCATGTAGATCTCTTTTCAAAAATGAAAAGATTATGACGATCTACAATCTATATATTTTTGAACTTTTAATGTATGTAAACAAGAATATTACTAATTATACAAGTATAGCTGATCTGCATCGCTATGAAACCAGAAATAATGATCAATTAAACGTCCCACATGTCAGGTTGCAAAAAACACAATCAAGCTACATAATTACTGCAATAAAAGTATATAATAAGATACCAACAAATATAAAGGCACTTAATGAAACACAATTTAAACTTCAGCTTAAGAGATGGCTACAAAATAATCCCTTTTATAGTATGAATGAATTTTTTGAAAATGATGTAGTATTTTAGTTAAATTTTATTTTTTTACTCTTTAAATATTTTAAATATTGACATATTGTTTTTATATTATTACATTGACGAGGCCTGTTGTATTCTTGTACTTTCAGGCAAATAAAGAATATGGATTCCAATCGCCTGATAAAGTTACCTGATATTCATCCATAGGAGTGAGGGAAAAACCCCGAAAAAACCTCACCAATGCAACTCGTCCTTAACGGGAATCGAACCCAGGATCGCTGGGTTCGGAGTTAGACTCGCTAACCTCTCAGCCACAACGGTGGACAATGAATGAATTTACATTATATTTTTACAGTAATTTCTGCAGTCTGTGTTGTACACTGTAGACCTAAGGGTTTATGAATATCACACATATAACATGAAGAAAACAAATAATGCATTAAAACAATGGCAGAAACAATTAATCAAAGTTAAATATTTTTATGTTTCTCTAAGCGTGGAATATTTAACTAAATTTTGCTTCATAATTTACAATACACCTACATTACATGATAACTTAAAAAATACCAGGCATATGAGGGAAAATTGTAGCAAGTAATAATAATAATAATAATAATAATAATAATAATATTTATTTCATTCCAAAGACTGTACAGTGCAGGATAGGAAAATGTCATGTTAAAAATGACATTTAAATACTAGAAAAAGATTTACAAGTAAGCAATATGTTCATAAGTTACATACAAGGAAATAATCACATTTTATACCCCCAGAAAGGAAAAGGAGTTGTATTGATTGAAGAAGTGCCTGCAGCCAACTCGTGGATCATCAAGCATGAAGGATTATCAAGTTCTGAATGGAGAGAAATGCTAAAAATGACTGCAATGGTGGCACCAGTACGTTCTCTCCCTGGTCGCTCTACAGGCACAACCCACTGTAAGCACTGCAGTGAGTATGAAACTTTACCACATGTGCTTGGGAGTTGCCCACAGGGAGAAGTACTCAGAATAAAACGTCACAACATCATACGTTCTATGATCGCAGATGCACTTCGATCCTAAAACCTAGACGTTCACGAGGAACTTCATTGTTTTGCTGATGGTGGAAGCAATCGTAGGATCGATATCATACCTATAAATAGGAATAAACAGACAGCCGAAATAATTGATCCTACCATCAGATTTGAAATCTCAGCCACTAAACCATCTGAAGTGAACGAAGAGAAAAAGAAAATCTACGAGCCCACGATTCAGTACCTATAGGCGAAATACAACATAGAAAAAGTCACAGTTACCGGTCTCTTCTTCGGAGCGAGAGGCACCATCACGAAAGTCTTTGTAAAGCGGAGGGAAAAATATAAGCTGACGAGAGATCTTCAAGATGCCATCGTCACCACCATAATAAAATTTTCTGTAGCGATATTTCGTCAGCATCTTTATGGTGTACATTCAATTTAAATTACACTTGGTTCTATTTTTTTTTTCTTATGTCTTATTCACTTTTGTCTGAAACCTGTTTATATAATTTTTCATTTTAAATTTTATTGTGAGCTATTCTGTGTCGCAGGGCAAACCCAAAATATTGAGTCAGAGTACTAAATTAAATTAAATATAAACAATTCTCCTTAAAAGGTATACAGCTATATACAGTTAAAATACTCACCAATATTATATAGTGACAAGTCTATTAATTTATTTTTAATTTCTTTCTTAAAAAGTCTCATGCTTAAATGTACAATATTGTCGGGTAAAACATTATATAACCTTTTACAAATCTCTATAAAGCTGCTATTAGTAGTGTTGTTACATTGTCCTTTTCTTAAATCATTTTATGCCTTGTAGAATAGCTATGCACTGAGCTATTTGTAGTGAACCTGAAGTCTGAGGTACGCTTAGCAAAGTGGGAAACTGGGTAGGAGTTAGGTCCTTTCCTTTGCACTTGGATAAGAAACTAATTAGTGTCCCTTTATACTGTATTAGGTTATCATCATCTAAAGATGGAGTCGATCTGGTTGGCGAGTTGGTATAGCGCTGGCCTTCTATGCCCAAGGTTGCGGGTTCGATCCCGGGCCAGGTCGATGGCATTTAAGTGTGCTTAAATGCGACAGGCTCATGTCAGTAGATTTACTGTCATGTAAAAGAACTCCTGCGGGACAAAATTCCGGCACATCCGGCGACGCTGATATAACCTCTGCAGTTGCGAGCGTCGTTAAATAAAACATAACATTTAACATTTATCTAAAGATGGACTTACGTTAATGTTACGCTAAAATCTGTCCGTTTCATCCTAGTCACCTTCGGATGAAAACATTATTCGACATTAAAAACACAAGGAAGACGTCTAAAGATGATTCTGGAAGACATAATAACAATCATAGGATGACTAAATATCGAGAGATGAAAAGATCAACCGAAAGAGGAGAGCAGTGGTTTAACTGACAAAGCATTGCCTTTAGATGTGAAAGAAACGGAATATTTCATTTTCTCTGAATAATTGGACGCGGTAATATGTAACAGAAGAGATGAGGGGAGCACATAATATGGAGAAGGTGCTCGAAGCATGCCTGGCAGCATGGCCTATTATCTTCAGATTGTCGCGCTGTAATTTGAGATCTGACAATCGCTCGATTCATAGCGACATACAATGAAGCAATCTATCGTTACGTATGAGCGAAACAATCGATAGAGCTTCTGCATGTCACTCACTGTTCCTAGACATAATAGTGAAGGAAACAGAATCTACAACGCTGCGATCCCATTCCACTCCAACTGCCGTCAATTCTATGCCAATTTAAGAGGAAACTTGGAGAATTGTCAAACCAGGCACACACAATGCTCTTGCTGAGATTCAGGGGTGACAAAGATGTGTGGATTTATTCCTTAAAACAGTAGGTATAGAGCAAATTTGGCTAATTTCGTGGCACGGCTAATTTTGTGATTTCTTTTTAAACTCACCACGAAATTATACAGACGACAAAACGAAGATGTACTGCAACATAGATTTTGTTCACTCCGCTCTTGCAGTGTCGTGGGCGGATTTTTTGGAAGTCACTTGAAGAGTTGTGGGATCTGTACCTTTGAATTTGTGAGTGAATACACCATGCGATTTCCTTTGTTAAAAGAATAGTTTCTGCTGTCTTTTGCGGTCCAAATTGTTTTCAATGGTAAGTACTGGCATTGAATACTTCTTGGTGAAAAATATATGCCTATCAATGCACTGATTTTGTAACAAATATATCTGCAGTGCTCGGGAAAAGTGACATAAGTCAGTTTTCACAAACTTTTTTTTCATAATTTATTGACAACTTACACTGCTTTATGTCGATTTGAATTTTTTCTGTATGAATTATTGTAATGGGAGGAATACCTATGTATTTTTTCCATGCGAACAGATGTTCCGTAAGTTGTCAATAAATTATCAAAAAAGGTTTGTGGAAACTGTCTTGTGTCACTTTTCCCGAGGACTACAGATTTATCTTTGGAGGTTATTTTCTTAGCGTTTTTCTCATTTCGCGAGACAATTTTTCATCTTATATTTTTTTTCTATGCAAACGATTAGGGAAAATAAGGGAATTTTACTTGAAGCACATAAAGAGATAGGTTTGGAAGTAAATCCCGAAAAGACAAGGTATATGATTATGTCTCGTGACGAGAATATTGTACGAAATGGAAATATAAAAATTGGAAATTTATCCTGAGAAGAAGTGGAAAAATTCAAATACCTGGGAGCAACAGTAAAAATATAAATGATACTCGGGAGGAAATTAAACGCAGAATATATATGGGAAATGCCTGTGTTGAGAAGCTTTTATCGTCCAGTTTGCTGTCAAAAAATCTGAAAGTTACAATTTATAAAACAGTTATATCACCGGTTGTTCTTCATGGTTGTGAAACTTGGACTCTCACTTTGAGAGAGGAACATAGGTTAAGGGTGTTTGAGAATAAGATTCTTAGGAAAATGTTTGGGGCTAAAAGGGATGAAGCTACAGGAGAATGGAGAAAGTTACACAACACAGAACTGCACGCATTGTAATCTTCACCTGACATAATTAGGAACATTAAATCCAGTTAGTTGGGAGGCTGGAGGGAAAGAGACCTTTGGGGAAGCCGAGACGTAGATGGGAAGATAATATTAAAATGGATTTGAGGGAGGTGGGATATGATGATAGAGACTAGATTAATATTGCTCAGGATAGGGACCAATGGCGGGCTTATGTGAGCGCGGCAATGAACCTCCGGGTTCATTAAAAGCCAGTAAGTAAGTATTATTTATTTCTATGCTATAACAATACTCTCCAGTGGAAGAAATATGAAGTACATGAAACGTAAAATATTTGTGTTCACACTATTCATATCATCTCTGATATATTGTGCATGTCGAGAATGTTGCAGATGGCAGATAATCAAATGTGGAAAGAAATACAATATAAATGATATGAAAGACACAATTGATTATGTCTTAAACAAATGAAAATTGCGCAGAGAAAGCTCGTCTTTTTCTTGCCAAGTTCGACGAGAACCAGAAGGAACCAAAGCAGAAGTCAATGAGAATGACATTTTTAGCCTCTCAATTGAGTTAAAGAGGTAGGCAACAAAACAGCATCATCTTAAGAACCAAACAAAGAAGATTTATGCTTAAAGAAAAGGCGAATGATAAGCCTAATGATTTGTTACCATCTTCCTCAGGAAGTTTCGAGGACGATAAGTGTGGAGAAAGATGGTTTCAGTGCGTCAGTTATGATCACTGGTTTCATGAAATATTTGTAAGTCTTTCGAAATACCGAAAGAACTTTATTTGTTTGGGTTGTTTGAGTTGTAGGTATGAATCTGACTGAGGAATTTAAAATTAGACTGAACATGCCTAAATATTTTTAATTTAAGAACTACAGACATCTAATTAGATTTAAATCCGTTGACCTAAGGGGCCAAGACACAGGCCCTTCTCTGTCTAAGGGAATATCGCATGAACGGTTAATTTGAGGAACAATGTTTATTTGAGCTTTTTTCCTTCTTTCGATTTGTACTTTTCATCTGTAAATTATTGACAATCACTTTTGAAACACTCTGTAGCTGCATATATGCACACACTGTTTGCTGGTTGAATGTAAGAGAAAGCCTTACGGCCTTAACATTGCTGGCTAAAATAAATTATTCTGATTATTATTATTATTATTATTATTATTATTGTTATTATTATTGAATTCTTTTGATGACGAATATTAAAATCCAAGCACATTTCTCATTGCAAGAACCGTTCATAATAAAATTATGAGCTCACTAACATCCCTGAATATATACAGGGTGACTGACGAGCTTATTTCCGAAGACATTCTCGGCAAAAATTTTCGTATAAACATTTGTCCTAATCGCAATATTTTCAAAGTTACATTAATTGACATTTATTAGTAAAATATATTTGTTTCTTTAGTTTTACGAGTTAAAATATTACAAATGGAGAATGAAATTTTCAGAAGTGTTATTTTTTTAATTGGCTAGTGTTCTGAAGCTAAAAACATGTTGTTAATTGCTTTGTACAGATTTTATTTTTCAATTTAAAAAAATGGCATCATTCTTACGCACTTCTGACAAAAATTGTTGCAAATCATATACAACTTCAGGAACATGATTCTTAACAGTTTAATTATGCATCCTAATATATGGTATTAAAGAATTTAGAAGAGTGATGTGATTTGTAACAATTGTTGTGATAAATGCATGGGAAAATGTAATTTTTAGTTAAAAATTAAAAAAAAAATTCGAAAGGAAGCAACTATGGAATTGACAACACATTTTTAGCTTCAGAATAGTAGCTAATTAAAGAAATGATACTTCTGAATAGTTCATTCTTTATCTGTAATATTCTTTTATCCTTAAAACTCAAGAATAATGGTATTTTACAAACAACTTAAAATTAGTGTAATTCCTAAAATATTGAGATTAGGACAAATGTTTGTATGACATTTTTTGCTCAGAATGTCTTCGGAAATAAACTCCGTAAGAGACGGTAAATACTCGTGAATCATCTTGAATATAATAGATTGCCCATGACCATATTAAAAACGGTAACTTGAGGAAAAGAAAAACCGCCAGGATCGCCACTGTCGATTGGTAACGACCGCTAGATGGAAGTTCAGTCGCTCCATGCAATTCAAATGAGAGTTATAACGTGACTTCTTCTGCAGTCGGTAGATGGCAGCATAGTGCAATTGATAAAAAATGTTTTTCTTCAAAGCCTATAAGGTTGATCAATCTGTTAATATGTGATCTGGCTTAACATTCATTGCTGTATATTCTCTAGTTTTGGTATCAAAACATTGCCATAGAAGAATCCCATTCAGTATACTGCAACAGGGACTAGCATGCGTTCTATTTCCCAGCAATCTATTCGGACGATTTTACAGGCCCAATTTGACCTTTCTTATCAGCTCTCTCCTGATAAATTAGGATTGGGAATAGATGAGAGAGGACAACACACAACAATCGCCTTTGTCGGAGAAATCCGTCAACGGTCCTGTTCATCATTACGAGTTCTGTCCATTTGTCTCTGCGGTCAAAGCGCATTCAATAACCGGCGTAATCGCCTAATTGCACGGGCTGTGCGCTGGTGTGCACATTTCACTCATTGTGTACGTGCCCCGACCAACCACTGTGGCCGGTGATTACAGTCGTTCTGCCCGTGTGTATTCCTTTACTTCGGACCTCTAATTTCATTTCACAAATCGCGGGGAAGTTCAGCTCACAAGTTAATTCTAATCGAACAAAAGCCATGCTACATCATAATCATCGTGTACCTTTATTGAATCGATGAGTGCTCGTTCTGGGAAGAATTATGAACAAGCGCTATTGCCTACTTTCTGATATTTAATTAAACTGGCGAGGAATGAATTCACAGACTACACTGGAGTTCAAGAAGGCCTAAGAGTGCCGTCTTTTCAGGGTTGCTGTTACCAGATATCACCACAGCAATTAAAAGTACAATGCTACATATGGAAATTCTAATAATAATAGTAATAATAATAATAATAATAATAATACTTACTTACTTACTTACTTACAAATGGCTTTTAAGGAACCCGAAGGTTCATTGCCGCCCTCACATATGCCCGCCAGCGGTCCCTATCCTGTGCAAGATTAATCCAGTCTCTATCATCATACCCCACCTCCCTCAAATCCATTTTAATATTATCCTCCTATCTACGTCTCGGCCTCCCTAAAGGTCTTTTTCCCTCCGGTCTCCCAACTAACACTCTATATGCATTTCTGGATTCGCCCATACGTGCTACATGCCCTGCCCATCTCAAACGTCTGGATTTAATGTTCCTAATTATGTCAGGTGAAGAATACAATGCGTGCAGTTCTGTGTTGTGTAACTTTCTCCATTCTCCTGTAACTTCATCCCGCTTAGCCCCAAATATTTTCCTTAGCACCTTATTCTCAAACACCCTGAACCTATGTTCCTCTCTCAGAGTGAGAGTCCAAGCTTCACAACCATACAGAAGAACCGGTAATATAACTGTTTTATAAATTCTAACTTTCAGATTTTTCGACAGCAGACTGGATGATAAGAGCTTCTCAACCGAATAATAACACGCATTTCCCATATTTATTCTGCGTTTAATTTCCTCCCGAGTGTCATTTATATTTATTACTGTTGCTCCAAGATATTTGAATTTTTCCACCTCTTCGAAGGATAAATCTCCAATTTTTATATTTCCATTTCGTACAATATTCTGGTCACGAGACATAATCATATACTTTGTCTTTTCGGGATTTACTTCCAAACCGATCGCTCTACTTGCTTCAAGTAAAATTTCCGTGTTTTCCCTAATCGTTTGCGTATTTTCTCCTAACATATTCACGTCATCCGCATAGACAAGAATAATAATAATAATAATAATAATAATAATAATAATAATAATAATAATTATTATTATTATTATTATTATTATTATTATTATTATTAGACTTCGTGGAATTGCCACGAGAATCGTAAGGTTTACTACGCACGCGGTATAGACTGTATGAGAAGGGGACGTGCAACGGATGGAGTATGCCTCTTATGTAAACACTGAGCAGTATAGTACGGTTACAATAAAACCT
The DNA here is from genome assembly GCF_040183065.1 of Periplaneta americana. Classification (NCBI taxonomy): domain Eukaryota; kingdom Metazoa; phylum Arthropoda; class Insecta; order Blattodea; family Blattidae; genus Periplaneta; species Periplaneta americana. The sequence goes on along the minus strand of NC_091132.1, from coordinate 25,340,621 downwards.
GTACCCTGCATTGAAGAAATATAATGAATGATCATTGAAGTAGGAAACGTCTAAACATGTAAATACACAATTATTTTGTAGTGAGATATATTAACTCTTAAAATGTAATGTAATATACTCACATCATCCTTGAATATGTGCATTGCAATGAAGAGTTACGTACATTTTGAGGGACTGCAAAGTAACCTCCTCCGATGGTCACTTAAACAGTTTTTATATTGGGAAAATGTACTGTACGTTCAACAACACACGATGTAATACGTGCATATTTGAAGAACGGAAAGTCACTGCTTTTTAGTACACCAACTTCACACGTCTTGTCGTGACATGATAGTGCATCATTTATAATACGAAGTTGCGAATAGGCAGAATTTTTAGTAATAATGTTTCTCAACTTACATTTCACTTTTTCTGAAATTAGTGAATTGTTATTTTGGATAACGGTTTGTGATACTGGCGAGGAATGAATTCACAGAGTACAATGGACTTCAAGAAAGCCTAGGATCAGTTCCCAAAAAGCTAACATTACCGTCTTTTCAGTGTTGCTGTTACCAGATATCACCGCAGCAGTTAAAACTTACTTTTTTTATTTTAGTATGTTATTTTTACTACGCTTTATCAACATCTTTACAAGTGTTTTGGAAAATGTATTCAGAAAAATGAACTGGAACAAGCAACAGGGAATAAACATAAACGGAAGACACCTAACAGACCTAAGATTCGCGGACGACGTAGTCCTGTTCGCAAAAACACCAGAAGAACTACAGTCAATGCTCCAACAATTCTGTACACAAAGCAAAACCGCAGGTCTATCAATGAACATGACAAAAACACAGCTGATGACAAACAGACAAGAAATCCCTATCTCAATTGACGGAACAACGCTACCATATGCAACGGAATACACATACCTAGGCCAACTAATTTCCTTTAAAGACAAGACTGGAAAAGAAATAAGAAGAAGAATATCCTTAGCTTGGAAATCCTTCTGGTCCCTCCAGTTCATACTTCTGGATAAGACAATCAGCAGAAGACTCAAATTCGAAGTACTACAAACCTGCGTCTACCCAACACTACTTTATGGATGCCAAACATGGTCGACAACAAACAGACAGATGAATACGCTAGAAATATGCCAAAGGAAAATGGAACGAAAGATATTGGGAATAACTATGAGAGACAGAATTTCCAATGATTCGCTGTCCCAAATGGCATCAACAACAAACGTCACACAAAGAGCAAACAAATTGAAGTGGAAGTGGGGAGGCCACATCGCGAGGATGAAAGACGAAAGATGGACATACAGAGCCACCATGTGGGACCCGCGCACAGGAGACCGGCACAGAGGCAGACCAAGGAAGAGGTGGGCAGACTTCTACACAACACAAGCAGGCCAGCAATGGTCCAGAATAGCAAGAAGCAGGGGAACATGGAGAACAATTGGAAGTCGACTACAAATGAAGACAGTGCCAGCCACAAACAACATCCCAAGTTGACTCAGTGATGGTGCTTTCAATATAATAAAAGTGTTAGTGAAATCAAATTAATCAAAGTGACAGCGAAATCAACTCCAACCAGACAAAGAAACACTAGACACAACCTAACGCGGAGTAGCTCTCCGCGTTAGTGAAACAGAGCTACCCTCTAGCAGGAGGCCTTTGCTCTTCAAGGGACACATTAGGCTATTATTATTATTATTATTATTATTATTATTATTATTATTATTATTTATCAACATGTAAGGTTATTTAGCGTCAGAATGAAGATGAAGGCGATAATGCCGGTGAAATGAATCCGGGGTCCAGCACCGAAAGTTACCCAGCATTTGCTCATATTGAGTTAAGGGAAAACCTCGGAAAACACCTCAACCAGGTAATTTGCCCCAACCAGGAATCGAACCCAGGCCACCTGGTTTCGCGCCAGACGTGCTAACCGTTACTCCACAGGTGTGGACCAGTTAAAACTATTATGGTATATGCGGAAATAATAATAATAATAATAAGAAGAAGAAGAAGAAGAAGAAAAAGAAGAAGAAGAAAATTGAACCTTGAAAATGTCATACGAGTATCTGATGAACATTTTTTTGTACATAAAAATGTTGTTTCTTAAAGAAACGTGTTTTAAACATAGCCAACAGAAGGAAATCTTTGCCTGTCTAACTGATTTACTCAAATTAGCGAACTAGTGTGACCTTGGTACACGGGAAGAAAGCCTTATAAGAGATATAATAATTATAATTGAAGACCTGAACTGATAAACATTTACTGAATGTGATTGACCTTTTTATCTGACATATGTTATGTTGTGTTTTGCATAAGCTACCATCCTGTAAAAAAGAATATCCCAAGTTCGACTGTAAGCCTGTGTTTTTAATCATATAAATAATTATTTCAATACAATGTATGCGAGCCTATGTAGTTTCCTTTTTTCTCCTGAAAAATATACAGTACTTCAATGGACTTGAGATGTTTGTCAATTCAGGTCTTCAATTGCTTTAACTGATGCTACTGCAAAAGTCCCTTTTATGAATTGCGGATTTAGAATTTTATCTCAAGCTACAAAATATTGCCGTCTTGTTTAAAAAGGGCACTTGCCGGAATAGTTGAACGCTGATATTTTGGAATACGGTAAACTGGGGTCTGTTGGACAGTCGGGCATGTTGGGCACTCTGTACTTTAACGTGTTACCACGCCACTTGTGGGCACCACATTCAGCTAGAAGTCAATGACGGAAGTAGCCCCACTCGTGGCTACTTCCGTCATTGACTTCTAGCAGAATGTGGTGCCCACAAGTGGCGAGGTAACACGTTAAAGTGCAGGGTGTCCAACATGCCCGACTGTCCAACAGACCCTAGTTTACCCTATTAAACTTAAAGTATCATTGAACATAAAACAGCAAAAAAAATTTTTTTTGAAAAAATGTAAACTACTTCGAGGTATCTGGTCCCCTTAAGCACGCCAGGGACAATCAAAATGGTAGGGCCAACCACAAGAAAGCAGATATGTCAGTAAATAATTCAAGGCTTCCATTAAAATTTTTCTACTTACAAGTGACGCAGAGCACTGAAACTTGCTCAACATATGTAAAATAAAAGGTTTTTATTCATTTTTCACACACAAAAAAAAGAAATTACGATGAATGAATGAATGAATGAATAAATAAATAAATAAATAAATAAATAAATAAATAAGTAAATAAATACATAAGTAAATCTATACTAATAATAAATCTGTAGCCGAAATTTTTCTGGTAATTTTCGATTTTCCAAAAATAATTGGTCCTAACATATATAATTAACCACCCTGAAACCGAAAATCGCTTTTTTGAAATTTTTGTTTGTATGTCTGTCTGTCTGTCTGTATGTTTGTTACCTTTTCAAGCGATAATGGCTGAACCGATTTCGATGAAAATTGGAATATAAATTAAGTTCGTTGTACCTTAGATTTTAGGCTATATGGCATTCAAAATACATTATTTAAAAGGGGGGTTATAAGGGGGCCTGAATTAAATAAATCGAAATATCTCGCTTATTATTGATTTTTGTGAAAAATGTTACATAACAAACGTTTCTTTAAAAATAATTTGCGATACGTTTTATTCTTTGAAAATTTTTGATAGGACTGATATTTAATGAGATAAATGAGTTTTAAAATTAAAATAACTGCCATCTAAGGCCGTGTAATGAGTTAAAAAACAAATGACTTCGTCTGTAAGGGGCCTTGGACAGCAACAATCGAAAGCTATGAAAGATAGCCTACAGATAATGTTTCTGCGTTTCTATGAAGTAATACCGGAAGCTAAATTAACCGATTTGTATAATTAATTATTATTTCACCATTGGAAAGTGTAGTTTCTCTATATGGACATAATGCTATAATGTTATTACAGTAACTTCTGAGTGAATCGAGGACAGGTAAGATTAAAATAGCTTCTTATGCACAGAAAACTTGATAGACTATTCTGTATATTCGTTTCCTGTATTTCCTAAACTAATTTTTATGACCAAATGAGTGGTCTCTGGATCAAAATGATTGCATTTTAATTTTTTTAATTCAATTTAAATTAAGTAACATAATAAACGATTTATCCTTCTATCAAACACGAATGTTCCCTGGATCAAATGTCCTATTTTAATTATGTAATTACTTTATATTTATTTCTAACGGGTGCAGCGGAGCGCACGGGTGCGGCTAGTAAAAAAATTAGTAAATAACTAAATAAGTAAGTAAGCAAGTAAATAAATAAATAAATAAGTAAATAAAGATATATATATATATATAATTTCACCCGTCACCTCCCTTTAAGCCTTTAAAAAATTTATCTTCAGCTACCACCTATGACCCTTGAGGGCCCAACATGAATGGAACTCTATTCATCTTGTTCAGAGCCACGCAGGGAGGGGGCCTGTATTTTGAGTATCGCTGTTATAGCCCATAACTGACTAATTTTGTTCGAACCTAACATTTTCGACCCGCTAGCAGTTTTTTATTGCTGAGGTGTAGCACAACATGTTTACTGGTGATGTTTGAATGTATTGTGATGACGTGCGCAAAGCTGTGCAAAATTAAACCGCATAATTTTCATTAAACAATGGCAGTAACAATGAAGATAAACACCGGAAAACCATGCAATAATTATTCGATATCTAGTTTCACTCCTGTAAAATGTTAATAATTACGTAAAACTGGGTGTCCCTTTCTCTACTATTGCATACACAGAATTTAAACTCGTGAAATTAATTAGTACAGGTAACACGATCTATTAAATTTGGTCCGTCACTACACAGGGTGTTTGGAAATAGACGTCACAAAATTTTAATGTTCTGAAGAATAAAGTTTAAAACAGGAATATATATCAGATGACGAAAAAAGTGACTGAATACGTTTCATTGCTTCTAAGCTATTCCTTTTTATTTCCTTCCAGAATGTTATTAATTTACCGCTGAATATCATTACATGTACCACTCATAATATTGGCTACATTTTAGCACACCTACATGGAAACTGCTGTTTTTCATAACACAGTATTGGTTAGAAAGTTCTTTTTTTGCTGTACGCGTACAGCGAAATAGTTATTTATGGTACTTGTGAGGTAAGTGCATCTTTATTGTGCGAGTGGAAAGATTTAAGCACGAGGCGTCAGCCGAGTTCTTAAATTACACGAGCGCAATGAAGATCACGCTCACAAGTACCATACGTAATTTTATCCATGACCATAACGAAAAATTATGTTTTATAAAAGAAAATATGTTGAAAATAAGTCCTCATAATCACATATCATGGCATGGATTTTAGAATCGATACGTATACTAGGTAGCTTATGATGTAGGAGGCCATGATTAGTGAAGAATGGTATCTAAGGCGTTGGACCTTCGGGGTTTTTATGTAGACCGTTTAAACACATTAATCCACAATGATCCACGTCAGTGTACCCGAGAACTGGTAAATGTGAATAACTGTGACTATTCCACCATCGTGCGACATTTTCATTCAATGGACAAGGTTAAAAAAAAAACAGGTGTATGAGAACCGCATGCTCTAAGCCAAAACCACGAAAATCAACGGGTGGCCAAATGTGCATCTTTGCTTGCTCGTCATCGATTGACTCGCGAACAACATCGAACATTCCTATCCAATATCGTTACTGGTGACGAGAAATGGTGTCTTTATGCTAACATAAGGAAAAGAAAGGAATGGTTGAGCCCGAACAAAAACGCAACTTCCCGTATAGAAGCCAGCGCGCATCCACAAAAGATAATGTTATGTATCTGATGGAACTACAAGGGTGTGCTGTATTATGAATTGCTTCCCCGAGGTGTAACCATCACTGCCGACATTTATTGCCACCAACTGAGACGTTTTGCACACACAATTCAAGAAAAACAACCAACAAGACTGTGTGAAGTAATGCTACTCCACGATAACGTCAGTCTGCACCCAGCTAACCTGACACAAAACACTATCCAGGAGTTGGGTTGGAAAGTTATTCCGCTCCCACCTTATTCGGCTAATCTTGCGCCCTCAGATTTTCACCTTTTTAGCTTCCTATTGAACAACATTCAAGGAACTTCCTTTCCGGATGAAAATGCGCTCCGAACATGGCTTTACGACTTCTTTAACTCAAAACCACTGGATTTCTATAGGTTTGGAATTGAAAAACTACTCCAGTGTTGGAAGACTGTTGTAAATAGTGGAGGAGAATATATTGTTGATGATTAACTTCTCTCTTATGTGTATCTGATGTGTTTAATAAACTTATGAAAAATCGCTACGGAATTATGCACCAACCTAATATGTACAGCTCATGCATTATGTCCAGACACTTCCCCACTCTTCCTACAGAGCTGCGCACGAGATCGGATGAGTTAATGTTGTGGTTTGTTTAACGACGCTCGTAACTGCAGAGGTTATATCAGCGTCGCCGGATGTGCCGGAATTTTATCCCGCAGGAGTTCTTTTACATGCCAGTAAATCTACTGACATAAGCCTGTCGCATTTAAGCACACTTAAATGCCATCGACCTGGCCCGGGATCGAACCCGCAACCTTGGGCATAGAAGGCCAGCGCTATACCAACTCGCCAACCAGGTCGACTCGGATGAGTCTACTTACGAATTATAGGGGAATGGATTAGTCTTTATCTTGAACTCGGTAGATTTATTTTAGTAGGTTATTTTACGACGCTTTATAAACAGCTTAGATTATTTAGCTTCTGAATGAAATGAAGGTGATAATGCCGGTGAAATGAGTCCGGGGTCCAGCACTGAAAGTTATCCAGCATTTGCTCATATTGGGTTGAGGGAAAACCCCGGAAAAATCCTCAACCACGTAACTTGCCCCGACCGGAAATCGAACACGGGCCACCTGGTTTCGCGGCCAGACGCGCTAACCGTTACTCCACAGGTGTGGACAAACTCGGTAGACGCACGCCCGACCTTCCCTTCTACTCCTATCCCCTCCATTGAAACGTTCTTCCCGTACTGCACATCGCGAGTGTCTTGACAAAATGCATGAACTGTAAGTGATTTACGGTTGTAAAAATAATTTTGCAAATTTTATATTATGTTTAAAGGCAACTATTAGCCATTTTAATATTCTGAATAGTATTTTATAAAGCGTAATGTATTTATATTAAGCATGAAAAGTTTTGTTCAGTTAGTTTTTATAGTAGCTGAGCTATAAAAAATTGAATTTCACTAAATTTTTGCAGGCCAATGGTGTACCTCCTCCCTTAAACGATTCTCGATTGCTTTTTGTAAATCTCCTCCCACGCGAGCATAGTTCGCTCGTCGGCATGATTTAGAGCGCCCTTCGCTCGAAGGAAACGCCTTCGAGTGGGGGACCCTCGAACGAATACTCTGTACAAAAGAAATTGCATTGTATTGCACTAAATTGGATACGTAGTGTGGCCCCGATTCTAGGCTTGCTTATTCTACTTTATGAACATATTAAAATATCCAAGAGATATAGCGCTAGAGAGCGAAAAAATATAATAATTCTACACGTCGAAGTTGGCAGCAATTACCATAACATCAATTACGTCTTTCACTGAAATCCAGGCGTTGATTTATAATGCCAAGCGTTCTCAGTCGCTTGGGCTTTGTTTCATCTCTGTCGGTAAGGAAATCGACGCATCATTTTACAGTATAATACAGAATGTAATTTGTCTCAAATAGTTTACATGTCGCATTTATCAGTATTCCCTCGGCAGATGCAATGTGACAAATTGTTAGTGGATAGCGGGGAATGAGTATGAAGATCTCGTTATTTTAATGATTGATTTTAATTGTGTTACAATTTGTTCTCTCTTTTGCACATACAAATGGAAATGATTTCTAACTTATACCCACATTTCAAGTGAAAACCAATTAAATACTGAATTATAAAATCATAAAGCTCTTGTAGAACTGTTACTCGTTATTTTGTACTCTTTCCAATGGTGCAGTTTTAATTAGAAAAGGCTTCATTTATACAGTCTATTAAACGAGACGCAATCAAATTTTATTTTGGACAACCTTTCAACCCTTACCCTTCAGTATACATAAAATGATCTTGTAACGAAATTTAACGAGAGATACGAGTGTAATGACAAAACCGAATATGTATGATTTTATGAGGAATATGAATTCCGTAACAAATGCAAAGTCCAGAGTATCACAGTGACAGGTCTGCTGTTGGGAGCCCGAAGAAGAGTCTCTAAATTTTTTGTGACTTGAAAAGGGAAATATAAACTAAGCAAAGATATTCAAGACGAAATTGTCCAAAACATAATTAAATACTCAGTTGCCATCTTAAAAATCACCTATATGGTAAACACTTCACATAATTGTTTAATTACATATTTGTGATTGAAAATCTCTATTTTTATCTTAAATTTTTATCTATATATATTTTTTTCATGACCCCATTCATGTACAACCATTATTGTAAATTGTTTATTATTCTGTGTCTATAGGCAAGCCTTGGAAGGTCAGATAGTAAAAATAAAAAATAAACTGAACATCTGGAATTACCTTTTAAATGTTGGTGCATCGATCCTATTCCACTCTGTGTATAATATGAATACATGGTTTAAGAAAACATGTTCCATAATAACATAAATTTCCTGTAATAAGCAAAATATTATAAAATTGAGGTATCCCTTGTAAATTAGCAATTTCCACTTCTAGAAAAGTCAACCATTCGACTGCGGCATTTAGTAGCCATTCTGTAAATAATTTTAATTAATTTTTTTTTTGTTTTTGTTTTATGGTAAATTGGAAGAAAAGGGTAAATTAGATATTGTCGAACTAAAAACTTATCCAATATACTAGTTAGAAATTTAAGGGGTTAGGTACAGCTTGAAGCAGTACAATTTTGGAAATATTCAACTTTTTTACCCCTACATTACTGTATCTTATACAATAATGAGAATTAGTACGTGTAAAACACTGTCCTTCTGCTATATGACAAAAATATTTTTGCGATTTAAAAAAATTATTTACATTTTCCTTTTTTTTTTTTTTTTTTTTTCAAAATTCAGTTCACTGTGCAATGCTGAAGCGTTTCCCACATAACTTTAAAAACTATCCAACATTCTGTGATGAAATTTTTTGTGTGTATTTATAAATGTCATATCTACAATATGATGCAAGATCACTTCTCTATTTATTGTCTGATAAAAAATAAATTCATTAAAAACATTGTCAGATATTAATATATTCTTTTATACAAAATAAATAAAATAGTAATTATTAGAGAATGTAGTTGAAAGTGCATGATATTGTAAACATGAGTTTCAGAAATAAAATAAAAGAGAGAGAGAACAAGAAAAAGTTAACCAGTTTATGAGTTATGAGGGAAACGCTTCATCACCGTACAGTGAACTACCATCATTATGATTAAAAAAAAAATATATAAGTAACTTTTTAAGTCGTAAAAATATATTTTTTCATATAGCAGAAGGACAATGTTTTACTTACTTACTTACTGGCTTTTAAAGAACCCGGAGGTTCATTGCCGCCCTCACATAAGCCCGCCATAGGTCTCTATCCTGAGCAGGTTCAATCCAGTCTCTATCATCATATTCCACCTCCCTCAAATCCATTTTAATATTATCTTCTAAAATAAATGCCATTCCGAGGCTTATTTGAAGGTTTTGTAACAAGCTGTTTTTTACGGTGATGGATGGTTAGCCCTTCGCCCAACCCCCAAGCTGGAAGACCACCCCTTATCCGCTGTCCGCGACTGCTTATTCAATATATTCACAGCTACCCTCCATATCTGGAGGCCGTCTCCTCGATCCGCAACCTGAGGACGCGCCATGCCGTAAGCTCTAAGCCAGTCATGTCAATTGATGCCCATAGGAGCAAGCGCGCGCTTTAGAGCCCAGGAGAGCCTGAGCGCTTTACAGCGGAAAGGAAAGAGACAGACAAAAGTGGTACTATATGCCGCTTTGTCGAGCTATATACAAGGATGGCCAGCACTGATTCAATAGATAAAGGGAAGAGGACTTATTAAAATTGTATCCATGTTAATGTTTAGACTCGTCTGAGAAGTCTAAGTGCTTTATGAGAATGTAAGTTTTAATTTCAATGCTTATTTTTCACAAGTTTGTCTTTTTATTCAAAAGAAATATTTTTTCAACTTTTTTCTTCCTCGAAAAGTGAAATTTTCAGATATAAGGCTATTTATTTAGTAGCCTTACAGGTACTGAAACAATGTTTTCGTAAATGTAATATACTGTAAATACATATTACTGAACATACTGTATTAAAAATTTTGAAAGTATTCGCATAGAAAATTAATGTCTGTATGGAAATGAATTAACAAAGCAACTACTGTTACATCATAAGCAAAATATATGTGCCCATATGTTATAAAAATGTCAGCTCTATAGCTTCAGCACATATCGAGAAAATAATTTAATAATCTAAAGATTGGAAGTTGCGCACCAGTATCACCTTAAAAGCATAATGCGATAAGAGTTTTGTTATGGAATATTAGTTACATTTAAAACATATGCGGTACCTAGGTAACTTTTCTTCGTACTATAATACTGTTTTGATTAGTTCATTGATTACTTTTATAAGGCTAAAGACACCATCAATATCAATTCCAACTTACCATGTCATACTCAATCATTTTTTTTTTTCTGGATATCACTTTCTTTATGAATGATGTGTTTCATTCGCTTAGTATAGTATAGTTTTAGGTACTATGGAATTTATGTGAATATTCCTTGTTACTTCTTTATCACGTTATTAACATTTAAAACACAATTGAAATATTAAGAAATTGGTGTAAATACATTTGTTTTACAGACAATATAGACAATATCAAATAGAAAGAAGCCATGTAAAATAACGACATAAAATTTCACGTTCCGTTTGAAGTTTGTGCACCACTGTTTTCTTAATCCAACAGGCTGCTTATTCCTCCTTCCATAAGTAGCGCTTGATGCCCGCACATGACGTCAAGGTCAGAAAAATGCGCTTGCTTTGACATCACTGCTCTAAGCTATCGCAGCTACATAGTAGAAAAAAACTCAAGAATGATTTACGTTTGTATTTTTTTGTCGTACTTTGTATTACTTGAGTAGTTTCCTTCTGAAACAAATTTATCAGAATCCGTGTTCCCAAAATTTGTCATTTATTTAATCGACTATCCAGTTCCTGGAGAAGATCTCTAAAGAGAGTTACCCTTGTTTTACATTCGAAACAGACTGACTATGTAAATATTCACTTCCATCGACTGTCGATAACGGGCAGCTGAATAAAATAAGAGAACCCACTAGCACTGAGCGTATTCCGAATCTCACCGGTGAGCAATCCGATGGCATCACGGTGTTCCGAATTCCACCGATGACGTCATTGATGCTCCACCGGTGTCGCACCGGTGCCATCAACTTGCAGAGGTGGTGGCAGTCTCCATCAGCCGCCATCATTGAATCTGATTGGTTCTTGTATAGGGCGGGAATTAGCACACGAATGACATCGTGCACTATTGTGTCATGGCGGTGTGTTCTGCTTTAGTTCTGCTGTATTGTTTATAATGAGCACCAACGTAAAAACAATTTGTTAATGGCTTATGAGCGAATATGTCAACGGACCAGTGATTACTACCGGTTCAAGAAATAAGTTGTTTATGATCTCTTTTCTTTGAACGAAATGGCAGTACGGAAATTTCGCAAAATGTTGCTAGTGTAGCATAGATAACCACTTACACAGTCGCCATGACAGCATCGATCCTTCCAGCAGTTTTGTTCCTTATTTTCGTTGCAACGTGACGTCATTGATGCCACAAGACCGGTGAGATTTGGAATACGCTGACTGCAATGAACCGGTTGTCGAAGAACAAGACCTGCAGAGCTTGTTACATTCATGCACGTATGTCAGAAATCTTAAGGATAAATCCCCTCCCAAATCATCTCAATGCACGCTTCGTTCACCCCGCAATTTCCCAGTCCTCGAGCGAATTATCTCGCGCGGCACGAAGCGATCTCGGTAGTTACGAGAATAATACGAGAATGGATTCCAATTACCGTTGGGGCCATATTGCAAATGAAGTTGTTTGTTCTGTGGTCACCCCTGCGAGCTGCGCACTTGAGGAAATGAAGCTCATCAGGATATGGAGCACACTGCAATCAAATACTGGATTACGTTGGAGGACGAGTTCAGACTACAGCCGGGGATTGCGGAGTGTTTCCGAAACTTTCCACCAAAACCCTATTGAATTTTCGTTATAAAGCCAGCTAGAGTGGGGCAAGCCAGCCAGCCGCAGACGAAGAAGGTGAGAACATTGCGAGAAGTGGTTAGCAGAAAATAAGACTCTGATCCTGGCCCCCGAGTCCATTGCACACTATCCAAATCGGCGCGGCCACAGTGGTGACGTGTAAAATGAGGTTATATACGACTTGAATCGCATTAACACTATCTTCACCGGTACTTTACAACCACAATTTAGAAAACGTTGACTTCTGTGAACAGTTCACGGTTCGTTCACAACTCATTCCAGTCTGTGATTGCAAGTATTCCTTTAAGAGGATAGGTACAGCTTACAGCAGTAAAATTTTGGAAATATTCAATATTTTTTTCCTCCATTTCTGTATCTTGTACAGTAATGAAAAATAGTACGTATAAAACATTGTCCTTCTGCTATATGACAAAAAATATTTTTAAGATTTAAAAAGTCCACGCCTGTGGAGTAACGGTTAGCACGTCTAGCCGCGAAACCAGGTGGCCCGGGTTCGATTCCCGGTCGGGGTAAGTTACCTGGTTGAGGTTTTTTCTGGGGTTTTCCTTCAACCCAATGTGAGCAAATCCTGGGTAACTTTCGGTGCTGGACCCCGGACTCATTTCACCGGCATTATCACCTTCATCTCATTCAGACGCTAAATAACCTGACATGTTGATAAAGCGTCGTAAAATAACCTACTAAAAAAAAGATTTAAAAAAATTATTTACATTTTTTTTTTTTTCAAAATTCAGTTCACTGTGCAATGATGAAGCGTTGCCCACATAACTAAAAAACTATCCAACATTCTGTGTTGAAATTTTTTGTGTGTATTTATGCATGTCATATCTACAATGTAAGATTACTTCTCTAGCTTCGATATATTGTCTGATAAAAATATATTCATTTAAAAAATGATCAAATATCAATATTTTCTATTACTCAGAATAAAAAAAATATTATTTATTACGGAATGTAATTTAAAGTGCATGATGTTGTAAACATGAGTTTCAGATATAAAATAAAAGGGAGAGAACATGAAAAAGTTAACAAGTTTATGAATTACGAGGGAAACGCTTCATCACTGCACAGTGAAGTACCACCATAATGATAAAAAAATTATTTTTAAATCGTAAAATTATTTTTTTCATGTACCAGAAGGACAGTGTTTTACGCATACCAATTTTCATTATTGTACAAGATACAGTAATGGAGGAAAAAATGTTGAATATTTGCAAAACTTTTGCTGCTGTGAACTGTACCTAACCCCTTAAATCGTAAACGAACTACTCACACGACTCTTCCCTTTGCAACCAAGGGTACAATAAAAACGTTCTACATTTCTCGCATATGTGGCAGAGCAACCCGAATGAATACAGTCCTTTAATAATGAGATTTGAGGATTGGATGTTCTCTTTCTGATTGGCTGGAATTATATAAACATGACTAAAATTGGAATCAAATGTGAAAAGAGTTTATATGCATTTTTGTAATTTTTTTGTGTCTCCTGTCCACTGATGAAGAGGTTTCTACAAATTGAGAAACACCCTATATCTATCTATGAGAAAATGAACTTTTTATCTACCATAAATAACACTGAACAACAAGAATTTTTCTCCGAATTAAAACAATACTTCCCTTATGGTTTGGTGTGCGCTGAATCCGAAAATGCATCTCTTTTCTTTGTATCACTTTTTGTTTTTAAGATATACTATGATTTCACTTTTCGATGAGTGCTCCTCAAGAAACATCTGGCGCGGATTGGGGGTTGTAAACCAAAACAAAAACTAATGCATTTTATGAGTTTATGACTTATTTCCGGTTTCTTATGGTTGTTGGCATGTTATTTTGTACTTCTAATAAATAAACAGATATTGGTCCTTTCCATTAAGTGAATTTCATGACAGTTCAACGTGAGGCCTACGCAATGAACAAATAATGGTATGGTTTTCATTATTTAAAGGAAAAGTTTACCAGTCTGAGTGAAGGCAAATTAAAAGAGGGCATTTGCATCGGTTCACAAATTCACAAAGTTATGGCTGACTCTTTGTTTGAGGAAAAACTTTTCGTTAAAGAAAAAAATGGTATGGCGCGCTTTCAAACATGTTTGCTCAAATTTCCTTGGAAATTCTAGGGCAGACAACTACATAGAACTTGTTGTGGAAAACATGTTAAGTGAATATCAGGAAATGGGGTGTAATATATCTCCCAAAATACACTTTTTACATTCTCATTTGGATTTCTTTCCTTCTAACCGTGGAGCGATAAGCGACGAGCATGGGGAAATATTTCATCAAGAAATATATGAAATGGAAAGGCGATATAAAGGAAGGAAGATCATCATCCAGCATGGTTGCAGATTATTGTTGGTTCCTTGTAAAAGACAGCCCCGGGTCTAGTTATAAACAGAAGTCAACCAGAAAATTTTTTTAAATGGTAAGTTCAAATTCCGAAATTTTTCTCACTACACGCATGAAATATTTTTATTGTTGTTATGTTTTAAAACTATGTAACATCATTTTTGTATCCATTACACATTTTTCAAGCATTATGAGACATTTAGAATCCCTATGTTTTAATTTTATCAGTAGCAGTGAAAAATTTAAAATTATTTTTTTCTTAAAAAATTCAATTTATTTCCCCCGGAAAATGGTATGCCATGGGACAATTTGGATTTTAAATTCAAATTTAGAGCACATATATTAATAACATTCACCTATTTTTATTTTGGAGCAAGACAAAAAGTAAAAATTTATTGTTCAGTGTATTTTACGATTCTGGCATGAATAAAACTAAGTAGGCCTAACTGAAATGCATTTGATTGTTAGTAATTCTGCAGAATACCCGATATATGTGGCAATAGTAGTTGTCTACCTGTAGTCATGGCAGTGATGAAGGCGATGATGATGGAAGCCATTTAACCTATCATTAGCGTAATGGCTGCGGCGTTAGTATTGCACGCTAAAAATTCATGTTGTCACATCATGAATGTTGGTTGGTCAAATTAATTAGTTCTGTCAGAATTTTTATTGGCATATTTTAATTTTCAGTGATTTGCTGTACGATGTATCAATAATTCGCAGTCTTTCCTTACAACTAGGGCTAGCACACATACTATATAGGGTGAATCATAAGTAATGTCATTAATTTCAAGGCGTTATTCTTTGAGACATTTCAAACTAACAATGTTAATAAAATTTTGCTCGTTTTTGCTTACTTTTCGATAAAAAAAAGGTTCTACATTAAACATTTCATAGCATGTTTTGGAAAAACCATTGAATTAATTCCCAAAATACTCAGTCAATTAAAGAGAGCAGAGTATTCTGGTAATGAATGATTGAAGGAATTCTAGTTTTGAATAATTTCGAGGGAAAAATTGCTCCGGGGCCGGGTATCGAACTCGGGACCTTTGGTTAAACGTACCAACTCTCTCCCAACTGTTGGGAGAGCGTTGGTACGTTTAACCAAAGGTCCCGGGTTCGATACCCGGCCCCGGAACAGTTTTTCCCTCGAAATTATTCAAATCAACTTTACAGGGAGTTATACCTGAAAGCTTGATTTGCATAATTTTAGTTTTGTCCTTTAAATGTGCAGAAATTTCATCCAAATTAATATAACATTTTAAAATTCCTTTGCATAACAAAAAGCTACATATACAGGTTGTAAGGGGTATAGATGCCGTCCTTTTCACAGTAGTCGGGAACGGTCTACAAGATCAAAAAATACCCATAAAATATAGGGTCAAAACTTGATAGTTTTCCAAGAAAAAAATATTTCTTCTCTTATTTTATTCGCGTTATGCTCCTTATATCGTAGTAAAGTACGAAAACAATTACATTAGTAGGTATATCTAGCAAAGAGTTAATACTTACTTACTGGCTTTCAAGGAACACGGAGGTTCATTGCCGCCCTCACATAAGCCCGTCATTGGTCCCTATCCTGAGCAAGATTAATCCAGTCTCTATCATCATATCCCACCTCCCTTAAATCCATTTTAATATTATCTTCCCATCTACGTCTCGGCCTCCCCAAAGGTCTTTTCCCCTCTGTCCTCCCAACTAACACTCTATATGCATTTCTGGATTCGCCCAAACGTGCTACATGCGCTGCCCATCTCAAACGTCTGGATTTAATGTTCCTAATTGTCAGGTGAAGGACATATTCCTTATTCCTTTGCTGTGGTCGTGCAGGAGAATCAGTCTCATTCCGAGGCTTATTGTTAGGTTTCGTAACAAGCTGTTTTTTACGGTGATGGGTTGTTAGCCATTCGCCCAACCCCCAAGCTGGAGGACCACCCCTTATCCACGACTGCTTATTCAATATATTCGCAGCTACCCTCCATATCTGGAGGCCGTTTCCTCTATCCGCAACCTGAGGACGCGCCATGCCGTGGTGATAGGGACCCACAATACATGGGCAAAGAGTTAATATTACTTTAAACACATATTTGTGTGTTCTACTACGTTTTCGTGAAACTAAATAAAATGGCATGCTTAAATTTGTTAATATTCTGGCGTGAAAGACTGGCAACGTGTTCAGTAGGCAGTACTCTGCACAGACGTACGTACATGTCAGCTGAGTTCAAGCGCCCTGTCCATAGCTCTCCTGCCGAGCGGATGACAGTTCGGTACCAGGTATTCGATAAACAACTTACAATGTCATTCACAGTTTAGGAATATCATACGTTATTAATTTATGGAGAAAGTCGTCGTAATTCAAGTGAGGCAAGAAGATTTACCGTCAATGTTTTCCGCAATGAAGTTTACCTAATCGGCGAACTTTTGCAGTGTTTTCTCAACGATTATTAAAAATTAGGAGTCTCTTACCTCGTTTCAAAAATCACACAAACAGAAATTTTTATGGTACAGCTTTATGGAAGCGGGAGAGATTAAAATGTTGCATTAAAAAAAAGTTCGTGTGATTTTGTGCAGTAAACCATTATTGTTTATTTTTAGGCGTACAACAAAAAATGAATCAATATTGCCAATATTGTTAAATAAGATGAAAATTTACCATAAAGTTCTATTAATGAGTTTGAAAATTTGTATCTGCTGTGAGTTTTATGTAAACAACGGTCAGCCCCTGCATTAGAACAGAGCGTATATTTTGTACCGTTATGTCTGTATTCGCTTGAGCTGAATTGTGTACTTGTAAACTCCCTCCTCCCCATCCAGCAACGTTGCCAAACGCCTCATATTGTAAAATTAAATAATTAGTTAAATTTCGCAATCAGAAAAAAAATTGTGAGGACATTTTTTCTTCCTAATGACATGAACAATCATCAGTTAAAATAATACCCCTTACACTCTGTATATTATTTGAAGTAGGTTTTCATCTTTTGTGGTCATGGCTTTTAAGATTATCAATAGATCAGAAGCTTCGCAAGTTAAAATTCGACTGAGGCGTGGAATTATTAAGTGCGACAGCATGTCTCTCTTCTTAAGGGAAGTGAAGATGGGGTCCCTTCTAGATTTTAAACACGTAAAAGAACTCGATCGCTTAAAGAGAAGAATCGAGGCAAAATTTATCGACCATTTCTCATAAATATCCAAGTTTTGAAGTAGGACAATAATTGACAGATATCAGCAACTAAGTATGTGTGTTTGACTCAGTCTGTCTGCACATCTGCAAAAGAAGATCTTGTTTGGCGACGAAGAAAGGAACTTCAGGACTATTTCCAGCAATTGTGTCAAAAACAAATGAACCGTTAAAAGGAGAGTTTATTTACACATTGAAGAGGAATGTTCATGAAGAGCCAGAATTATATCTCCCGGTTTTAATGGCTGTAACCGAAAAACAAATGACTCAAGAACGCATAAAAATCTGCTAAGATGTAAGAGTTTTTCGTTTATATTTTGTACAGTGAAACTGGAATATGTGTTTCAGTACCTATGTAGCGTTTGATGTTATAGTTTATTTTATGTTCAACTTAATTTCTTGTTAAGTCAGCGACCTAATCTGTACTGACAGCACCGGTAGGCTATAACCATAATCACAGCGAAGCTTGTATGGACATGTTATAATCCCTTCATCCCATGTCCACTTAATACTTCGTACGCCTAGATACTAACCCCTTCTTCTGAAATTAATACTTCCCTATCCTTATGGAAAGCCATGAAGGTGTTCACATATTTGTCAAGGATTACACTTTAAATTATGATTACAAAACTCTTGATTGTATATTTATTGAGAGGAAAAACAGCGGTAGTTCTATAACAACACAAGTCATCCACATAAGACAATACTGAAAGTTATTCTCATTCAGAAATAAATTTGAAGTTTTGCGAATTTACAGCAGAAATTCAATCTGTCAAGCATAGTGTCATGTTTTTCTAAAGTACCAAATCTCATAACCTTATTCTTATGCTGTGTTTGTGCCAGAGAATCGGTCTCGTTCCGAGGCTTATTGTGTGGTTTCGTAACAAGCTGTTTTTTTTTTTTTAGTTTTTAGCCCTTCGCCCAACCCCCAAGCTGGAGGACCACCCCTCATCGTCTGTCCGCGACTGCTTATTCAATATATTTGCAGCTACCCTCCATATCTGAAGGCCGTCTCCTCTATCCGCAACCTGAGGACGCGCCATGCCGTGGCGATAGAGACCCACTGTACATGGAAAGTAAGTTTATGTAGAAATAATAATAACTTATAGTTTAGTTCACAAATAGTGTGTTTTACTAAGATACAATTTAATTTCTAAGAATACACCACATTGTTGAGGAGCCCATCTCCTGTCACCTCTCAACATTACTCTCTCTCTCTGCATGTTCCATAATGATTTTGAATTTTTTATGTTTTCCTAGTCTTCTTTTAAGAAAATCCATAATGCTTCCAAAGGACCTACGTAGAAAATAAATGAAGAGTCCAGTACAAGAATGATGGATGTAATTTGGAATATATTTTGCTGGAGAAGCAGTTGAAAGTTTGAAATGCTTAGCGCTCAAAGCTTAACTGTGATTTTCCGATCATTACTGGACAATGATTATCAGTGTTAATGCCATATAACTCTCTATGCACATTCTATATGTCTTAAGCTATGCATTGACAGTCTTGGTTCATTTTCGACAAGAAAGTGACATCCATCATTCTTGCAGTAGACTCTTCAAATACGATGAATTCAACTCAGAAAGTATGCACGACAGAATTCGACAGTGTAAGTCAGGTTTTGCATGAGAGCATCCCTTCGGTAAGCCGTTTGCGGTAATTTAGCGGTTTTTCGAAAAATCGTTGGTTGGAATGTTAAGGACGGGTATGGAAGTGGTGGTGGCAGCGAGGTGAGCTACTCCTGTAGGAGAGGCGGGGTTACTCGGCTAACGAGGCCACTAACGACCGTTATTTATCGTTTCCTCAAGTCTTGTGTAAGCCTCAACAACCTGCCAATGCCGGTTAGGTGCTCACAAGAAGCATTCATCTAACTACGGGCCCAGTTTGGCAGCAGAAACAGTCATTACAAAAATATCAGAGACAGAGCCCGTCACAATGCTATAGTTTCTGACTACAGCATTATGCGAACCAGAGAATCCAATTCAATTTTTATCTACTGAACAACCTCGGTCTCTGTGGCTCTACTAGACCTATAGGAGAAAATTTCTTGCCTGAAGCTCTTTTTCCCAAAGTTACAGACGTGTATAGCTTTGGAAACAATGCGGTTGTAATTTAAAATCTCTATATTCAAGTAGAGAATTATTTTAGTCTCATTTGTAAAGGGTTTCTGACCCTCGTTTTACATTTAACATTTGTCCCTTTCGACGATGGTTTTGTGTAATGCTGATCACATAATCAGAGAGCCCTGCTGTTTCTTAATATAGCATTACTTCATAAAATCAGAGAAACGAAAATATTTATTATTAATTTTTTTTCACCAAAAATAACAAAGGAAGAAAACACTAAAACGTCCACACCTGTGGAGTAACGGTCAGCGCGTCTGGCCGCGAAACCAGGTGACCCGGGTTCGAATCCCGGTCGGGGCAAGTTACCTGGTTGAGCTTTTTTCCGGGGTTTTCCCTCAACCCAATACGAGCAAATGCTGGGTAACTTTCGGTGCTGGACCCCGGACTCATTTCACCGGCGTTATCACCTTCATTTCATTCAGACGCTAAATAACCTAGATGTTGAAACAGCGTCGTAAAATAGCCCAATAAAAATAAAAATAAACACTAAAACATTTGAAGATAATAAATTACTTCTTTGTTGGTTGACAAGCATTATTTGGACTAGTGTTTCATCTAAATTCACTCCAATTACAGTTAAAAGTTGTTTAATTTTTATTAAGGTTAACCTGGATATATTATTAAATTAGGGCCATATTCATAGACATTCTTAGCGCGGGCTTCCGGTGGATGATCAGCGAACTAACGTTTTTCGTATTCATAAACCAGTGTTAGTGATATGATATGATATGATATGATTTTTATTTTAGTTGGTTATTTAACGACGCTGTATCAACTACTAGGTTATTTAGCGTCGATGAAATTGGTGATAGCGAGATGATATTTGGCGAGATGAGGCCGAGGATTCGCCATAGAGTACCTTGCATTCACATTACGGTTGGGGAAAACCTCGGAAAAAACCCAACCAGGTAATCAGCCCAAGCGGGAATCGAACCCGCGCCCGAACGCAACTTCAGACCGGCAGGCAAGCGCCTTAACCGACTGAGCCACGCCGGTGATATGATATGATATGATATGATATGATATGATATGATATGATATGATATGATATGATATGATATGATATGATATGTTTATTTTTTTATTGGGTTATTTTACGACGCTGTATCAACATCTAGGTTATTTAGCGTCTGAATGATATGAAGGTGATAATGCCGGTGAAATGAGTCCGGGGTCCAGCACCGAAAGTTACCTAGCATTTGCTCGTATTGGGTTGAGGGAAAACCCCGGAAAAAACCTCAACCAGGTAACTTGCCCCGACCGGGATTCGAACCCGGGCCACCTGGTTTCGCAGCCAGACGCGCTGACCGTTACTCCACAGGTGTGGACGATATGATATGATATGATATGATATGATATGATATGATATGATATGATATGATATATGAATCCTGTGCAAGTAATCAGTCGATAACTGGGGCTAGTTTAGCACGCTCGTGGCGAAATGTCTATGAATAGCACCCATAATGTCTAGTTTTCCATATCAGAAGAAACAAATATTTATATAAATCTTAACTACACACTTTTAACACGCTTATCACTGAAGATTTGTTATACAAATAACTTTCTTGTGTTAAAATTTACCTTAGTTGAGTAGTTTCGGCTTTACTGTTACTCATCTTCAGAACTAGAGAGGTCCTTGCTTGTTTCCGGTTTCTTCTGAAGTTGCTTTGGTGATGAATGTGTTCGTGTTCGATAATGTGGAGTCAAATAGAGTGTGTATTTTGAAATGTAATTGTATATTGAAGATATGTTGTGAGAATGTTTTTGTGTGTCTATATTTCGCACTGTCCTTGTGTATTTAACCCTCATACACAGAGGTGCGGTCTCCGAGACCAATCCAAAATTTTTATTGCGAAAATGAAGCGGTTCCTGCCACTTTACGATTGTGGACGTTTGTTTACTTTTTGGCGGGAAGCAGATGGCGCAGTCCACTTACAAGCAAACATTCTGATCTGGGCAGATAAAAAGTTTTTTTTTTCACTATATTAATAATGTCAAAAGAAGTGCTTATACAAATTTTGGCCACTCGAGAGAAAGTGATTTTCTCTGGAGCAGTTTACAGAAAAAAAGGACAATTGCATGGAAAGACTTATTGAAACAGATACAGCAATTGTTGCGCTATTTGTCAACATATCCCTACTGGAATTGAGACATTTGTCGTACCATGGGATTAATTTTTGTATCCTTGTGTCGTAGAAGTCAGCCGTCTGGGATCGGAACTAGTGTATGACAGCCGTCTGTACTGTGCTCCAACCACGAGAAAGTCTCCGCCGGATGAGGCGAAGGGGGGTAATGCTGTGAATGAATGTTGATGTCATAAGATGTCATAAGGTCACACACGTGGATACTCTTATCTCTATTGGCTAGCTCTCACAGCACAAACCATAACATTGATACAGACATATTGATACTATTTGACAGTTGCGTCGGGATTCGAACGCATGTCCGAAAGGGCGCCCGGCAGACGAAACGTTGGTCGCTTGGGTGTGGCGGCGAGGGGAGCGTCTGCAGCTGAGAGAGGGGCGGCGTACTACGACGTGGCGAGGGGAGGTTGCGCGCGCATCTGGTGCTTGCGGAGAGAAGAAAGGGGAAAGAGCGACCGCGGCAGAGAGGAGAGGGGTCCGGATTGTTCGAGTGACGCGTGGAAATATCGAGAACTCGTACTTTCTCGCAACTATGGTGTGAGTATAAATTACGCACGCGAGTGAACTTAAGTCAGTCAGTGTTGTTATAGTCAGCCAGCCTTGTGTACCGGAGTTCTACTTGAGTGTGTGTCCGCAACTGTGTGAGCATCCGAAGACCTGACTTCGAGTGCAGTGGACTGCAGTTGGAGGGACCTGAGTTCGAAGTTCAGTGGACTGTCTCTAAGGTCTGGGGTTCGAGATACTGTGAACTCGAGTGACTGAGCTAGAAGAACTGTGAACTGAGAACTGACAGTTCTGATTTGTAAATAGTGCTTTGTGAACATTAGTTAGAATTAACAGTTCATTGTTGTTCTCAATAATCCAAGTAAACTGTCATTGTCGTCTGTGGAGTGCAATAACGAATACTGGGTTGCTGTGTGTAGAGCAAATCCCATTGTTGACGGGAGCAGAATTAAATTGTAGAAAGTGAAGAGTAATTGTTGAAATAATAAAATTACATTGTTGTTTAGTATAAAAATTTACACTACCCTAGTTACAAAATTAGATCACAGTTAATCTCCTGGTCTTTTAATCTCTTCATGCAGGAAAGAACATATGCAGGAGAGCGCATGGTTTTTAGACTGGCGTTATAACGGTAATATTATTCATCTACTTCGTTCCAATAGATGAGGCAATAGTAAGCACATTCCTTTCACGGTTGATCTCCTGGTTGGAGAATAGTACCTCTCTGTCGATCCCATGATATGACATGTCTCAATTCTGGTTGGGAATATGTTGAAATATAGCTCAACAATTGCTGTGTCTGTTCCAATACATTTTTCCAATGAAATTGTGTTTCCTTTCTGTTAACGGCCGCTGGCAAACTTATTTTTTACAGCCCTCGTAATTGCGGCCGAGTCGTACGAAAAGAAGTAGAGTTAAAGTAGCCGTTTTAAGAAACAAGCTCCTGGTAACATTTTTCCAATGCATGTGTTGTGTGAGCATACAGCTAAAGTCCATCCAACTGAAATTTTATTAATGCAAGTTACATGATTTCCATCGGGAAAGTTCTTTCTGTTTATGATATTTCGTATTGCCAGCTAATTTTCTGTATTTAAGTTTTCCTTTGCAACATCTTCCCGTGTGTGACTTTTCAAAGGGAGATTTTCGACTGATTATATCTATGAGTTCCGTTCTCAGGAATATTGGCATCCAAGAAAATTATACGGCTGTACATTAAACGTATCAATGAACGAACTTTAAATTCTAAATCACGTAAGGGTAGGAAATATTTAGAATATTTTTCAAATATGAGAAATTCACAGATTATAGACACAGTAGGCCTATGGTGGCTTTACAGAAACAGATTCAAGTTTAACACTTCAGCCAACTCATATCGTAAATCCCTGCTACCTTCTCTCAGCGTGAATGCATTAATCCTAATGTAGCGGACTTGGTTTGTTTTCATTTATTATTTACAAGTTAATTTACATGAGAAATGTGCGTAATCTTCTTTTCTTCAGAATTTCATCCGAAGTATTAGTGATATTGAATCCCCAACGCAGAAAAAAATCACGCGGAAAGTGAAGGTAAAAAAACATAAATTCAGTTGTTGAAGACATTATTTGGATAATTTTTTCTGTTAGTTTTTTCGTAAGCCTAATAAATATGAAATAATTTTCGAGTGAGATTACATTCTCACATTTTGTACGAACATGTTTTACTTCCTCTGCAACCCATCTAAAATTTAAAATATTAAAAAAAATTCCATGAAGGGAAGCCTCCGTATAAGATCGAACCTCATTTTTAAAATGTGTTCATGGCTAAATAATTTAAACTTAAGGTGGACTACTAAGATATATCTGTTCACGAAGACCGTAAGACATTAAAGTGACTTTGAAGTAAAGTGTCAGATTTTCAGTTCTACAAGGGCGGGGCTAACTAACTAAAGTATTATTTACTAAAGTGAAGGCTGCTTCGTCATACCTTACATAATTCTCTATCTCAGAAGATTAGGGGCTGCCAGAAAATAATTACTTTCAAGAAAAGGCTAAACGATTTCTTACGGACGCAATCAAATTGAAGTTAAAGGTCTAATTGTAATCATGAGTGGGTTTAATAATTTCATTATATTTAGGTATGACTATTATTGTTATTATTATTATTATTATTATTAAATAAATATTTTATTGGTGTGTTCGGAAGATAAAAGAAATTGTTATTCGATTATATTAATGATGTATTATGTATTGCATTGTATTATATTAATTATGTTTTATTTATTATTAATGTAGTAATTTTGTATCATATTGGTTGAGTGGAAGAGAAGGACGAATGGCCCTATCTCTGCAGTTAAAATAAACTATTATTATTATTATTATTATTATTATTATTATTACTATTATTATTATTATTATTATTATTATTATTATTATTATTATTATTACATAATTATTTTAATCGTGTGTTGGGAAGATAAAATGAATTCTTATTGTGTTATATTAATGATGTATTATGTATTGTATTGCATTATATTAATTATGTTTTGTTTGCAGTAATGTAGTAGGGTAAACATTGGTAATTTCTTGATAATTTCATGAAAACTAATTTAAAATGCAAATGTGTAAATATATCCTTATTCCGATTTTTTCATCTAAAAGACGATAGCTTGCTGTACAAATCTGGAGACATAAAAGATTGGATACGTTCTTGAATATGTGCCAAAAACCACTTTTACACCTTAAGCTGAAAGGTTGGTTATTTCGTGATAACCTTGGTAATTTCTTGATATTGCATTGATAATTTCGTGAGAGGTAGAAGAATTGTGGAAAAATTCATTAAAGTCAAATGAAATTCTCATTTATTGTTACAAGACTTCAAACATAGTAATTCCGTCTAATATTCATAGCAACAAAACATAGAAATACATATCAACACATAATTAGAATGATATCAAAGTAAAAATTGAAATTGAAAAGGGATCTTCTTTGCCCTGAAAGGGTGAACACTTTTATTACGGACTTTACCATAGCCTCTATTATTAGGATAACTCCAAAAGTAATGCATAATGTTTGTTTAAAAATTATATTTTTATCCTACAGCTTTGCTATTTTCACAGAATGTAGATGCATCCTTAAGGAACAAAATGTCACTTTTCCACATAATCCCTGTCCCTTTCAACTGCCTTACGTAACCTAGGAACGAGGGCCTGTAGACCAGCACGGTAAAAGTCTGGACCAACACGTCTGAGCCACTCTTTAGCAGCGTGCACAAGGGAGACATCTTCTAACCTCGTTCCGCGAAGGTATCCTTCAGTTTACCAAAGAGATGGTAATCGCACGGTGACAGTTCAGGACTGTAAGGCGGCTGTTTCAGTATTGTCTATCCGAATTTTCTGATCTGGTCTGTGGTCTTGTGACTGGCATATGGCTGTGCGTTGTCGTGCAATAGCAGAACATCCTGCTTCTCCCGATGTCGTCGAACACGACTCAGTCGAACTTGAAGTTTCTTGAGAGTTGCAACATACCCGTCAGAATTAATGGTGGTTCCGTTTGGCAAGATGTCCACAAGCAAGAGTCCTTCTGAATCGAAAAACACAGTAGCCATAACGTTTCCTGCCGAAGGTGTACTTTTGAATTTCTATTTCTTTGGTGAATTTGCATGATACCATTCCATTGTCTGCCTCTGTCTCCGGTCCAAAATGGTGGAGCCATGTTCCATCTTCTGTCACAATTCTTGCAAGTAAGTCATCTAGCACTTATCATTGACACTTGGCATGATAACAAATCAAACAGAAGCTACACTGAACCCATTGCGTCTCCGTTTTCTTTTTTGTTATCACATCTTGTCTTCAGATTTCTAAAATTCCTATTGTAATACATTTTATACTATTTTAAAAATTGTAACACTTAATGCTCAACAAAATTTCGCCTCAAACAGCTAAGATTTCTATCAGTAAAGCTAAGCCTATATGGCGACTACAGATGTATCTAAAATTCCAAAAACATTACCTAAAATTTCATGAAGATACAATAAATCTTTGTACCAAATATCATATGCTTACCTTTAGTAATAAGCCTGTAATGTAATTACAAACATCCACAAAATTTGTATGCCTGAGAAGTCGACGCAAACTTGCTCTCTCCAAACATAAAAGCTCACTGAAGCAACTACAATAGTCACACAAAGCTTAGCTGTATGTTTCTGGAACCTGGAAAACATATGCAATCCCTTGGCGGAAATTTGGATCTATTAAAACACCATTGGTTAGTTCACAAAAGAGCAAAGAAAAAGTATCACGAAATAACCACTGCCACGAAATTACCAATGTTTACCCTATTATATCTCGTGAACAGAATATTGTACGAAATCGAAATATAAAAATTTGAGATTTATCCTTCGAAGAGATGGAGAAATTAAGATATTTTGGAGCAACAGTAACAAATATAAATGACACTCGGGAGGAAATTAAACGCTGAGAAAAAATGGGAAATGCCTGTTATTATTCGGTTGAGAAGCTTTTGCCATCTAATCTGCTGTCAAAATGTCTTAAAGTTAGAATTTATAAAACAGTTATATTACCGATTGTTCTTTATGGTTGTGAAACTTGGCCTGACGCTCACTTTGAGAGAGGAACAGAGATTAAGGGTGTTCGAGAATAAGGTTGTTAGGAAAATATTTGGGGCTAAGAGGGCTGGAGTTACAGGAGAATGGAGAAAGTTACACAACGCAGAACTGCACGCATTGTATTCTTCACCTGACATAAGTAGGAACATTAAATCCAGACGTTTGAGATGGGCAGGGCATGTAGCAGGTATGGGGGAATCCATAAATGCATATAGAGTGTTAGTTGGGAGGCCGGAGGGAAAAAGACCTTTAGGGAGGCCGAGACGTAGATGGAAGGATAATATTACAATGGATTTGAGGGAAATGGAATATGATGATAGAGACTGGATTAATCTTGCACAGGATAGGAACCGTTGGCGGGCTTATGTGAGGGCAGCAATGAATCTGTGGGTTCCTTAAAAGCCATTTGTAAGTAAGTAAATTATTATTATTATTATTATTATTATTATTATTATTATTATTATTATTATAGAGCCAGATTAATAAGAGTCACAATTTAATAATAAACGAACAATATAAGATTTAACCCAAATTGACTGTATATTGTACTCTCTTTGAGATAATGAGGAAGTGTGAATATACCGACATTTTTCTCTGTATCTCACCAAATTTTAAAGATAACCATATGCAATTTTTAAGAGATTATGTAAACTCGAATGAATTTCCCTCGAACATTTTAACCCTTTCTAACCCAAATTAAATTTACAAGCAATCCATGTTGAAACAAATAGCTGTATTAGGACCAATTCAGTGACCAAGTTACGGGAGTGGCAACATTTGAAACAAAACTATATTGATGAAAATGTATTGAAATAGAAGTTATCCAGCAAAATTTACATTCATATATAACACACAAGTATATAAATGCTATAAAGTTAATTATTGCCATATGGTATCTATAAGTAAGTAAGGGTTAAAATACTAATGAAGTATAAAAATTGAGCGAAATATCTAAAAAACGTTGTGACAAAATTACCAGATATAATTGCCAATTCACCTCATGAAGTAGTGGAAGGATTTGAATAATATTTTACAAAACCTAAAGACATCATCTAGTTTTGGTACCTAGAATCATTTTCGTATGATGATGATTTATGAATTATTATATTCTTCTTCACACATTGGAGCTTTATCTTTACCAGAAGGTGGAGCTGATAACAGATTATGTAATTAAGTACTAAAAATTACTGCCAATAAAATGAATCCAGGTGTTTTAAGAGTTGAAATACAAAACACGAGAATTTTCTTTGTAGTTTGTGTGCGGGCAATATTTCGTAATTCCCGGCTGCGTTACAGTAAGTCATAATTTTCTGCGCGTCCTCAGACCAGCACAGAGACTGAGTAATTGCTGTGGGAATACAAATGGCCTATTTCCATTAACGAACTGGCTCTGCCTTTAATTGCAATTACATATTGTCTCTTTAATTACATCTGTGAACTGTGTAAGCTTGCTGAGGATCATATGCCTCTTGCGGCGAAATTATCGCACAACAGATGTTGCAGCGGCGAGGACAGCAATCGAACGCGTTTTTTAAACCATCTGCGAACTGAGTTCACTAATTTCGGCAGTTCCAGATATCAACACGCAGCAGTGCGTTACTTTAAATTATGTTTGAAACGAAGCTGAGCAACGCATTTTATGACGACAATACGAGACAAGAACTTATGATGCTGTTTTTAATCATTAGCTCTCAGGATGATGAGGATGGGACGGTAAATATGATAGGGAAGAGAACGATGATGCACCGATGTATGATGAGGATAAGGAAGAAAAGAATGATGAGGATGATGCGATAGATAATGAGGATAAGGAAGAAAAGGATGATGAGGATGAGGAAGAAAAATATGAAGGGAATAAGGAAGATGAGGATGAGGATGGAAAGAATGATGAGGATGAGAAAAGGAGGACGATGCAGGTGAGAAAGAGGATGATGAGGATGAGAAGAAAAGAATGATGAGAATTAGAAAGAGGAGGAAGATGAGGATGAGGAAGAAAAAGTGAAGAGAATGAGAAGAGGAGGATGATGAGGATGATGAGAAGAGGAGAATGATGAAAAGAGGAGGACGATGAGGATGAGGAAGATGAGGAAGATGAGGATAAGAAAGAGAAGGATGATCAGGAAAAGGATGATGAGAATGAGGAAGAGGAAGAGGATGAGGAAGAGAAGAATGATGAGGATAAGAAAGAAAATGATGAGAATGAGGAAGAGGATGAGGATGAGGAAGAAGACAATGGTGAGGATAAGGAAGAAAGTGATGAGAATGAGGAAGAGGATGAGGATGAGGAAGAAGAGAATGATGAGGATAAGGAAGAAAATGATGATGTGGATGAGGGAAAGAAGAATGATGAGGATAAGGAAGAAAAGGATGATGTGGATGAGGGAAAGAATAATGATGAGGATAAGGAGGAAAGTGAAGTTGAGAATGAGGAAGCAAAGGAAGACAAGGATAAGCAAGAAAATGAAGATGAGGAAGAGAAGGATGATGAGGATAAGGAAGCGAAAGATGATGACGATGAGGAAGAGGATGATAAAGATGAATGGGAGGATGAGGAAGGATAAGTATGAGTATGAGGATTATTAGGAAGAGAAGGGTGATGAGGGTGAGGAAGAGAAGGGTGATGACGATTATAGGTGCATAACCCCGCATAATTCTACGAATTTGTTAGTTTGTTTAAATCTTACTTTCTATATTAAAACAATAATTTTGCACCGGTCTTATGAAAACAGTCGCAGAAACAAGTTTTCAGGCGGAATGTAATCAAAAGCAACTTTTGTTATAATGAACACAATGATTGGACTTAAGCTCTAAAACCTTAGGGAAGAGTGTAGCTTTCCATCAAAGTCAAGCTTAAATATTACTATCAGATGTGAGAAGTTAGGAATTTAGCAACAGGCCTATGTGATGGGTTACCAGCGATATTATACCTAGAATAATGTTGTAGAATAATGAAACATTCTTAGCCCTTTCTCGATGAAGTCAGAGCTTAGGGTAAATGTTGGTAATATTGTGATACGAGTAATATTGTGATAGTTCTTTTTGAGACTTTATTACAATTTTACTGAGCGAGACAAGGACGGGTTTTGTACAACAGAAACTTGTCCACTAACATTCCCCTGATAAGTTGACTCAAAAGACTGATCTTCCTGTCGCTCAGTAAAATTTTAATAAATTCTCAAAGAGAACTATCACAATATTACTCATATCACAATATTACCAACCTTCACCCTATATGCAAGTGTTTCAACTCTCCAGTGTCCGGCACTTGCAACAGTTTCTGCGACTTTTTCAACCATCTTAAATCTGTCCCTTACAATCTCGTAGTATCTGGTACTGTATTTGCAATTAAACTATTGAATTAAGGTAATTCCAATCTATAATACATGATATTTTCTCTCCTATAGGCTATTGTTTAGTACTTGAAATCAATTAATAATTTCATATGAAATGTAAAAATTATGACTTCGAAAGATTATTTCTAAAATGATCACTTGCGAAAAAGTTTTTATGCCTCAGTACCTGAGAATGTTCACTCTACTATACAAGAAAATAAAATATAATAAATTTTCGTGCAACAAGTCAATGCTTCACAGGTTTCTCCTAAAAACAACAAACAAACGAGAACGTCTGTCTGCATAGGACTAATATTGCACATGTGTTAAAATGTCTGTAATCCAAAATATATTAATAAATTCTGTTTCGCAGCAGTAAAAATAATATGGAAATGTGTCATCCGACATACACAATCGCTGCTGTTGGATTAGGACAAGGTAGCTTTGATTTATATCGCCATTAGTTATTTTGTTACCTTCAAATAATATAGAATAAACAGAACAAGAGTTTGTTTGTGTTTTCGTAATAAATAAAATGACTAACGTCATCACTACTTGCATTTGAATTATTTTACATACATATTTATTTTACTTAAACTGATTTATATCCCAGTATTAAATGTGTAGTACTATGAATGTATCCGTGTGTTTCAAATTTCTTTGAATCAATTATACAGCCCAGCAACAAAAAAAATTGTTCTGGTGCCAAGAATTTTTCAACGAATTTATAGGATATAGAGGGTGCTGATTTCATAAATGACGGCGGTTCTTTCCTGATTGGCTCTAGTTTTTTAAATACAGGGTGTTAAATTTATATTGTTATTTAAATATTTACTTTAATAAGTCTTTACAGTATTATAAGTAAATATTATTCCGGAATATGTATGATAAGACTTGCTTCTGTTAAATTCTGAAGTACCTTGTTTACATGTTTCGACCTATTTATGGGTCATCCTCAGAACTGGTCGTTGTTGGTCTTGGCGCCTCTTGTTTTGTTTCCTGAGAGGGTGTGTTCGTGTGGTATAGTGTAGACTCAAAGAGTGTGTGTGTTCTGAAATTGAGTTGTGTTGAGAATTTCGTTGGGGTGTGTTTTCGTGTGTCTGTATATTTCATATTGTTCTAGTGTGTTTAGTTTCTGGCTTTTTGGTTGGATGTGTAGTATTTCCATGTGTGTGTTGATGTCTCTGTAGGTGTGGTTAGCATTTGTGATGTGTTCTGCATATGTGGAAGTGTTCTGTAATTTTGTTAAGGCTGTGATATGTTCTTGGTAACGTGTTTGAAATGATCTGCCTGTCTGTCCTACGTAGAAGTTGTTGCAGGTGTTACATTTGAGTTTGTATACGCCTGTGTGGTTGTATTTGTTTGTTTGTGTTGTTTGTGTGTTGAGATGTTTTTATAGAGTGTTATTTGTTCTGTATGCGATGTTGTAATTTAATTTCTTGAATGAGGTTGCAATTTTGTATGTGTTTTTGTTTTCGTATGTTAGTGTGATATTTTTTATGTTCTTGTGTTTTTGTTGTATTCTTATGTTTTTTGTGATTATGTTTTGTCTTACGTATTATGTTGTCTATTATGTTAGGGTTGTATCTGTTTTCTTGTGGTATGTATCTGATTGTGTTTAGCTCTTCGTTGTAATCCTGTTGGTTCATTGGTATGTTGAGTAGTCTGTGTACCATTGTTCGGAATGCAGCTTGTTTGTGTTGTGTTGGGTGGTTGGATGTGTTGTGTATGTATGTTGTTGTTGTTGTTGTGGGTTTTGTGTATACTTAGAATGTGTGTTTGTTGTCTACTTTTGCTATTGTGATGTCTAGAAAATTTATGGATTTGTTGTTTTCAAATTCTAATGCGCCAAGACCAACAACGACCAGTTCTGAGAATGACCTATAAATAGGTCGAAACATGTAAACAAGGTACGTTAGAATTTAATATAAGAAAGTCTTATACATATTCCGAAGTGATACTGTGTTAGAAGTTGTGTAATCAAGATGTAAAATATTATTCATTATTTGTAATATTATTAAGTTTTATTTTTTTTTAAGTACCTTAATTGTTTTTGTTCAATTTTGAGATCAGTATGAGTTCTTGACGAAGAGCTCCTTGAATGACCCTAACGCATTCTGCTACATTTGTGGCGAATATTTCCAGCAGAAACACAGAAAAAATATTACAGATTTTGTGAAGCAAGCATAGCTGCCATATTTTGGAATGAAATTCGAAGACCAAGATGAGTCTTGGGTTCCCCATGTAGTTTCTAAAACATGTGTAGGAATTAATATTTGAGAAGAAAAATTCGCTCTGGCGCCGGAGATCGAACCCGGGTTCTACGTACCAAGCGCTCTGACCACTGAGCTACGCCGAATTCAATCCACAGCACCGGATCGAATTCTCCTCCTCCGATGGTGTGGATTGAATTCGGCGTAGCTCAGTGGTCAGAGCGCTTGGTACGTAGAACCAAGGACACGGGTTCGATTCCCGACGCCGGAGCGAATTTTTCTCCTCAAATATTAATTGTCAAGATTACAGATATTATTCTGTATAACAAATTAATAAATTTATAATATGTGTAGGAATTCTACGTCAATGGAAAAATGGAGGGAAAGAAAAAGGTTTAAAATTTTATACATCTTGAGTACACAACTTTTAACACTGTATCACTTCGGAATATGTATGATAAGAACTTTCTTGTGTTAAATTTTAACGTACCTTGTTAACATGTTTCGACCTATTTTGGGTCATCTTCAGAACTGGTCGTTGTTGGTCTTGGCGCCTCTTGTTTCCTGTGAGGGTGCGTTCGTAGTGTAGAGTCAAAGAGTGTATGTGTTTTGAAATTAAGTTGTGTGTTGAGAATATCATTGGGGTGTGTTTTCGTGTGTCTGTATATTTCATATTGTTCTAGTGTGTTGAGTTTCTGGCTTTTTAGTTATATGTGCAGTATTTCCATGTCTGTGTTGATGTCTCTGTAGGTGTGGTTGGCATTTGTGATGTGTTCTGCATATGTGGAGGTGTTTTGTAATTTTGTTATGGCTGTGATGTGTTCTTTATAACGTGTTTGAAATGATAAATTAAATTACAACATCGCATACAGAACAAATAACACTCTACAAAAACATCTCAACACACAAACAATATAAACAAACAAATACAACCACACAGGCGTATACAAACTTAAATGTAACACCTGCAACAACTTCTACATAAGACAGACAGGCAGATCATTTCAAACACGTTACAAAGAACACATCACAGCCATAACAAAATTACAAAACCTCCACATATGCAGAACACACCACAAATGCCAACCACACCTACAGAGACATCAACACAGACATGGAAATACTGCACATCCAACCAAAAAGCCAGAAACTCAACACACTAGAACAATATGAAATATACAGACACACGAAAACACACCCCAACGATATTCTCAACACACAACTCAATTTCAAAACACATACACTCTTTGAATCTACACTACGAACGCACTCAAACTGGAAACAAGAGGCGCCAAGACCAACAACGACCAGTTCTGAAGATGACCCAAAATAGGTCGAAACATGTTAACAAGGTACGTTAAAATTTAACACAAGAAAGTTCTTATCATACATATTCCGAAATTTAAAATTTGATGTGCTTGTGGTGTGGAGGGAGCCAAGAAATCACTACAGTGAATGTTATTTTTGTGTTGTGAATGTGAAAAGTGTCAATCGTTACAAGAAACGTAAATGGGAGTATCCTGATTTGGAATCAGCAAGTATCGGTATGATGTAATGTTTTGATTTCTCGAAGAAGCACATAGGCGTCTTGCCTCTGTGACCGATGCACGAGCGACTATAGTCTCTACACGCGCCCTGGCGTGCGTGGTGGTTGCGTGAGCATGTGTCGTACACAGCAGCCAATCAATACATACGTTGCTGCTCATTTCCCACCTCGCACAGAGAACCGCCTCTCGCATCTGTCAGCGGCCCTGATGTAACCCGCAGTGAGAACACGATGCTCTGTGTAAGGTATTCATTTACATTGTAACGTTATACATCCAAGTTCGCTGGTATCGGTGTCAGGCCTGCGGGGCTCCAAGAGCCTGCATATCAACTTCAGAGCGCAGTGTGCCTCTGGCACGGGACGTAATGCCAGGACTGAATCAATCTGTTACCATTTTAAACATTAATCTAACAAGAGAACAAGGTGGATACAAGGAGAATAACGGGCATTCAACGAAAACAAAGAGAGTACAAGGACTATACAAGGAGAATAAGGGGAACACAAAGAGAAAAGGTGAGATCCAAGGAGAAAAAGGGACGACAGATGACGAGGAGAATACAAGAAAAGAAGAAACGCAAGGAGAACGAGGAAAAATAGGAGAAGAAAAAGAAAAAGGCGAATACAAGGAGAACAAGGGGAATATAAGGAAGACAAGGGGACGGAAGGAGAAGGAAAATAAAAGGAGGACAAGGGGAATACAAGGAGAACAGCGGACATTCAAAGACAACGAACAGAATACAAGGCGAACAATGAGAATGCAAAGGGAGAAAAGGGACTACAAAGAAAGTACGTGCACTGCTAGGAGAAAAGATGGGATCCAAGGAGAAAATACAATCACATATAAGAAGGAGAATACTGGAAAAGAATAAGATACACAAGGAGAACAAAGGAAAATAGAAGACAAAGAAAAAAGGCGAATACAAGGAGAACAAAGGGAATATAACGAAGACAAGGGGATGGAAGGACAAGGAAAATGCAAGGAGGACAAGGATAATACAAGGAGAACAACGGATATTCAAAGACAACGAACAGCATACAAGGCGAACAATGAGAATGCAAATGGAACAAGGAGTAGGCCTATACAAGGAGAAAAGGGACTACAAAGAAAGTACGTGCACTGCTAGGAGAAAAGATGGGATCCAAGGAGAAAATACAATCACATATAAGAAGGAGAATACAGGGAAAGAATAAGATACACAAGGAGAACAAAGGAAAATAGAAGACAAAGAAAAAAGGCGAATACAAGGAGAACAAGGGGAATATAAGGAAGACAAGGGGATGGAAGGACAAGGAAAATGGAAGGAGGACAAGGGGAATACAAGGAGAACAACGGAATTCAAAGACAACGAACAGAATACAAGGCGAAGAATGAGAATGCAAAGGGAAGAAGGAGTATACAAGGAGAAAAAGCGACTATAAGGAAAATACGTGCAATACAAGGAGAAAAGATGGGATCCAAGGAGAAAATACAATCACATATAAGAAGGAGAATACAGGGAAATAATAAGATACACAAGGAGAACAAAGGAAAATAGAAGACAAAGAAAAAATTCCAATACAAGGAGAACAAGGGGAATGCAAGGAGGACTGGGAGAATGTAAGGAGGACAGGGGGAATACAAGGAGAACAACGGATATTCAAAGACAAAGAACAGAATACAAGGCGAACAATGAGAATGCAAATGGAACAAGGAGTATACAAGGAGAAAAGGGACTACAAAGAAAGTACGTGCACTGCAAGGAGAAAAGATGGGATCCAAGGAGAAAATACAACCACAGATAAGAAGGAGAATACTGGGAAAGAATAAGATACACAAGGAGAACAAAGGAAAATAGAAGACAAAGAAAAAAAGGGAATGCAAGGAGGACAAGGGGAATACAAGAAGAACAACGGAATACAAGGCAAACGGAGGGGGAAAGCAAGAAGAATAGTGAAATACAAAGAATGCAAGGGGAATAGAAGAAGAACAGAGTACCGACACGGAGAAGAAGATGAATAGAAAAAGAAAACAAGAATAATGAAAAGAGAACAAGAGTAAAATAAGGAGGCAAGGAGAATGCAAGAACAATAAAGCGACAAAGAGAATAATAGCAATACAAGAAGTAAAATGGAAATACAAGAAGAATAGGAGGAATTCAGGGGGAACAAGCACAACAGTTGAAATAGAAAGAGGAAAAGAAATGTTATGAGAGCAATGGAAATACAAGGACAACAAAGGGAATACAAGCAAACCTAAGATAACACTAGAGGAATAAGGTGAATAAAAGGAGAACAGGAGGAATATTAGAATAATACATGGCGAACAAGGAGAATATGGGAAATATATGTACGGTATGTATTTATTCACACTGCAATGGGTATATACCCGGAGGCAGTGGTAACTAATTACGCTCAATAATGACAATAATAAACTTGTTAACTAAAAATACACTTAATAATAATACCAATAATTAATACAAATAATTAATAATAATAATAATAATAATAATAAAAATAATAATAATTATAAAATAAGAATAATAACAAGGAGCATCCTAAATTAAATGAAGCACGATCACTTAAAATAACATTTAAAATAAATCTAATTTTTATCTTAAATCTAAGTTCGAACTAAAACCCATTAGTATGATATGTTCATATCTGCACAAGTACCTTTCCACATTACAGTCATTTCGCTGTCAACTCACTCACTGCACTGGAACTACGACACATTTCACTGATTCTATCCTGATTTCACTAACACTTCAAAAACATTTCACTGTTCAAATACTTTGCACTACCACTATAAACTATAAAGCTTCCCTGACAGGAACACGTTTCACTGACACAACACACTTCACTGACACAACATAATTCTTCAGTGATACAACACTTCAATAACAAAATATCATTTACATCCTTTACATACTGTGTATAATTATAGTCTATTAGTAAAGTCCTTAAGCCTATTTTTAAATACGTTTTTGGTTGTTGGTAAAGTCTTTAGTAAGTCTGCAGGTAAAGCATTCCAGTCCCTGATAGTACGATTGAGAAAAAAAAACTATCCAGTGTCCGTCCTCTGTCTTCTTTCCCTCAATTTATATGAGTGGTCGTGGAGAGTGGAGAAGAAGAGAACGACGAGGAGAGTAAGGAAAAGATAAGGAGAAGAAAACTGCAAGAAGAACAAAGGGAATATAAGGAGAACAAGGCAATGAAAGTAGAATAAAAAATGGAAGCAGAACAAGGGAATGCAAAGAGATCAATATGAATATAAGGATAACAAGGGAAATACATGAAGAACAAGGACAATACAAGACGAACAAAGAGAAAGCAAAGAGAGCAACGGGGATGAAAACAGAGCAAGGGGAATATAAGCAGAAAAAAAACTGTAGAAGTAGAATGAATTCAACACAAGGAGAGCAAGAAATTACAAGAGAAACAGAGAAAATATATGAAGAAAATTGGAATAAAAAGGGACAGGGACAGTGGAAGAAGGAGGAGGAAAATACAAGGTGACAAACGGGAATAAAAGAAGAAGGAGAGGAAGAAAAAGAATAAGGTGACTACAGGTGATCAAGAGGAATACGTCTCTGCTCTCGAGCTCCTTGAGAAAAGAAGCATACAGCGTATTCCGAATCTCACCGGTCCTGTGGCATCAATGACGTCACGTTGCAGCGAAATAAGGAACAAAACTGCTGGAAGGATCGATGGCTGTCATGGCGACTGTACAAGTTGTTGTCTGTGCTACGCTAGCAAAATTTTGCGAAATTTTCATACTCCCATCTCGTTCAAAGAAAAGATAGCATAAACAATTTATTTCTTGAACCAGTAGTAATAACTGGTCCGTTGACATGTACGCTCATAAGCCATTAACATATTGTTTTTTACGTTGTGCTCATTACAAACAATACAGCAGAACTAAAGCAGAACACACCGCCATGACACAACAGTGCACGATGTCATTCGTCTGCTAATTCCCGCCCTATACAAGAACCAATCAGATTCACTGATGGCGGCTGATGGAGACTGCCACCACCTCTGCAAGTTGATGGCACCGGTGCGACACCGGTGGAGCATCAATGACGTCATCGGTGGAATTCGGAACACCGTGATGCCACCGGATTTAGCACCGGTGAGATTCGGAATACGCTCATAGGTAAAAGATCGAAGTAGGGAGAGTGGCAGTGGTAGGGAATGGGGATGTTTAAATAGCGGAGCCACAACATTGCCCTCCCTCACGTGCTCCCTGCTCTGCTCCGAGAGGAGAAACGCACTCTGATGTCACAGGCTGGGCAGTTGGAAATGACTAGTCTACATCGTGGTGCAGTGATATTTTGGTGGACTCACATTCAGAGGCTGTGGGCAGGACTGAGTTCGAACTTTGCTTGGGCTTATCACCTAGTTGACAATCTCAAAAAATAAACGCAAGTGTGAAGCGAAAGTCACGATATGCCATGGCAAATTTCCCGAGTCATCTCGCTAAAACCACTAATTCCAGTTAATTGCTTTTTTTATAACTAATGTTATTAAGTAACAGATTTTAAATAAAATCCTAAAACCCAACTAAAAACTTTTAATCCTCTAATTATCGCAATTGTTTTAGAATAACTTCTCTTTATTTTGTGATATCTGCAATGAATGACGTATTCAAACGGAAAGGAGATTTATAATGTGAACATGCGGCCCTGCTTAAATTTATTATAATTTATAATCCCATTTAATTTACACTGCTACAAATTAAACGGAGCTAATTATGTATAATGACATATGACTGCATAACACGGAATCCCCATATTGTATACAGCAAGTCTTTTCATTCTAATCTACTCACGTCCCGAAGGGACAAACATACTGTTTAAATTATTGTGATAGACAAGGAATTTTTCCTACGAATGTCTGTATAGGTGGAAGCCTTAGCCTCCCGTACCCTGAGGGGCTCTATAGCTTTACCATTGTATTTACTCAAATCTTACATTTTATTAATTAATTTTTGGGATTACAGATAATAGTGTGTGTGTGCAGTCCAGGAAACGAAATTACATAGACTTATTTACGTACATATTTAATGATTTTACATGTGTACATACATTCGGAATAAAAATAATAATACTTACTTACTTACATACTTACTTACTTACTTACTTACAAATAGCTTTTAAGGAACCCGGAGGTTCATTATCGCCTTCACATAAGCCCGCCATTGGTCCCTATCCTGAGCAAGATTAATTCATTCTCTATCATCATATCCCACCTCCCTCAAATCCATTTTAATATTATCTTCCCATCTACGTCTCGGCCTCCCTGAAGGTCTTTTTCCCTACGGTCTCCCAACTAACACTCTATATGCATTTCTGGATTCGCCCATACGTGCTACATGCCCTGACCAACTCAAACGTCTGGATTTAATGTTCCTAATTATGTCAGGTGAAGAACACAATGCGTGCAGTTCTGCGTTGTGTAACTTTCTCCACTCTCCTATAGCTTCATCCCTCTTAGCCCCAAATATTTTCCTAAGTACCTTATTCTCAAACACCCTTAACCTATGTTTCTCTCTCAAAGTGAGAGTCCAAGTTTCACAACCATACAGAACAACCGGTAATATAACTGTTTTATAAATTCTAACTTTCAGATTTTTTGACAGCAGACTGGATGATAAAACTTCTCAACCGAATAATAACACGCATTTCCCATATTTATTCTGTGTTTAATTTCCTCCCGAGCATCATTTATATTTGTTACTGTTGCTCCAAGATATTTGAACTTCTCTACCTCTTCAAATGATAAATTTCCATTTTTTATATTTATAATAATAATAATAATAATAATAATAATAATAATAATAATAATAATAATAATAACAATAATCCGTGGCGCTACAGCACTTGAAGGGCCTAGACCGATCAGCCACTACTGGCCTCAGGCCCACATGCCGAAGCAGAGGTGGACGATTATCCAACCAGAAGGGAGGTATCGTGTGGTTAGCACGATAATCCTCCCAGCCGTTATAGATGGCTTTCGCTACCTTTCGTAACACCCCAAGTGCATCAAGATGCTGGGTGGGCACCGGTCCCATAGGCTGGCTGAAATTTCATGAGAAAATTTCTTTCCCCACGAGAACACGAACCAGCGCGCATCTCATAATGCGAGTCGTAGGCAGGATGCCTTAAACCATGACACCACGGCGAGGGACACATTTAGAATAATAGTTCACGAAAATACACAATTAATGAGGAAATATCATTCAGAATATAATAAAGGACCTGAATTGGTAACTGTTACGCCTTATCACGCATGAAAAATATTGTTAATTTCAAAACTTCTGACTTTGAATAATTTTAGATGTGCAGGGGACACGATTTTGAGGGAAAAAATCGATTTAGTTCTCAACGGAGTTCAAAACCATTTCTGATTGAATTTTCTGTTCCACTCCTTCGCCCCCACCTCCACGTTGAATAACGCTTTTGAGGATACACTGAGATGATAGCGTACCACTCTTAACCCACTTTTGCTTCAGAAATCAACTATACAAATTTATTTAGCCCTTAGTTAGGAGCGTTCTTTTTTGTAACATGATTAGGCGCGTGGAGCACAGCTGTATTCCACTGCTTAATTTCAAATTATTAAGTTCTCTTGAAACTCAACTGGCATCTAAACTTTATTTTTAGTTTATCTACGAGTTCTACACTGGAAATGGTAAATAACATTGATTTACTTGTTACCATATTCGCTATAATGTTCGATGATATTAATGTATAATCTTAGTATGTGAATAAACTCATGTGGTATTCATAGACATTTCGCAGCCCGCGCTACGAGCGTACTAAGCTAGCCCCGGCTATCCACTGGTTACTAGTACAGAATTCAAATCATATCCTATCGCTAACACTGGTTTATGAATACGAAAAACGCTGATCATCCATCGGAAGCCCGCGCTAAAAAGTCTATGAATACGGCCCATACTGAAATTAACACTGAAATATTATTTCAAACTCTATATACATCATCATCTCCCTGTTCTTCTACTTATTCTGTTGATTGAATTTACAATTAATTTGGTGATATTGTTGTCCACAATCAGATCGAACAATAGTATTTCAGAACACATTTCACGATCTCTTCGCTTTGGACCTGACGAATAAGTTAGTGCAAGAGTATGAACGTTTGTGTTAGGCTTTTCTTGTTTCGCTTCGTTTTTTCATCTTCCCCTATAAAATACCTACTTGAATGTGTATCATTAGAACCTTTTTCCTCTGCATCGGACAATTCCTGCTTCGAATCTGTCTCAGTTTTTCCCACAAAATAAAACAAGATTCATATTCCTGTCTCAATTGCACTATGTGTAGTGATTTTTTAAATCACCAACAATAATTTAGAATAGCCATGTATATTGGTGCTATTAGACAGGAGTTGGCTATGTGCCAGCACCGAGTTTTCCCTTCTCCCTTCATCTTCATCATCCTCACCTATTCTCTACACTACACTTACATACAGAGTGTCCCATTTATCTTGTGCACCTATTATAACTTTTTTGTTTGAATAGATATTGGAATTTTTGTTTTTGAACGTTATACGAGGGGCTAACATGAGTGTGGAGATTTGGTGCATGTAACTACATTATGGTATAAAACACACGTGACGTCATAAAGTTTTCAAATAGCACTACATACCTTAATCATGTTACATTGATTACACACATTAAGACGAGTTCAAAAATATATCACAATTTCACCTTCCTAATCAATAACAACAAAACGAAACAAAAACGTACTTCCATTGTGATAATGTTATGCTTTGAGAGTCACAGAAGATGTTCCAAATGGTGACCATTCACATTAAAGCACATTCGAAGGCGTTCCCCGAAAGACCGTATGACTGCCCTGCATGTTCCTGACTAAATGGACACACAAGCCTGTCAAATGCGTTGCTGCATATCGTCTGGTGTTGTCAGAATGTTCTGGTACACACTGTCCTTTACAGTTCTCCACAGGAAGAAGTCGAGTGGCGACAGGTCCGGAGAACGTGCAGGCCACTGTAAGTGGATTACGGCGTTGACAGTTGTTGTGGTTTGTTTACATGTTAAGACAGCAAACACATAACACATGACGTGTACGGACGTCAGTCGTCTTTTGTTTTGTGTAAGTTAATGCATAAGATGAATGGGGCACCACAACAAATTGCAAATTCTGATAGCATTAATTTTGATTTTTGTTGTTGTCATTGATTGGGAAGGTGACATTGTGATACATTTTTGAACTCGCCTTAATGTGTGTAATCAATGTAACATGATTAAAGTATGTAGTGCTATTTGAAAAATTGATGACGTCACGTGTACCGTGTACCATAATGTAGTTACATGCACCAAATCTCTACAATCATGTTAGCCCCTTGTTCTAACATAACATTTAGAAACAAAAATTCCAGTACCTATCCAAACAAAAAAGTTATAATAGGTGCACAAGATAAATGGGACATTCTGTATACACTCATCCTACTACACAACGAAACTTTCCACAGATACACATCATGCACAGAGTGGTCCGCCAAAGTGGTGTGCAACTTGAAACTGGATCACAGTCCTACAATCTATCCGCAATATACGGAACCTGAATCACGTAAGTGGAATGAGTAGGCATTGTATACACACATTCAAACCAACACAAATGTAGATTGATTACCGAAACTGGGTGAAGTGTTCTAGGTGCTGATGTTTCCCTGTTACAGCGCAGAATTTTTTTTCTTCAGTCGATAGTAGACAGGTGCCCCTATCTCGTAATTTCTCTAATATAATTCAAGTAAAGATGATTATGGTGATTGTAATTGTGATTATGTCGCAATCAGTTTTGAGCAGCCAGTATGAATCATGTAGAGAACTCTGTACAATACGATATGGGACAATTCGGTTCCAATGACTTGGTCAAAGGTCAATTGGAAAAAGCCTGACCGTGCAAAGAGTTGCGCTGATGAACTGTGACAGATTTCCCAGCGGACATCACGAGGAATGCAATCGAATGTCGAACATGCGAGTGAAATAGTGACCGCGGCAGAGGCTGAATGGCAGCCATTAAACACTCCTCCAATCCAATGCAATTAACATCGGTTTGGACTCTGTCGGACAAGTATTTGAACTGTATTTTTACATGAAGCTAACGCCTGTAACTACTGGAATTTCCTGTCAAAACTTGTAACTGCGCGTTTTTATCAGTTACGGATATATTATTCCTCTTATTGTAACTCTTTG
The DNA here is from genome assembly GCF_040183065.1 of Periplaneta americana. Lineage (NCBI taxonomy): Eukaryota > Metazoa > Arthropoda > Insecta > Blattodea > Blattidae > Periplaneta > Periplaneta americana. The sequence continues at coordinate 25,297,184 of NC_091132.1, read as the reverse complement.
TATTATTATTATTATTATTATTATTATTATTATTATTATTATTATTTTCTATTAATTAAAATGTGTCTCAGTGAAACGTATAGCAGAGTTCGTATAGGTCAGTTTCTGTCAGATGCGTTTCCAATTCACTGTGTGCTAAAGCAAGGAGATGCACTATCATCTTTATCTTTTAACTTTGCTCTAGAGTATGCCATTAGGAAAGTCCAGGATAACAGAGAGGGTTTGGAATTGAACGGGTTACATCAGCTGCTTGTCTATGCGGATGACGTGAATATGTTTGGAGAAAATCCAGAAACGATTAGATAAAACACGGGAATTTTACTGGAAGCAAGTAAAGCGATAGGTTTGGAAGTAAATCCCGAAAAGACAAAGTTTATGATTATGTCTCGTGATGAGAATATTGTACGGAATGGAAATATAAAAATTGGAAATTTATCTTTTGAAGAGGTGGAGAAGTTGAAATATCTGGGAGCAACAGTAACAAATATAAATGATACTCGGGAGGAAATTAAACGCAGAATAAATATGGGAAATGCGTGTTATTATTCGGTTGAGAAACTTTTATCATCCAGTCTGCTGTCAAAAAATTTGAAAGTTAGAATTTATGAAACAGTTATATTACCGGTTGTTCTTTATGGTTGTGGAACTTGGACTCTCACTTTGAGAGAGGAACATAGGTTAAGGGTGTTTGAGAATAAAGTGCTTAGGAAAATATTTGAGGCTAAGAGGGATGAAGTTACAGGAGAATGGAGAAAGTTACACAACACAGAACTGTACGCATTGTATACTTCACCTGACATAATTAGGAACATTAAATCCAGACGTTTGAGATGGGCAGGACATGTAGCACATATGGGCGAATCCAGAAATGCATGTAGAATATTAGTTGGGAGGCCGGAGGGAAAAAGACCTTCAGGGAGGCCGAGACGTAGATGGGAAGATAATATTAAAATGGATTTGAGGGAGGTGGGATATGATGATAGAGACTGGACTAATCTTGCTCAGGATAGGTACCAATGGCAGGCTTATGTGAGGACGGCAATGAACCTCCGGGTTCCTTAAAAGCCAGTAAGTAAGTAAGAAAGTATTATAATTATTATTATTATTATTATTATTATTATTATTATTATTATTATTATTGTAAAGAGCACTATTTATGTGACCAAGAGTTCAGCCGAATCGACGAAATACTGAGCTGAGAGTTTTACGTCATTTTAGACAGTCGCAGAGCGTATGTGACGTCAGTCCAGCCAACTTACAAGAGATAGAGTGTAGAGAGATGGGAATTTAGTAGGGGACAGCCATTTTAATAATATAATAATAATAATAATAATAATAATAATAATAATAATTAATACATACATACATACATACAGGGTGAGTCAGGAGGAAAGGTACATGATGTGAGGGATGATAATATTGGTGATTCTGAACAAAAAAGTTTATATGAACATAATATGCCCTGTACTTAACAGAATCTAACATACAGCTTTTGAAAATCATTTGCGAACACAACCAAAACGACATTAGATTGTAGTAGGATCAATGAAACGTATCCTGGGCTTTGGATTGGTCGCGATGGAGTCTTTTTTGGCCATCGATGTCACCCGACATTACTACATTGGATTACTGTGGGTGAAATTAGCTTAAGAGCGAAGTCTACAAGCTCGCATTTTACATGCTTTTGCTCAAATAGGAATGTTCGAATCAACTTAGACCAGCAACAAAGCAGCTCTCTACAAGAACTGCAAAGTGGATTGAAGTTGACGGTGGACATGAATCCTGAGGAAATGTTTTCAAAATGGTTTGACAGAATGACGCCCAAGGGCTTTAGACCTATACTCAATGTTCAGAACATAGACTTCATTGAAAAATAAGTAATCATGTTTCCATAAATATACAAGTAGAATGGCTTGGAGTGACGTTAACGTTTGGTTTGTGATTCGTAGGCCTAATCATGTTCAGTCCAGTTTATGAATTCTACCCGATATTCACTTTTACATGAACATGAAAATGGATAATTTTCTTTTCTGGATAAACCATCAAAATTATGATAAAATATTAAAGACTTAGGGCCATATTCATAAACATTCTTAGCTCGGGCTTCCGGTGGATAATCAGCGAATTAACGTTTTTCGTATTCATAAACCAGTGTTAGCGATAAGATATGATATGATATGAATCCTGTACAAGTAATCAGTCGATAGCCGGGGCTAGTTTAGCACGCTCTTAGCGCGGGCTAGTGAAATGTCTATGCATAGGACCCTTATTGTTCAGGCGAATGTGCTGTAGTAGGATTAAAATGTTTACATTTTTAAAGTTTTGATTATGGTCTTTTGAAGCCACATGTCTGAGTAAATAAGTAACAATGTTTTTTTTTTTCCACATTATAAGGAAAAATGTAAAAGTTTGGCAATTGCATTCGATATAATTAATCAAGACCAATAATTTATCATACGGTTGCTTCTGAATTCCGGAGTACAAGGTGTACATTAGTGCTGCAAGTAATATTTTCCAATTTTATCAATGCAAGGATACAAGCCCAGAAAAATTGGCGTTGGTACCGTTGTTAGATTTTATGCAGCAAAATGTAAGTTTTTCTGTTTTTTTTTTTTTGTTTCTCACGACCGGGCAGATGGCTCTGTCGTATTTAATGATGATATCGCCATGGCCCCGAGGAACGCACTAAAATAAGACGACGGCAGAACGCTGTGTACGAACGTTTAAATCACTGAATTAATGTTCGCTGAGTGTTCATTCAGTAGAAGTTCCTGCTGTAGGCAGAAGGTTCTTTTAATTATCAGATGCCTCAAAGCTTCTCAGGCGTTCGAGGACTTGTGGGAGGCGCGAGAGACGTGCTGTATCTAAAACCCATTTTACGGACTCGTGGGCAGCGAAGTTGCGTTTCTTTTTCGGGGCGGCAATAGAGTGTGCATACAGCTTTGGAATCATTCAAATCCTTTTCTTCTTTTACGCACCAGCTCCTTTCCGTTGACTACTGCTTTATGAAAATAGCTTTACTTACTTCATTTTCGAGAGGGTGCATGTTACAGATGAACAAAACTACCTGCCGCTCTCGCTCGCTGCGTTCGTTGCATTTGTCTTTCGAGTCTCGTCTCGTAACTCTCGTGCGCTTCGAGTCTCGCTCATCATTCTCGAAATAGCATTTGGTCGACGTGGAAAGATTTCGTAATTTTGAATAACACACATAATTGAAATAAATAACATTAGAGATGTTTAATAGTATTCATTTATTTATGTATTTATTTATTTATTCATTCACTCATTCTTTCATTTATTTATTTATTTATTTATTCATTCATTCATTCTTTCATTCATTCATTCATTCATTCATTCTTTCATTCATTCATTCATTCGTTCATTCATTCATTCATTCATTCATTCATTCATTCATTCATTCATTCATTCATTTATTTATTTATTTATTTATTTATTTATTTATTTATTTATTTATTTATTTATTTATTTATTCTGGTAGAGATAAGGCCGTCAGACCTTCTATCAGGAGATTCCAACATATAATATGAAGAATAAAATTACAATTGATATAAAAAGACAAAACAAAATAATATCATAATTATCAAAATGTTCTAGTTCTATTATCAAATATTACCTATGGTTATATTAAATAGAAAAAGAGCAATTCTCAAATAAATTTGCATTTCTAAGAAACATAAGTCCCGCGCCGTGGCGTCGCGGTCTAAGGCATCCCGCCTAGGACTCGAGTTACGGAATGCGCGCTGGTTCGATTCCTCATGGGGGAAGAAATTTTCTCATGAAATTTCGGCCAGTGTATGGGACCGGTGCCCACCCAGCATCGTGATGCACTTGGGGAGCTACGATAGGTAGCGAAATCCGGTTGAGAATACCAGCTATAACGGCTGGGGGATCATCGTGCTAACCACACGATACCTCCATTCTGGTTGGATGATCGTTCACCTCTGCTTCGGCATGTGGGCGTGAGGCCAGCAGCCGGCTGGTCGGTCTAGGCCCTTCACGGGCTGTAGCGCCACGGATTATTAAGAAACATAAAACATGATATTAAATAAAGCGTTAATACTTTTTTGCTTGAGATTGTACACTTGATCTCAAACTTAAGAAAAGAAAATTCCTACCCTTTTAATAAGGGCCTAGTAATTAAATAAAGATTGGGGAACAGATTATTATACACTGAATGGTAGAGATGTTTAAAATAGGCTTCTTGATTGTTTATACATAGAGGGTGGAAGTGAAATAACCCTGCAGATTGAAAGGGGCGATAGGGTACGCTTAAAGGAATAGAAAACCTATAGCCTATTGCGTTTTGTAATTAAATTCACGGCGTATTAGAAAAATAAGTTGGAACTTTCAGCAGTCCGGCAATATCGTCGCTAACACAGTAATCATTCTTCTAATAATAAGGATGTAAGAGGTCAACGGACTCAGGTCTGTCTCTATATGCGAGCCTCCCTCTCTCGATGCAATGTTGCAATCTGTTCGCAACATTCAGTGGCTTAAAATTATTGGTTTTTTAAATTAAATTTGCACAAAACCATCCAAGATATTGAAATACGCCAGAGGGATAAATAATTCTTTATTAGATTTTCTATCGATATGGACAAACATTATGAAGCTACTCCCAATAGTTACCAAATAAGAGGGTGTTAAACGTTTGGAAAAAACATTTTTTATCTGAGAACACTATAAACTTTTCACCAGTATGTATTGCACTTTGTTGTTACATATTACACGAGGTATTCGCTCTGAAAATCTTCTGGGTTATTTCACTTCCACCCTGTATATAACAGCTTCCAAAATAGATAAATGTAGAAAAAATTATGGATAGACTAAGAACAGGAAGAAGGTTACGATTTCAACGCGTTAAAGGGTAACTTTGCAATACATTTTATAGAGATATAGATTCCTTTTACTTTCATTATTATTTATAAACATAATCTACATTCTTCCGATTAGTCGACCTGGTTGGCAAGTTGGTATAGCGCTGGCCTTCGATGCCCAAGGTTGCGTGTTCGATCCCGGGCCAGGTCGATGGCATTTAAGTGTGCTTAAATGCGACAGGCTCATGTCAGTAGATTTACTGGCATGTAAAAGAACTCCTGCGGGACAAAATTCCGGCACATCCGGCGACGCTGATATAACCTCTGCAGTTGCGAGCGTCGTTAAATAAAACATAACATTAAAACAACATTCTTCCGATTATGACAATTCAAGGCTCTTCGACGTTCGAGAGTTGACCACTCCCGATGTCTTGAACTTTCTCTTGATTCACTCACAAGCAGTCTTTACATCAACGACGTTGGCAATATTGTCGTGCGGGTTTTCGGCTTGGCGGGCGCTGTTAGTCTTGCTTTCTCGCTCGTTTTTCAACTCTAGTGCAAGTGTTCAAGTTTACTTGTAGCTAGAGTTGCTGCCTTGTAGAATACTGGTGCGGTTATTTTGGCAGGATACGAAAATCTGTATTCGGCAGTCGAAATGGTCGTAGAATTGATAGTATTGGTCAGAAAAGAAACTTTAATGTATCTATGGGAAACGAAGTATTTTTAATTGTTACAAAATTATACACTTATTTGTGAATTTATTACTCTAAATAAATATTCATTTATTTATTGCCAATTTACACTTTGTAAATCTAAAATTATATATTTTAATTATATACAAAGATCCACATAAATACAGAACATAACTGTAACAATAGCAATAGAATAAAATATTATATAAGTATAAAAAGGACATAATAAGAATAATAATAATAATAATAATAATAATAATAAATTTGAGGACCGAATGAGTAGCGTCCGAAACATCAGTAGAATATGAAAAACGCGACTATAAGAAATATTGAAAAGGCAAAAGAAAATAAATAATTAACATAACAGATTCACTGCACATATTTAACAAAAAATTATCAATAGTAATCTCACTGGAGGTTTTGATTTATCTAGAGAAAATCAAAACTCGAGTGGGATTTAATTGACTATTACACGATTAGAAGAAAGTATATGATAAAGATTAGAAGAAATAGAGTACTCTAATACGATAAAATATTAATTGATGACCGCTAAAATTCTATTTCACTAACGTTAGCTTCACCAAAAAGTTTGAACGGAGCCGCCATTTTCAATTGACTGTTTATGCGGTAAACAAATGACGATCGCAAAGCATTTTTATAGTACCGTAAAGAATTTCCAGTTTGAAATGTTGGCAAACAAAGAAACAAATGCTAGGGAAGTGATAAAAGCAAACAAATGCTAGAGAAGTGATAAAGTTGTGCAATCAGCAGCCATGATTGGTTGAATGATGTTCTTTCGTACCGTTTTATTGGTCAAAAGTAGCATGACATAGCAAAATTGTAATAGTCACACTAAAACTAAAATTTGTAACATTTACGTGACAATATCAGCAGACGTTATGCACATCCCTAATTCCGTCTGAGATACCATTAAATACCTCCCACATGTCTGGACTGATATTTGGGCTGCCTAAACAGAAATGAAAGGCTTTAAGCTTACATCTTACACAAATTATACTAACAATTACTTTGGATGGGAAACTGTCTAAAGAGTAATGGAATAAATTGTTTTACTAGAATTCGGAGCTCTGTTTCTACCATAGTTCTGACTATGTCAACAAGCTGCAATTAAATTCTGTTGATTTAAAACCGCTAGCAGAGAGAAAAAACAAGTTTACAAAACCTATAAGAATTGCATAAACATTGTTTTTATGCTCCGGCGGTGATGATAGTTGCTTTCGATTGACTTTTGATATTTCTACAAAAATTACATCAGCCAACAGCGAACCATTCATGCCGAAAATATGTGATGTTGAAATTCATCACCGTGTAAAAAAAGAATAAAATTCAACTTCTGAATCTGCGTTTTTTTTAGAGCGCACAAAACTCTATTTGTAGCTGCGTTATGAAAGAGAAACAGCCAATTGTTATAACCACTGCATAACTAAAAATGGAAATTTTCCATTGCCACTCTAAATATTTTATTATTTACTAGCCGTACCCGTGCGCTCCGCTGCACCCGTTAGAAATAAATATAAAGTAATTATATAATTAAAATAGGACATTTGATCCAGGGAACATTCGTGTTTGATAGAAGGATAAATCGTTTATTATGTTACTTAATTTAAATTTAATTAAAAAATTAAAATGCGATCATTTTGATCCAGAGACCACTCATTTGGTCATAAAAATTAGTTCAGGAAATACAGGAAACGAATATACAGAATAGCCTATCAAGTTTTCTGTGCATAAGAATCTATTTTAATCTTACCTGTCCTCGATTCACTCAGGAGTTACTGTAATAACATTATAGCATTATGTCCATCTAGAGAAACTACACTTTCCAATGGTGAATTAATAATTAATTATATAAATCGGTTAATTAAGCTCTAATATTACTTCATAGAAACGCAGAAACATTATCTGTAGGCTATCCTTCATAGCTTTCGATTGTTGCTGTCCAAGGCCCCTTATAGACGAAGTCATTTGTTTTTTAATTCATTACACGGTCTTAGATGGCAGTTATTTTAATTTTAAAACTCATTTATCTCATTAAATATCAGTCCTATCAAAATTTTTCAAAGAATAAAACTTATCGGAAATGATTTTTAAAGCAATTTTTATTATGTAACATTTTTCTTAAAATCAATAATAAGCGAGATATTTCGATTTATTTAATTCAGGTCCCCTTATAACCCCCCTTTTAAATAATGTATTTTGAATGCCATATAGCCTATAATCTAAGTTACGACGAACTTAATTTATATTCCAATTTTCATCGAAATCCGTTCAGCCATTATCGCGTGAAAAGATAACAAACATACAGACAGACAGACAGACAGATATACAAACAAAAATTTCAAAAAAGCAATTTTCGGTTTCAGGGTGGTTAATTATATATGTTAGGACCAATTATTTTTGGAAAATCGAAAATTACCAGAAAAATTTCGGCTACAGATTTATTATTAGTATAGATTTTAAAAAGTATTCATTTAATCATAAAACCCATTCTCTATTTTGTATATAGAACTTGCAGTAAAAATTTCATTTTCCTATCATAAATTTCAAGAGAAACTAGAAAAAAATTAATCAGCAATCTTTTGTTTATATGATGAACAACATTCAATGCTCTGTGGTGCATGAAAGTATGAAACGCACGCAATATATAAATGGCTGCATTCTTAAACTTCAATCCACGCAAATTTTACAAGCTGTTTTCTCACTCTAAATTTTTTCAGCACATTTCGTCAGGTTTGAAGTGTAATGGCTCTGAAAGATCAGTTAAAATTATTTCTTGCATTTTGTAAACGGAAATTACATTTCCGTCTTGTGGCGAATTTCTTTGCGAATAAGACCACGAAGTACATATAGGGCTACTGAGGGCTTTGTTAAACTGAATCAATTTAAATCTCTTGACAGTTCAAAGTTTCACAATAATTTGTTCTTGTTTCGAGTATTTCAGTTCTTCTTATGCGCATTTCTAACTGTTCATAATCAGTCCTACCAAAGGAAACTACATTATTTCTTTTCGCCAATTTTTGCAGTTCATCAGAACATAACCTCAAAATATTATTCGGTTAGGACTTTACTGAAAGATATGCTACGGTAAAGATAACTTCGAGTTATGCGATATTTAACCGAGACATGGCTCTAACCCGACATTGTAAAATCAAACAGCTGGTAAAGTCCCAGTAAAAGTAAGCGTAAACTTATAACTGGCGATCGTAAAAACGGGCCTAAGTGTCGATTTCATTTCAATATTTGTATGGAAACGAAGTAAATCTTATCACACAACTGAAAATGTTAAGCATAATGTATATGTTGGTACTGTAACATATAGAGGCCTACACCATTCAATGGTTTTAAGTCGTGTTCATATTTTGTAGCTTTATAACAGCAGATTTAATGCTCTAGTCTAGAGTCTAGAGTTTCCACGCCATTTCGTTCAGCGTATTCGCCAAAATATACATTATTCTCTTCTCTTCTCTCTGTCATTTCCTTTTATGGACATTTTAAACATTTTTAGGTCCAGAATTGAATATCCATTACCGTCTGTGTGCACTATCCAATACCGAATGTTAAGATCTGAAATTTTAATCCCAAAACTCAATCACGGCTTTAGTTCTGCGAATAGATTTACGAAATTCATTTCTGTGTCACATGGATATAAAAAAGTGTGTGTAGTAAAGTATAGCTGATAAAATGAACGTTTGAATAGATATCGTTTATTATCTTCAATAGTAATTATTATGAGATAAAATGCAGATAGCGGATTATTGAGTAAGTGTACGACCTGATCAAAATAGCTACAATTATGCGCCAACATATATACCAATAAACTGAATGAGAAGTTAGATATTACAAAAATGATGGAAAAAATAATTAATATACTTTTACACATTTTGGCAGAATAAGATGGGCCCTACTTAAAATACATAATAGAGTAGACCAAGTATTTTGATACAGTGCAAATTGAAGCAAATTTTCATATTAATATGGCTAAGAAATATGAATTGCAATTAAACGAAATGAGGCCTCAAAGATCTCTGAGCAAGTTTTTTCATTATCAAAATGTTATACCAAATCCCAAACATCTTTACAATCCTAACCCTGCTCACAACAATCACGAACAGCATACACGTTTCACACAATAATTAAGAAGTTCCAGTGAACCTCCTCTATCACTTTTCATAAATAGACGCGACAAATATTCGGAACAAAAGGGCAGACAATTTCATCATCTTTCTAAATTAAGACGAGTAAATCGTTTTAACTGTTGTAGTGTCGAGAATTACCGATACTGTGCTACACGTCAATTATATGAAGTTCTTTGTGTAGCCGAAGTATGCGAACGGCTCGGTCGAGTGCCAGGTTGCCGCCTTGAGGTACCTCTAAAGATATTCACTCAGTAGAACACAATTATAAACCGTTTAGTGCAGTAGAACGTATAACAGCAATATCGTCGCAGTTTATAGCACTTTTCATACAAATTTAGTACGAGTCAATTCCTGTCATAAACGCAGAAAAGTATCCATATTTGAAAAATGGTCAGTAATCATACAAGCAAGTGCACACTTTCGCAATATAGATACAACAGAAAAGTATTTCAACTTACATCAGCGCTGTTATTCTTCTTGTATGTCCCTGTAGTTTTTTGTGTAGATGAAATCCAGTCAGGGGCTTAGACACCTGAAAATAAAAGTGGACATTATTTAAGGGGAGAGGATGGTATTTTTTGGTGAAAAATGAGTAAATTAAAAAAATCTTTAAAATACTCTGTGATATGTGTGGAATGCATAGCATAACATTTTGTGGGTATTTGTGCCCTTATCGAATGTTGAGTAGCCATTTTTAAACTTCCTGCGTTATGGATTTTTAAATCAATTGCCCACTTTTATTGTTGTTTCCGGTAAATTAAATTTTCAAAATTTTTTTCTTTAAAATTCTCTTTGATATATGTGGAATGCATTGCATAACATTTCGTGGGTATTTGCGCCTTATCGGATGTTGAGACGCCATTTTTAAACTTCCTGCGCTATGGATTTTTAAATCACTCGCCCCCTTTTATCGGTTTACGGTAACTTTATTTTTTGCTACATTGCCAGACAAAAATGGATATAATTTCTGGACTATTAAAGATACATGCATGAAATTTAGAACACACATTCTTTAGACTATTAGGAAACTTTTCTCTGAAACATAATTTTGTTAATTGATTTAATTTTAAAACTACGTCCGTTTGTTTGCAAGAAAGGAATCCAGAAAAGTGTTATTAAATTTTATTTTTTTATTTTATAAACGTAGGGACTAATATCAAAATTCTGTTACAGACAGTTTGTAGAGCATGCTTTTGCAAGTACATTGCAAAAAACTGGATGAATCAACATTTAAAAATGGTTTAGATATATCGGTTTTAGTAAAATACTGCATTGGGTATATATTTTTTTTTTCAAATCTGGGCCCCCAAATAATTTTTGTTCAAAATGTTTATTTTTGGTTGAGTTGCTACAGCTATGAGCTCTCTATATACAAAAAATTAATATTTTACACCAAATAGGAAAAATGTTTTAAAAAATACCATCCTCTCCCTTTAATACTCTGAAAAAGTTGATATAGTCTATGATTCGCGGTAAAATGGGCGTAAGTCAGAAACTAGAGGTTAGGTTTTGAGCTATGACCTCCATGTGAATAAAAAAAAATATACTCTTCAGATGGTATAAAGGGTTGATATCTATTATGATCGAATGATTATTGACTATTATGATCTCCCATATTTTTCATAATGTAAAAATCATTATTTTAAATATTTTATCTTGCCGGGAATTATGCTTGTTTATATGATGAATTTTGTTGTTCAAGAGATGCATTAATGTATGCAGCCTTTTTAGAAGGTAATTCTTGCCAAAAATGTGTTTCAGTGCTCATCTGTTTAAAATAAAAAAATATTAATGTTATAAATTTGTAGAACTGTTTAGTGTTGTTCTAAGCATATCAAGCAGTAATGCTCATACTAGGAGGCTGACTTGTCTCATGAACAATAGTTGGACAGATGTTCGAAACAAGAGCACGACACGTCTAATCAAATCAGAGCTGCAAACTGCGGGAGATTTCAACTACGATAAAAGACGCATGAGCCACCTCGCTGGGTTAAGTATTACCGAAGTACCACTTCGCATTTTGTTTTCAAAAATCATTTCCTATGCAATACAGGATGATTTTAGGAATTAAAAGTAATGAAACAAATTGGTGGCAATTCAATAGTAAATACTAGGCTTACACTGCCTCCATTCTATTCTGCTACGGGGCTTCTACATAGGAAGAAACAAAACAAAATGTGGTAAGCAGTGAAAGCGAGGCTGTGTCAACCACAGGTCACGGTATTTTTCGGAAGTAATAGGACGGCCAGTGAGCCATGAATAAGCAATGATGCACTAAAGGACAGTAATTATTCGGGTCAGGACGCAGTGGCTTCCGGGCATACCTGTAGCTGCAGTTAAGACAAGAATGTTCTCAGGATCTCACCGTAATGTTCGGAGCAATTTTTGCACTCTCAAGATTTATAGCTCCACGATAATAATAATAATAATAATAATAATAATAATAATAATAATAATAATAATAATAATAATAATAATGATTACATGCTTTCAACACTTTGTACCACTTAAGATTTAATTATGGAAACAGTTTGCTTGTGTAGTCCGCCGAGTTAGCTCTGTGATAGCGCGTCTACCTCCGGGTTCGATTCCCGTTGGTGTCAGAAATTTTCCTGTAAAATTTCTGCCTCTGGACTAGAATAGCTGACGGAGCACAACTTCTAATCACTAGATTGTTCACCAATTTTCCTGGGTTGAATCCCAAATCTCTCCGCAGTGCATATGAAGAGAAGGCATTTGTCACTGTTGATTATAGCACGAATGGGCGTACAGGCTCGTGCGAAAGATCATGTGTACATGTTTTATTTATTTATTTATTTAATTATTTGTTTATTTATTTATTTATTTACTTATTTATTTATTTATTTATTTATTATTTTATTTAGCTAGTAAGCAAAGTGAGTACAATTCAAAAGTATACAACAAAAAATGTTTCTAGCCACTACCGTAAGAGAAAAACAATACAAATTTAATATAAATTGTCAATAAGACAGAAGCCTAAATTTCAATAAAAACATTAATATAGTAGACAGAAATAAAAAGATAAAAAATACACACATTTGTTAATATTATATATGTATCATGAATAATTTTATAAATTTCTCTGTTAGCAAATTCAGTTTTAAAATATTTCACTTTTGGAAAATGATTTGTAATTTTATTGTAAAGTCTTGGGCTGAAATTAACTCTGCACTTGTATGGCATTTAAGCTAAATCAATAGGAAAGTAGACTTCTGTCTTCGAGTGTGATATTCATATCGATTATATTTATGTTTTATTTGATTTCTATGGTAGTAAGTTAGTAAATTATTTTTATAAATTTTTCATTAATCCGCTACTACGATCACATTTCACCTCCTTTCGATAAATTATTGTGGCTCAGGTTAAATGAGAGGAGAAAGTTACATTCCCTTTCTCTCTTATACCGAATTTTGCACACCTCTACTCCCTCTTACTTATCTGTCCGATTCCACAGTCTTTCTCGGTATCATAACTTAAATACTCGGTCACGATATGATAACACGCTAGAAATACCACTCCACACATCATCTCTTTATTCTTCATCTTTCACTGTTGCTATTTCTCGTCACTGGAATTCTCTGCCGCCTGAAGTTAAGGGCTGCCGAACTTTAATTTCCTTTAAATGTAAATTATAAAAATATCTTATGATGAGTTGCCAGGCTTAACGCGTTGCAGATATTTAGTGGAATGTGTTCTACTGTATTTATTTTTATTTGTTTTCTTCTTATTTTTATTATCTAAATCGTGTTTATTTATCACTTAACGCCAATATGTATCCCACTGTGTCGTTGTTTTTTTGTTAATCTATTTTTGTGTACATTTTATTCAATTGTCGGTTTCTGGTTTAATTATGTGACTCCTACTTAATTGTAATCTAATACTAATATGTATACTAATGTGTTTATTTTTATTTTTACTGTGTACATTTTTTATTGAATTATCGGCTTCTGTTTTTATGTGATTCGTATTTGATTCTAACAACATTAATATGTATTTTACTATGTGTATTTTTATTTTATGAGATAAATTTTATGTAACTACCTCTTTTGATCTCATTATGTTCCTAAATTGTATCAGTATGTAATTACTTAATTCCGATTCAGTTTTATGCTCAACTATGTAAGCAAGTATTAATCCTGGTTGAGTGTAAGAGAAGGCCGTGTTAATTAAAGCCATTATTATTATTATTATTATTATTATTATTATTATTATTATTACTTTAAAATCTGTATAAATTAAATTTGCTGGGTAATCCATATTTTTCTTCACACAAATTTTTGTTAACCTTCTGTGTAATAAAATTAATAATGTATCAGTAAACGAACTTCATTCATTACTCCATAATTAGTGGAAAATATTTAATATTCCCATTCCATTTTTAGTGTGAACAATGTCAAAATTGCTCGGACGAAAATTTCCCTCCGTATTATCCAAAGCAAGTTGCCACAAACAATTTTTGAAACAACATAGAGTTTAGCTCGCAACTGCTAGAAACTCACTTCAGCAGCGTAGAAATGGAATAGCTGTTTATTTGACATTGTGTGCTCCCAATGTCATGCTTAAAAATATAAATAACAGGTAGTAATATATGTAGAAATATTGTAAATCGAACAATTTTATCAGAAAACAAAGCACATGTAACACACGTTTTCAGAGAAATAAGGATGGAAGACAGAGCAAATCAATACAGACTCTCATAAATAAAGCAGAGTGAAGAGTTACGAGGATGGTATGATGGAATGGCAAAATATGGTGTAGCGAAGCTAAAAAGCTAATGCCCATTCATCAATCATGGACTCGCAGCGCGTAACTACGAATTTATATCAGCGGGAATGATACTGCATTGCTTTGCATGTAGCCGTACCGAATTTTCTACATTTCATCACAATAAGACAACGCCCATTTAATTCCACTTAATTACAACTCCACAGATCTAATTTCGTTCACCAGATCCTACGGTGCTATAAAAAAATTTGTTAACAGAAATACCGAACTACAATATTTAGTATCTTACTCATTGGTAGCCAATATACATGATCATGAAATAGAAATAGTGAACAAATTAATATTCCATACTGTAGATTACATAAATCTAGTACAAATTTTTCTGTCATGGGAATGAAGTTCAATAAAAACATTAATATAGTTGGTAGAAATAAGTTTTATTTTCTCAATCGTACTATCATGGGCTTGAATGATTTACCTGCAGACTTACTAAAGGCTTTACCAATAACCAAAACTGTATTTAAAAATGGGCTTAAGGATTTTACTAATAGACGGTAGTATATTATACACACTATTTAAAGGGTGTAATTGATATTTGTTATTTGAAGTGTCGTATCAGTGAAGAAGTGTGTTGTGTCAGTGAAGTGAGTTGTGTAAGTGAAGTGTGTTTCTGTCAGTGAAGCTTTATAGTTTTTAGTGGCAGTGCAAAGTATTTGAACAGTGAAATGTTTTTAAGTGTTAGTGAAATCAGGATAGAATCAGTGAAATATGTCATAGTTCCAGTGCAGTGAGTGAGTTGTCAGCGAAATGAGTGTACTGCTGAAAGGTACTTGTGCAGGTATGAACATAATTATCATACTCGCGGGTTTTAGTTCGAACTTAGGGTTAAGACACAAATTATATTTACTTTAAATGTTATTTTAAGTGAACGTGCTTCATTTAATTTAGGATGTTCCTTATTCTTATTATTATTATTATTATTATTATTATTATTAATTTTATTATTTATTAATTGTTTATTATCGTCATTATTGAGTATAATTAGTTATTACTGCCACCGGGTATATAAGTTACCCAGTGTGAATACATACATACATACATATGAGTACATACATACATATGAGTACATACGAGTACATACATACATACACATACATACATACATACATACATACATACATACATACATACATACATACATACAATAAGCTTCCCAGTCAATATTATAAGTCACCAACCAATAGTTTCAAAACTAGATTTTATAATTGGCTTTTAATTAATCCTTTCTACTCTGTAGACGAGTTTCTTAACATAAATTCATACGAAATAAAGTTATTTACATTTAGTCACAAATATTACATTAAGAGTTAAGTGGTTTCATTAATTTTTAGAGTTTCAAAAGTTTTGTGTTTTCATTCTAATTAAACTTTACTGTTTTCAATTATAAGGGTATTTTTCAAATGTTTTTTTCCCCTTCTGTAATACGACGAAGCCTATCACTGTATGTTTAATGGTTTAATAAATTGAATTTAATTTAATCAACTCCAAATTTATTTAGTTGGTTATTTAACGACGTTGTACCAACTACTAGGTAATTTAACGTCGATGGGTTTGGTGATAGCGAGATGGTATTTGGCGAGATGAGGCCGACGATTCGCCATCGATTACCTGACATTCGCCTTACAGTTGGGGAAAACCTCGGAAAAAATCCAAACAGGTGTTCAGCACAACAGGGATTCGAACCCACGCTCGAGCACAACTCCAGATTGGCAGGCAAGCGCCTCAGCAAACTGAGCTACGTCGGTGGCTAACACCTAATTAACCCTCGACACTTCTCTGGGGTCTTTTTGACCCCACACCTTACTTTATTGTTAATATCTACATCCATATACTCCAATACGTTCCAGTAATCTAGATATGCTCTCTTTTGTTATTTTAGTTTTCTCTACAATTAAAAATACTATTTCATAATTATACCGATTTTTTTTTCATGTTTATTGCTTGGGTTCGTGGATGACTCCAGCTATAGAACACGTCCCTATTTTCTAGTTACGTAGAATTATTTTGCAGCGATAGTGTTTTGTTGTAAGCAAAGTGAACATGGTAGACTTACTTTGATAAGTGAACAAATGAAACAAATACAGCATAAACTGCCATGTAGACTATGTATAAAATGCTGTAAATTCAAGAGTAATTATTTGTATTTGTTTAAAAAATTAGCTTCTTGTTCTTTCTACTGCAGCAGGTAATAAGACTAAATTAATTAATTAGTTGTATAAATATAATAATTAATAATTGATGCAATAACAATTTCCTTTTTGTGTTTTATTTCAAGGAAGGTGAATGTGTTCTCTGATAACACAGATACAAAATAAATAGTCTGCCACTAAACTAATTAATTCATTGTTTAAACATAGTGATTAAATCTAGGTGCATTTTCTTCGCCTAATAATATTTATTCTTCTTAATTTCTGGTATTGTAGGATAACCATAAGCAAAACAAAGCTATAGGCCTATATATATCACTACAAAATGTTTACGAATTTCTGTAGATTAGTTAGGTAAATAATTCGATGCATTTTTAATCCTTTACACATAACCACTGCTCTACGCATTCATTTCTTAATAAATGGACAGTTACTATGACAACAATTTCATTCGCAAAGAGAAATGCTTATAATTAAAACTTAAGGGAGTTAGCGGTAATCTGCACGGAAAAAAAGAACGTTTTAAAACCATACTATTCAACTCTAAAACGTTTCCATTTGCTCAAAAATTCAATAAAGCGGTTAATTGAATTTTCCTTTCGAACGGACTTCGGGGAGAAATTATAAAACGAAGAACAGCACTTCAGGCGTTAATTATCACCTGTGAATGTTATATCAAATTTTTATGTAAATATTTGCTTACTTGTTCTAAGTATCGGCTGTAAGGCGTTGAGGAAACAAGTTGGGAGTGTTTATTTTTAATTTAGTTCATGTTTCACTAGTTAGCGCTTCATTTCAAGGTGTTTAGCCATGGAGGAAGAAGTGTAGTGAGCTTTACTACTCTGGATTGTTGCAGACATAACGAAGGCCCGCAAATGGGCACATGTACGGTCCTAAAAGCAGTGGGAATTTTCTTACTTTATAAAAGCGTAAAAATTATGCATTATCGTAATTTAAAAACAGACAAAACAAGAGAAATTATTGTCACAAATATGATGTATTTTCGTATAATAGATTTTAGATTAGATTAGATTTAGATTAGATTAGATTTATTTATTTAACCTGGTAGAGATAAGGCCGTCAGGCCTTCTCTGCCCCTCTACCAGGGGATTACAACTATAACATGAACAATAAGATTACAATTAATATTAAATTTTCAATTACAATTACAATAAAAATTAAAGTACGACAAGAATACTTGATTAATGAAAGCTAGACATTTTATCATAGAAGTTAAGAACAAAGAATATTTTTGTAGATTTTACGTACTGGACAAGAAAAGGTCACTTCTGTACTCCATTGTTATTAACCCATTTCCTACCATCGTCCCTTTTTTGGGACATTCATATTTTATTTTTTCTACACTAGATGAACAACAATGGGCATACTTTTTGTAATTATATTGCAATTATATATATTTAGTGGGATTTAATTGACTATTACACGATTAGAAGAAAGTATATAGAGGTTAGAAGAAATAAAGTAGTCTAATACTATAAAATATTAATTGACTTACTGAAATTCTATTTCACTAATGTTAATTTCACGAAAACGTTTGAACGGAGCCGCCATTTTCAGTTGACTGTCTATGCTGTAAACAAATGATGATCGCAAAGCAAGTTTTATTATTTTCTCAGATAGTGCCGGTGAAGAATTTTCAGTTTGAAATGTTGGCAAACAAAGAAACAAATGGTAGGGAGATGATAAAAACAGAAGAAAGTATATATAGATTAGAAGAAATAAAGTACTCTAATACAATAAAATAGATATTAATTGACTTACTAAAACTCTGTTTCACTAATGTTACCTTCACCAAAATGTTTGAACGGAGCCGCCATTTTCAATCAACTATCTATGCGGGAAACAAATACGATCGCAAAGCATTTTTTATAGTAATGTAAAGAATGTGCAGTTTGAAATGTTGGAAAACAAAGAAACAAATGCTAGAGTAGTGATAAAAACAAACAAATGCTAGGGAAGCGATAAAATTAAACAAATGCTAGGGAAGCGATAAAATTGTGCGATAAGCAGCCATGATTGGTTGAAAGACGTCCTTTTGTACCGTTTTATTGGTCAAAAGTAGTATGACATAGTAAAAGTGTAATAGTCATGGAAAAAAAAATGTTATGGTAGGTTTACTTACTACGATGTCAGAAGCAACAATTAATTTATGGCTAACTGCTCGATGTGTCTATGTCAAGGAAAACGATAAAAATGAATTTAAATCGAAATGAAGCACTTTATACATAGGCGCGCTTGCTCGAGTGGCAAGAAGCTATTGGTTTTTCATTTTCGTTACGTACGTACATATTTTAATGGTTGACTGACCTTGTAATACAAACTATGTTCGTACTCGTATTTCACATGAAACAGATACGTATCTATCACGTTTTAAATGTTAAATAACCGCTTTTCATTTATGTTGCAATCGACCTATTTTGAAACAAAGAAAAAAACGTTGCTTCATTCATTTTATTTAAGCACTAAAAACGACATAGGCCTAAAAGCGAGCAAAAACGACGCTTTTTGTAACTATAACGAGATGCGATTATTAATTCATCAGATATTACTCTTAACAGGTTCCTCTTGTGGCATTACTAACAATCTCCCCACGACCCACACATATGGAAATTCGTTTGTTGACAATTTCATTAACTCGGCCATCTGTCTCAGCTCATGTTGGAGTAGACATACATATGCAAATACAGAGCTGGCGTCATTTATATACAACATTCCTAGTTTTTATCAGCCGGCGGGAATCCAGTGATTAACTCACTGATTATATTCACCGCAGGTATGGAATTTGAAGCCAAAAAAGTTCTCTCTAGATTAAAATGGTCTCTCAAAAATATACCTCTTACATTATTTATTATACCATGTGTAAAATATATTAAGCTATTATAACATATATTCTATATTTAAGTAAAGGTATATAATGCTTCTAGATATCCCTATAAGTAAACATTTACTTCGTTGTTAGAGAAAATACGTTTATGTTTCAAAAGTATCTATATGGTTAAGGCCTAAATTCGTAGCGTTTTTTATTAAACCCGAAATTAGTTATTCTATATAAACAAAATACATAAACTAACAATTAAGATATTCTCCTGCATCATTGTTCATAACTGATACCTAACGTTCTGGCACAATTTATTACTTAGTTTTAATGAAAAATACTGCAACAGAGAACTAATTCGTATATTATAGAGAGATAATAAAACAAACAATTAAAATGAAAGAATTGAAAAACGAGGAAGGTGGTTTAAACCACGAACATTTAGTTTTCAAGCAACGGGCTGATATCTTGGTTTATGTTTACAGGAATAACACTTATTTACAAAATACAGTGTTGCCACAGTGTGTAAGTAAAATTATTAGGGCCAAATTTTGTCACTAACATTTTCGTCTCCATTTTCATCTAGGATTCACATTATGCAGTCCGTGTGAGCGAAGCTTTGTACAACCTGTTTATCACTTCAATATATTCCATATTGCAGTTTATTATCCTTGTGGTTTATTATATTGAAAATTATTTGTATAAATTTAGATCCCAATATCATGGAAAGTTGGACATTTTTCTTCTTAAACTTTTCCTTAACTTTCCGAACAATTATTACCAACTGTGAGGTTTGATTAAGTATCTCTGATTTTTTTTTTTTATCCCGCGTTGGAAGGAACCAAACTTCAGTAATACTATGATGTGAATTTGCGAGGTTTTACAGTAATACGATGCCTTTTCTTGACTGTCACCAGCACTATGTATAATTTATGTGTAAGCAGTCTTTTATATCATCGAATGTGTTTGCCTGAATTACGCCATAGGTCTAAGATTAATTTTTATGTTGTATAGTTGTAATATTGGTACAAGTAAAAGCTTCATGTTTAACTACCGAACAACCTTTGTCCCCTTGTTGCAACTTTTTTATGGATTAACTGAGGTGATGTGTTGTCAAGTTTTGTTGTAAATTTTCGATTTTTTGTTTTCAACATTGAAAAATTGAATTGGTCATTGCTAAAAGGCCCTTTCTCCGTATTTTTGCAAAAATGAGTTAACTACAGATTCAACATCCTTACACATAAATACACAATCTGTGCTAAAAGGACTTTCCTCAAGCCTTCACACACACGCACAGTTGAGCATTACATTTTTCGTGTCATGCTAAAATGCCCTTACACCAGGATAGAGGGCCTTCTAGCTGTGAACTTGTCATTTAGCGGTGTTTCCATCTGATGACAAACCTTTATACTTACTATACTATCAGCTATCTTCATTGTTTGAAGCGGTCTGTTTATTCTGCTCTGATCTTTATTTGTGTTTTAATACAAATTATTATATTATACGCAATTTCGGCTAATTAAAATGGAGACTGAGAGTTTGAAAAGAAAAAAGAGATGTAGTGATACTTGCGTTGGAAACGAAATATATTAAAGAAAGCCAAAGTTAAAGGCACTGAACATGTGACTTACTCTGGAGAATTGGTGGCTGAAAGACGAACTGGTGAGGATTGTAGGTAAGTTCAGAATATTTACACTGAATCACTGACGTAAATGAATATTGCATAAAAATGTTATTTCTTAGGCCACAAAAATCTTTATAGGCTATATAAAATATTTATGCATGCACAAAAATAAAGTCACTCATTAACTGGTGGCCCATGTTTTACAAAAGAGGTCTTTCTGTAGAATCTTATGGTAGAAAGGTACCTCGGTGTTCGAAGTTGTCATTCGCCCCTGCGAGTTGTTATGAATATATGTACAATGCCACTCTCCCTCATATTGTTTCAGCATCCAAGTTCATTGATGGTTGTATTAGGCATACATTTGCTCTTTGTCTACCTGGAATTGAAAACATAGTCCTTCCCCAACGTCCTGCTTATGATGAATTGATTGCAATCAACCCAGACAAAATGCAGGATATCAAGAAAATTCTATGCTACATTCCCCATGAACAGTTACCTTATTATGAGAAAGTTGTAACTTCTCCACTAGCAGAACATAGAGAAAATACAGAATGAAATCGTCAAGTTAGATTTAAAACAAGGGCCTAAAACTTTGTAATACACAATTAAAATATATTTTAAGAAGAGAAATATACTTTTAACTTGAAATAATGGTAGATTATTTAATTTACAATCCTGTATTTTATTACAGTACTCCATTTTTAACCAAATGTGAAATTATTTTAAGTTCACTGCTAAAAGGCCCTTAAATTTGAATTTTTAATTAATAATATTATACAAACTACATATGACAACAAAATAAAAATTGTGCTTTCAGAAAGCACAAATATACCTTTATGATGGACAGTCACCACATTGCTCTACGAAGATTAGTATTTCTTAAAAACAGTTTTTTTTTTTCGATTTATTCAGAACTAACATTTTTGGACAAAGGGCCTTCTAGCAATGACCAATTCAATTGTATATGCTTCAGACAACCAATCCACATTAATTTTCATGCAGATAGATCCCTTCAATCAGCTGTTTCGGGCCGATAGTTTTTTTAAAATAACTACTGAAGCTTTCCTGGCGACGTGATAATTCGAAATTTTCTCGGGCTTCCAGCCAGGTCTTAAGTTGGTGATCCACCGACGTTTCGAGGATGTTCATCTTTGTCATCTTGAGGGTTAAATGATCATTTAACCCTGAAGATGAGGAAGATGAACATCCTCAAAACGTCGGTGGATCACCAACTTAAGACCTGGCTGGAAGCCCGAGAAAATTTCGAAATAGTTTTTTAAAAGATTGCACGATCTGTAAGGCCCTTTAAATGCCCGCTGCTTTCTAAATACTGTAATCCATTTTTCTTATATATTGCTTCATTACAAAATGCGTCTCCTTCTCCAAATGTTGTATTTCGTGCATGGTTTTTGTGTTTCTTCTTCTTAAAAGTGTGCTTAACAGAAATTACTATCAGGATTTTCTTTAAACCTCAGGGAAAGATTTTTTCTGCTAGATATAATATTTATTTATTTATTTATTTATTTATTTATTTATTTATTTATTTATTTATTTATTTATTTATTTGTTTATTTATTTATTTATTTATTTATTTATAACATGCAAAGCCCAATTACATTGTTCAAGACTGACAAAGTAATTTATAAAACATAAACAAGGAAAAGAAAACATACTCTTATTAAAAACTGAAAAAAAAAAACAAAAAAAGAGAAAGAAAAATAATTGAAAATAAGGTATGAAAGTAGCTTCAAATTAACTATCAACAATATTCTGTAAAATATGATAATACGTCATTGTGTATTTAGAGAAATTCATATTGAAAATATCAACATTCGGTGGAGGATGTAATTTATATTTGACTATTTAAAATATTTGTTATCTATTGAGGATTAGTTTGAAAAATTAAACAACATTAATTATGTTCCACATAGTTTGAAAGGAATGTGGATAAGTTTTCACGTAAACATTACTAAATTTGTAAGAGGAAAGTGGTACTCAAAAATACAATTTAAATTTACAATTTATAATTTTGGACCAAATGAGATCAAACTATGCACAAACGTTCTTTATATGCAGCATGATACGTGTACAAATTTTCAAAGATCTGGCTAAAACTGTTAAGAAAATTCAAATTTCACCTCAATGCGGTGTATCTTTAGTACGAATTTTCGGAAAGATTTATAAGGGGGTGAATAAAAATTAGCAGTGAGTTTTGATTTAACTATTCTAGATTGTCTAGTTAGCAAATAAAACAAATAACAACGCCTCACCAGAAACTACATCAATTAGGTTTAAGTCACCACTGTCTACTAACTGAACAAATACAGTGCTTGGACAACTGTGAAGGCGGAATAAGTGAAACTGAGTCCACTGTTCCAGAGTGGCAGTGAAACGAGTGGGCCCGGGTTCAAATCCTGGTTAGTATTTGAGCTTGTTCCGGAGTTTTCTCTCAACCCAGTATGAGCAAATGCTGGGTAACTTTCGGCGCTGGACCCTGGACTCATTTTGCTGATATTATCACCTTCATCTCAGTCATACGCTAGATAAATTATTTTATATTTCAACGATTGGCTGATTTTGGTGGCCAGCTCAAGAAATGCCCGTTCATTTCGCGAGGTGACTATATTCCGGAGTTTGGCCGTTACATACACATTTAAATATGTCACTTGCATGTCTAATTAATAGTATTTTATTAACAGCTATTTTCCTCCTCATCGCCCATCAGCAAAGTCAGAGAACAAACAAAGTGTATTCAGACAAGCTGAAAGGGCAGGGTCAATTGATAATATCACAGGGAAACGAGAACCTCCAAACTTGCATTGTGAATGAAATGTATGAATTATGCATTCTGCAGCACAAAACAATTCCATTGTCAATCACTCTTCTCGACGTATAACTCACTCGACAACGCCCTCTGGACTGGAATTAACTTTTATAACTCTCATCTATAAACATATTTTTCAGAATTACTTAACAACTTCAAGTAGAATTCGCATCCCATTATGGCTGAATAGGAAATGTGTTAAACTACAGTGTTTTTTTTTTGGCAACTGATTTGCTTTGTGACAAACTTTCTTTAATAAACATTCATCGATATCGGCAAGCTCTCCTTTCTGCAATAATAAAATTCTTGTGACAAATGGTTCTAGATACATTTATTTATTTATTTATTTATTTATTTATTTATTTATTTATTTATTTATCCATTTAGTCATTTATTTATTTAGCTATCTAGGTAGTGAGTACAAATTAAATTTGTAAAACAAAATGTTTCTAGCCACTACCGTAAGAACCAGGCTCGTGTACGGTAAGCCAATAATATAACATAAAATTTACAAGGACAGTTTACTAAATACAGTAAGTAACTTAATTCAAACCAATAAATAACACAAAAGAGCAAAAAAAGAATAAAAAAGAAAAAAAGAGAGAAAGAAACAAACTTAATATAAATTGACAATCAGATAGAAGCCAGTGATATTATATAAAAACATGAATATTGTCAACAGAAATAAGAGGTAAAAAATACACACATTTGTTAATATTATATATCATGAATAATTTTATAAATTTCTTTCTTAAAAGCTCAAATTTTTAAATATTTCAAATTTGGAAAATGGTTTGTAATTTTATTATAAAGTCTTGGGCCGAAATTAGCACCATGTTTAAGAGCTGCACTTGTATGACATTTAGGATCGATTAATGGGAAAGTAGACTTTTGTCTTCGAGTACGATATTCATGTCGATTGTATTAATGTTTTATTTGATTTCTGTGGTAGTAAGTTAGTAAACTATAATTATATTTTATAAATTTCTTCAATAGTTAAAATCTGTATAAATTAAATTGATTCCAATTTATATTCCTCCAGTTAGATCTAGAAGAAATTTGCTATTCATTATCCCAAGATCGAGAAACGTATTTTTAGTTGGCTATTTAACGACGCTGTATCAACTAATCGGTTATTTAGCGTCGATGAGATTGGTGATGGCGAGATAGTATTTGAGGCCGAGGATTCGTCATAGATTACCTGACATCTGCCTTACGGTTTGGTAAAACCTCAGAAAAACCTAACCGGGTAATCAGCCCAAACGGGAATCAACACACGTCCAAGCGCAACTCCGGATCGGCAGGCAAGCGCCTGAGCCGACTGAGCTACGCCGGTGGCGAGAAAAGTATTTCATATGAACTGACCATTAAATAAACATTAAGCAAGTCCAATTCATTCAGTGAGTAAATTGATTTACTTTTCGTAGCAGAATAGTTATTCAGAAGCCTAAATTATAAAAATGATCAACAGTAATTATTTCACTATAGGTTTTCATGTATCTCGAGAAAATCAAAACTCGAGTAAGATTTAATTGACTATTACACGATTAGAAGAACGTATATAAAGATTAGAAGAAATAGGGTCGATTTCTAAAACGAGGTCTAGACCACGACCATGGCTTTAAACCGCGTTTGGGTTTATAAAACGAGGTCTTTTTCATTTTTCTGAGCCATGGCTCGAAACCATGGTCTGAAGCAGAGACCACGGCTGGGGCAGGTTTAAAACCACGACTTCATGTATACAATATGGAGGAAGCAGATCAGCTGGATGACTATGAAAGGAAAATTTGTGACTACAAATATTAAATCTCGGATTAGAGTGATGAGAGACAGGAATAATCCTTTGTAACTATATAACGACGATAATTTCAGGCGAATATTTCTATTTTCGAAGGAATCAACGCAAAATTTAGCAAGAATGCTAAATAATAATCTGCAACGAAATGCAAGAGGCGCCAGGTTGACAAGTTTTTTACACCTTCTCGTTGCTTTGAGGGAAGTAAGATATAGGCCTGATATTTTATACTAATTACACCTTTATGACTGCAAGTTAATTGTTAGTCTTTACAGTAGTTCTGGACATTTTATTTAATACTCGAATATGATATGGGCCTACAAGAATATGTATGAAGCAAGCGCAATTTTGTCTCCTTATTTTAAGTATTATGCTACTGGGCCTTTCCACGTAGTAGGCCTCTTATATGTGAAAATAGAACCATATAATATTTTAGTTTCAATTGCAACTTTAATCCAGTTAATATTTAGGTTAATGATTCGTTAGACCCGGGTTTTCAGGTAGTTAATGTTGGCAGTAGCTATGTACAAATGATAAACTACAACATAAACGTTCGAATTGTGCTAATTATTTAGGAAATATAATTCTGGTACCTAAAAATCAGTTCTCTATAATTAATGCTAGTATTTTACGTACATATATTCTGTAAATTAGCAAATATAACAATACCTTAGCTGAGAACAAAAGAATGTGACTTACTGGAATTCAATAAAAATATTAATCCCGATGTTCATTTCTTTCTAATATCGACTGTTTACAAGAATAGAAATCGATTCTAAGCTGCGTTGCCATATATAAAACCAACGAACCTCGGTTTCTTCTCAAGCCGCGTCTCGACTTCGTTTCAGAAATCGCATAAGGATTCAGACCTCGATCTCGGTTCAAAAGCCGAGGTTCGGAACCACGATTTCGTCCGTGTTTTAGAAATCGACCCATAAAGTACTCTAATACAATAAAATAGGTATTAATTGACTTACTAAAATTCTATTTCACTAATGTTAGCTTCACCAAAACGTTTGAACGAAGCCGACATTTTCAGTTGACTATCTATGCGGGAAACAAAATGACGATCGCAAAGCATGTTTTATAGTACCGTAAACAATTTACAGTTTGAAATGTTGGAAAACAAAGAAACAAATGCTAGGGAAGTGATAAAAAACAAAGAAATGCTAGGGAAGTGATAAAATTATAGCAATAAACAGCCATAATTGGTTGAAACACGGCCTTTCGCACCGCTTTATTGGTCAAAAGTAGTATGACGTAGTACAGTGTAATAGTATATATAATTTATGTTATAACATACGCAGTTTTATTGTTTATAGTTTTGGTCTGCGATAAATTTATTATCTATTTATTAAATTTATGATTTCTCCTCAATTCTAATCCATTATAAGTCATATAGACTATATCTCTTTTTTGTTTCATTTTCTTTTATTCCTATTATTAATGAGTAGAATATTTTCTGTTTTATAACTGCCGGTTATGTAAATCATTAACAATAGTTGTAAATTAAATTGTCTCATTTATATTTATATGTGTACTTCCGTATAAGTCATAATAAATAAATTATTGAATGAGTGTGTGAGTGAATCATTCGGTGAATGAGTCAGTGGGTCAGTGACAAGTGAGTGAGCCAGTGCGTGAGTCAATCATTCAGTGAATGAATGAGTGAGTGAGTGAGTGAGTAAGTGAGTGAGTAAGTGTGTGAGTAAATCATTCAGTGAATGAGTGAGTCAGTGACAAGTGAGTGAGTGAGTCAGTCAGTCAGTGACAAGTGAATGAGTGAGTGAGTGAGTAAATCATTCAGTGAATGAGTGAGTGAGTGAGTGTGTGAGTAAATCATTCAGTGAATGAGTGAGTCAGTGACAAGTGAGTGAGTGAGTCAGTCAGTCAGTGACAAGTGAATGAGTGAGTGAGTGAGTGAGTGAGTGAGTAAGTGTATGAGTATATCATTCAGTGAATGAGTGAGTCAGTGACAAGTGAGTGAGTGAGTCAGTTAGTCAGTGACAAGTGAATGAGTGAGTGAGTGAGTGAGTGAGTAAGTGTGTGAGTAAATCATTCAGTGGATGAGTGAGTCAGTGACAAGTGAGTGAGTGAGTCAGTCAGTCAGTGACAAGTGAATGAGTGAGTGAGTAAGTGAGTGAGTAAGTGTGTGAGTAAATCATTCAGTGAATGAGTGAGTCAGTGACAAGTGAGTGAGTGAGTGAGTCAGTCAGTCAGTGACAAGTGAGTGAGCGAGTGAGTGAGTGAGTGAGTGAGTGAGTGCATCAATAAATACAGTAAATAAATAAGTAAACAAATAAATATCTACAATTTCCTTTTCAAGTGGTTTAGTTTTTTGTCTATGAGATTGAGATGACAACTAAAAGATCGATATTTTTTTTCGTTTAATCCATATCAAGCAGTGCGATTTAAGAGTAGATTCCAACACATACACTGCCCCGTGATTATTTCTTTCATGACCACGACTACCGCACTCGTAAGTTTTGGCGCAACGCTCCTCGAATTTGGTTAAATGTTGCCATGTTCTCAGCTGGACAACGTTATAAATGCTGTAGTTGCCAGTTTATATTTTACCTTACTTTCTGTTATAGCACAGAGTTGCGACGAATAAAATATCATAGAAATGTCGACAAGCTATCAATTCTCATGACAAAAAATTTAATGACGCGACACGTCGGAGAGTAAATGGGTTGTCTGACAAAAAATTGTTCTCCGTGCGAAACCTATCATCCCTTCGAGATTGGTGGAGAGATCCTGAATCACCCTGTATTATATATGTATGTATATACATACATAGAGTGAACCGTAAGTAATTTAATTAATTTCAGAGGGTTATTGTTTGAGATATTTCAAACAAATATGTTTAATGCAATTTTGCTCGTTTCTTGCTTCCTTTTCGAGATAAAAATTGTTTTATAAAGAAACACTCCATAGTGTGTCTTGGGAAAGCCATTGATTTAATTTCCAATATGCTCAGTCAATTTAAGAGAGCAGTGTATTATGATAATAAATAAAATTATTGAAAGAATTTTATTTTTGTATTTCAAATGTGCAGAAATTTGATCTGAACTGAATACATATGAATAGGCCTAGATACATATGAATAGATACCCGAAATGAGCATATGCTTGTGCTCGGGTATAGTCCAGTAGTCTACATAAATTTTACAGGGTTCAAATAATAATGCTGATGATATAAATAATAGTAACAATAATAATAATAATAATAATAATAATAATAATAATAGTGATCAAACAAAAATATTTACAATAATAAAATAAATACTAAGACGGATAAAACCTATATATATAATTTGAACTGGTAATGGAAATTACGGGGAAACGGCTGAACGGATTTTAATAAATGACCCCTCATTTTGAAGCTTGGAACCTAAAGTTTTTCGGAAAAGTAGTAGTTTTCAGTGAAATGTCAATTTTCCTACATAATTTTCCTATTTTCCAAAATCCATCTGTTGTCAGTTTTGAGAACTAATTTTATTCAATCACGGCCGACTTGATTGAATTTCAGAACAAAACACACACTACAATAAACAATAGGGTATTACACGAAGGCCATGACCTGCAGGATTGCCGACATATTTAGAGCTCAATTCAATTTGTTATTAAAAACTGATTCTGCAGTGTATAATTTTGTGAGTACAGTTGTGTATTGGATATTCAAATCTACGAAACTTGAGGTGGTTTGATGACATTATTACCATTAGAAATTAAATATTATTATAGTTAATATCATGATGCATCTATTTTTCATTAATTGTACATAATATTGATGACATGAAAGTGAAACGTTTTGTGGTTATGTAAGTAAATTTCTATAATTTATTGAGTGGCTGCTATATATAACTACAAAACTTAAGTAAGATAATAATATTGTTATTAAAAATCAAAAATTTTTATACTTATTAACCCAATGGGGTTGGGTCTTTTTCATATACTTAATGGAGGTGTATTGTAGATATTGATATGTGTCATTGTCTTCAGTATTGGCTCAAGAGAACGCAAAAATTACAGTTCCTAAGGAAAGATAAGGTATTACTTACTGATAAAATAAGAGGCCTACAAAATTTTGTAGTCTCCAGATCATTTCAGCAAGATCTCTTAGTAGGATAAAATGATTTTACGCTCTACATTTCAAGTTCTACATGCAGCAGCTATACGAAAATGCTATTGTTCGAAAGCTTAGCAAACCTGACATTTTTTTAACTTTCCTACAATCCACAATGACCTGAAATAGCTACTGCTATCGTCCTGACATTGATACTTGCGTTTTCGCGTTGAAACTCAAAAACTGAAGTTGGATAGGTCCAAGAAAAAGTATTTGGCCTAAAAAATCCATTCAGAGGGAGTATGTTTCATTATTATGGAAGCAAATAACTATCAAAAAGACAAGTATTCTTCATTGAAAATAAATCTGAAAAATTTTTATGTGAACGTCTAACGAACTTAATTTGCAGCAGCATTTGCTGCACAAGCCACTAGTAAAATATAAAACCACTAGCGAGAATTAACATAACTTAAATAAGCATATAATAACCGGAAAAAATGCCAAACTCGAAAATCAACAGAAAAGTTCGTTGTATCGCAGACGACAGCAACCGCCGTATTGACATTGTGTTGTGCATTAATGGTAGTAGTGGGGAGCCGAAAGCCTACGTTACTGCAGTTCTCTTCTAATCTTTTCGTAAAATCATGAGAAGTTAATGCTGAAAAAACAAAATGTCTACGAGTCAAACTGTTCATTATTACCAGGATAAATACAAATAATACTGAAATATATTAATCGAGTTTCAGTTATAGATCTCTCCTTTTGTGCAAGAGGTATCATATCAAAATATTTTATGGAACTAATGTAACATTTTAAAATTCCTTTTCACAACGAGAAGTTTCATTACTTCGGATGAAATTTCTGCACATTTAAAGGACAAAACTAAAACTACTTCAACGATTTATTATCATAATACACTGCTGTCTTACATTTACTGAGCAAATTCGGAATTAAATCAATGGGTTTCCACAAAAGAGGCTACGAAATGTTTCATATAAAACAATTTTTATCTCGAAAAGGAAGGAAAAAGAGCAAAATTGTATTAAATTTTTGTGTTTGAAATATCTCAAAGAATAACCCCCTGAAATTAGTGATATTACTTACGGTTCACCCTGTATACTGATGTAAGTTACTCTATAAATTAACTATTTTCAAGCACTACGTGAAACGACTAAATTTGCTGCAACGGCGAACGTCCTGGAAGTACGATAAACCATCTGTTAATATATGAAGTCCTTAATGACAAATTTAGCTTCGCCGGTTTTCCTAACAAATATTTCAGATAGTAAATATTGTACCTCATTAATTCATATTATAATATTCCGCTTTCAGGTGTTACAAATTACAGAATATATTACTCAGTTTGCACTGCGTGCTTTTGTGGACTTATTTTCTCATATTTGTGGAAACAGTAGCACACAAAAGAAAAAAGCGGCTAACCCAAGGGCTTAATGTTATCACATATATTACGTTACATGATTAAACTATATAATATATATTATGTTGGAGGAAACTACCAAACAAACATCAACTTGCAGCCCTTGTTAAAATTAGTTTGATGCTCAGTTGTGTACTTCATTTTAATTCATGTCCGCCTTGCGCTTACAACAAAATATTAATTAATATTTTATCTGCGTTTTGTGCACATGCTGACCATTAAATGCAATTCAAAAGTTCATTAATTCATTTGCAATTCAACATACACTTACTACAGACTGGCAACAAAAGGCAACACTTCTGTATTCGTAATAAATGAAAATCATACACAATGATATGTCACGCTGGCGGTCCGTGTTCGAGTCCTGGTGAGGTCTGGGATTTTTCATTGACTATTACACTCTTATTACGCCATACTACTTTTGACCAATAAAACGGTACGAAACGACGTATTTCAACCAATCATGTTTGCTTATCGCACAATTTTATCGCGTCCCTAGCATTTGTTTATTTTTATCGCGTCCCTAGCATTTGTTTCTTTGTTTGCCAACATTTCAAACTGCGCTGGTCTGGACGTCTAAAAAAAAATATATATATAAAATTACAAACCACACTCCAGTCGATGCACAGCAGTTTCAAATATGACTCGCATTGGCATTCAAGAACAAGAATTAATAAAAATCACTGATCATACCTATGCATCTTCTGAAATCCGATTTACAAATAAATGAAGAGCACCATTCGGAAATCCTGAATAAGTTGAATACACCATGTAGGCTTAAATCAACGAGTTCCACTTCTATTACGCACACGTCCAATATAACATCAATTGAACCACCAACAACATTCAAATTTGAAAATTGTACATTCAATAATTATTCCTTTTAAAATTATTCATGTTTATTTTTTATGTCATCGTCGTTAATTAAAACTTTTCTAACACTTGTGTATATTAGTTAGGTTATGTTATAGCTTCTGCTATATGATATTATGGATAGCCACGTATCAGAGATTGTTTAATATTAAGATTTATTGAAAATCATCTGTCAAGTGACGTTGATTACTGGGATTTGGATAATTGAAGTGGAATGTTGCATTTTAATAAAAATGAAACTGAATCAACAAAGCCTTCTTGACTAGTAATATTGCCATCGTGTATAATAGATCGAGAACTTCTCGACGGAAGATATTGCTCACTACTGCCATCTAGCATGCATCTAGCGTAATATTTGTAATGTTGAGATGGTACAATAATACATTAATTGAAGACAGTTGTATTTTCGTAAGCCAATTAATATTTTATTGTATTGGAGTACTTCGTTACTTCTAATCTTTATATACTTTCTTCTAATCGTGTAATAGTCAATTAAATCCCACTCGAGTTTTGATTTTCTCTAGATAAATCAAAACCTCTAGTGAGATTACTGTTGAAAAATCCACAGTGACACCGCTAGCGGACAAGGTCGCAGTTGGGGTTTTTCTCGGAGTTCTCCCGTTTTTCTCCATGTTAGGCATCTACATCATTCCATCAACATCTCTCCATTCCGTCATCATTCCATAGTATTCCCCTAACGCCAGCTGATGACGCACGGAGGGGACTGCTCGAAACCAAGATATGCAGAGAACCTTAGTGTAGTCAGCCTGTGTGGATTTGGGAATGCACCTAGCTTGAGGGACAACGCAATAGATCTTGAAAGGTTGCAGTGCCAGGTCGTAGTAACCCCACCGGAAATTCCATTCCATTCCATACACAATCTTGAAATCGATTCATTCTCGTTTTAGCTAGATTAGTTGGGAAGTTTTAGCCGCAGTCAAGTGTAACGGCAGAACAGTTTTAGTACAATATCAACTGTTGCGACGCTTATCTATGATAGAACAACATTTTTTGTGAAAAATTGCTGTGTTAATTTTCTGTTTATCTCACTAGTAAGAGCTCAAGTTGTGTGGCGTTCTCGGAAATGTACAGTTTAGAAGTCCCGAGACTCTGCTCGGCCGGTGATGGCCCGAGCCCCATGCAATCGCTAGCATCCCCCTCCATGGAAACGCGGCGCTCTTCCCGCCTGCAGACAATCTTGAGTGAGATTTCATCGGATAAGGATAGTTTTTCTGTGCGAGATTTCATTAGAAAGTACAATAGTGTTATACAATGGTGAGAATATTCACTGCATCGTCGTATATTCATCTTGAAGACGTACATCAAGTGCTTAAATGAGACTTTTGAGGACTTTGTTTCAAGGCAGCTCCTATTTCATCAAGTTTTTCTTCTCTGAACACATGACGTCGTCTTTTTATTTTCTGGCAAGTCACCTGGTGTTGTGGAAGAGAAGGCCTGATGGCCTTAACTACACCAGAATAAATAAATAAATAGTTTTATTAAACTTATCACCAAATTTTATTTTTGCTTTTCGTGTTGGAACTAGACTGCCAGGAAATTTTCTTCTAATTATTTGTCTTGTTCTGCCACACAACTTTCTGCATAACTTTGAAAACGATTTGAATACGAAAGTTTCGAAAGTAGTTACATTGGTGTAAGCATGTTGGTCATGCTGTAGGCATTGGCTATGAACTACGTTGCATTTTCTAAATGAGGCGTATGAAAACTGAATATTCTGATCGATAGTGTTGAATGGTAATAACACAGTCTAGTATATACAGTCACGAAGCTTGAGTTTATGAGGGTACTAGGAACAATAGACTGTGTTAGTACTATTTCGCATTGTCTGTGATGAGTAGATAGTAGCGATCCTAGTGGTTAGCAACTATCTATGAATGCATATTTACTACGTATTGAGCTTCGTGACTGTATATACTAGACTGTGGTAATAATGGCTTTTAGGAAAATACAAAATATTGTTTGTTACAACTCGACTTTTCAACATATAACATTGCGTTCGCTCTTGGTAAAACAGATGACAGATCAAACAAATAGCGATTGTTCATGTGATTAAATTGAAATAGTTTTGAGTAGGATACCAGTTTCTATGCAACCCAATCCGTATTGAATACGATCTTATTCTACTGTTTAGGCGTATCGACCTTGAGACTCAGATCGTTTTGAATCCCCGTTTTCATGAAAGTTTCAATACGATAAACGTATTCAAATCGGTTCGAATATTCCATGAAAACGAAGTATATATTTGCTTCTAGGTCTTTCAAATCGATTTGAATACTGCAAGAAAACGAAGTATATATTTGCTTCTAGTTCTTTCAAATTTATTTGAATACTGCAAGAAAACTAACTATATATTTGGTTCTAGGTCTTTAAAATCGATTTGAACACTGCAAGAAAACGAAGTATATATTTTCTTCTACGCCTCTCAAATCGATTTGAATACTGCAAGAAAACGAAGTATATATTTGTTTCTAGGTCCCTCAAATCGATTTGAATATTGCATGAGAACGAAATATATATTTGCTTATAAGTCCTTAAAATTGATTTGAATACTGCAAGAGAACGAACTATATATTTGGTTCTAGGTCTTTAAAATCGATTTGAATACTGCAAGAAAACGAAGTATATATTTTCCTCTAGGCCTCTCAAATCGATTTGAATACTGCAAGGAAACGAAGTATATATTTTCTTCTAGGTCTCTCAAATCGATTTGAATACTGCAAGAAAATGAAGTATATGTTTGCTTCTAGGTCTCTCAAATCGATTTGAATACTGCAAGAAAACTAAGTATATATTTTCTTCTAGGTCTCTCAAATCGATTTGAATACTGCAAGGAAACGAAGTATATATTTTCTTCTAGGTCTCTCAAATCGATTTGAATACTGCAAGAAAATGGAGTATATGTTTGCTTCTAAGTTTTTCAAATCGATTTTAATGCTACAAGAGAACGAAGTATATGTTTGCTTCTAGGTCTTTAAAATCGATTTGAATACTGCAAGAAAACTAAGACGTATATATTTGCTTCTAGGTCTTTAATATCGATTTGAGTACTGCAAGGAAACGAAGTATATATTTTCTTCTAGGTCTTTAATTATCTACGAGGAAGGATGACATTTTTCCTTGTATTTTCCCGATGGGTTTCCCATTTAAGTTATATCATATATGCTGTATGTTTATGTCTATTATCATGTATTTTAAGTGGATCCTTAATTTTAATTATCCAGTTCATAAGTTTCTTTTTTTTTCATTTCACCTTTTACGTTGGTTATCGATTTCAATAGTTCATCATATAGTTTTCCATGTCCATTATATTTTTGCATCGCATTAGATATCGTATGATCAGAATGGTGAAATTTTTAATTAAAATTCCTTATTTTAAAACAACAATAAAATTGACATGACACGGAGCACTCTTAAATGGAATTTTAAAATGTCTACACACCATATCCGTTAATACCCCCCGCTGAAGCCGTATTGTGTGCTTTATTCAGTTTATTCCTTAACGAACCCAACATATCAAACAGAATAGCCCTTGATGGTTCATAAACAGAATTCCATCGTGTACAGTTCACATCAGCTGTCATATCACATAAGAGCGGCGTGTTGAACAAAACATATTCAATAAAACTAACTAAACAACATGTCCACTCGGCCTTCCTCTACTCATACATTCACCCGTACACCATACTCTAATTCTTTTCACTTGTCTATTCATTTACAAACTCATTGGTAATTCATCTCAGCTATTCATGCACTCGTTGTAACATGACTGTTTTGCATCATTATTGTCTAATCAACCGTTCCTCTCAGGATTGCATTCAGATATCATTACATTTTGT
The DNA here is from genome assembly GCF_040183065.1 of Periplaneta americana. NCBI lineage: Eukaryota > Metazoa > Arthropoda > Insecta > Blattodea > Blattidae > Periplaneta > Periplaneta americana. The sequence continues at coordinate 25,261,229 of NC_091132.1, read as the reverse complement.
ATTGCATCGAATAACAACTACCGCGTTATAAAAATAGGAAATGTGTGATAGCCTCTGTAATAAATTATTTGAATTATAATCGAATTAATCAAGTTTTGTGGGCATTCGTTTACAAAACCATCACATCAAATGAAGATTTATTTCAAACTCTATTACTGAAAAGTAGTGCTGAAATTTATCACACGTTCGATTAGTTTCCATATTTCACATTACGCCATATTTAGATTTTTTGCGTAGAAGTATAGAATTGGCTTATTCGAATTTTAGGAACTATACTGTACCTCTACAGTTACTGATAACATTATTCAACACGCATGGGCATAATTAGGAGCAGGCATCACTGAAAATAATTAACATTTTCCAAAATATGTAATTGACTATTTCACTTCTTTAGAATATATATTTTCATACTCCAAACGGATTTAGTTCAATTCTGATTACAAATATTGTCTAAAATATTAAAAAAATTAAGAATTTAAGGGGGCATGACTATTATATAGGGCGTAAGGGGTATAAGTACCATTATTTTAACTGATGATTATTCATGTCATAAGAAAGAAAAAATGTCGTCACAATTTTTTTATAATTGCAATATTTAACCAATTATTAAAGATTGCTATATTAGACATTTGAATACGTTGTTGGATGGGGAGGAGGGGGTTTACAAGTACACAGTACAGCTCAATCGTGTACAGCAGCCGTGGCGAAAATGTAACTCACGAGCACATTGTGGCTCGCAATGGTTTCTCTTGCTTTCTACCTCCCACAACCCCCACCCTCTCACTCACTGGAATCAAACTCCGTTCCATTATTTTGTATTTGTCTCTGACCTGCGAGTGGCGTATCGTCGCAATGTCTCTCTCGAAACCATGTACCTCTACAAAAACGAAAGTTTCAAGTAGGATGGGAGGACGCATATTTTTGCTGATAATATGATGATAATATTAAATGTATGATTTGTTCACAAGTATTACGAGGAAAACGGTTGTATAACATAAAACGGCATTACAAGTTACTACATGTTACTGATGAAACATTAAAAGGTTAAGTGTTGTTGTTATTATTATTATTATTATTATTATTATTATTATTATTATTATTATTATTATTATCTCTGTACGTCGATTCTTTTTCAGCAGATGTACGAAAAATGCGGTTAGATCTTCAATTTAAACCCACAGATTTACAATATGATGTTAAATGGAAGCTAGATATAAGGACTTGACAAATGTTCAACCTTTCAAATCTTTGCCAAAAAAATAAATATCCAAAGCTTCATTCTTTCGCTTGCTCTGTTGAAGCCATGTTCACTACAACTTACGTTTGCGAAAAATTATTTTCAACAATGAAAATAGTGAAAACCAAATTTAGATCACGACTGACAGACAAATATCTTCGTGATCAACTACGACTGGCAGTAAGCGACACAATTCCTGATTTTGAAACTCTGTGGCAGAGACATTCTGAAGACAGTTAATTTTAGGTTGTGATAATGTGTCCTATGTGTTCTTGTTCATTTCTTTCTTCGTTACACGTACTAAACATTAGTTTGTAGCCTTGTACTGTATAATATTTTATTTAAGTGCTTGACATAAGGAAAATGAAAATCCGTTAATAAATCAGACAGTTGCTTCACTTCCCCTTCGGGTGTTCGCCTCCCTCCATAGGTGCTCGGCGCACGATCGCATTTTCGCCACCGCTGGTGTACAGACATACCGGTATAAAACAGATGCTCTGTTCTAATGCAGGAACGCACCAGACAACTGTTGTTTACATAAAACGAGCAGCAAATACAAACTTTCAATCTCATTAATAAAACATTATGGTAAATTTCTATTTTATTTAACAATATTGCTCCATTTTTAATTGTATATCTAAAAAAAAAACAATAATGGTTTACTGCACAAAATCACACGAACTTTTTTTTCTAATGCAACATTTTAATCCCTCTCGCTTCCAAAAAGCAATACTATCTTTAAACAAATTTCTGATTCTGTGGTTTTCGAAACAGGGTAAGAGACTCCTACAGTAGTTTCTAATAATCGTTGAGAAACTGTTACAAAATTTCGCCGATTAGGTTGTTTAACTTTAATTGTTTATGTACAGTAATTTGTCTTAAATTCAAGGAGATTTCAGAGTAAAAGTCAATTAACCATATTTGCAGTAGGCCTACTATTATTGTAATCAGTTACTTAAATTTTCCACAATTGTTGAAAAGGCTTATGTGTCCGATAATGGGAGACCTTCTCCTATTACAGCAATCCTAACATCTCAAAACTGTGGCTAGATCTCTTCAGCCTGTGAAAATCGTTGTTAAACAAAGTCGATTCGGTCCCAAAGTAACTCATGTGTCTCGTGGAATTTTGAAGGTGTGGTTCCTTGGGAGTTTGTTTCAAACGGACGTGCAACCGATGCGGATCTTTATTCTCAACAGCTAAACGAGATCGTGAAGATTTGAAGGAGAGGTATCCAGCATTAATAAAATTAATAGAAATATAATCTTCTTGCAACAGGAAAATGCGAAACCCTATATCAGTCGAACAACCATGGAAAAAAATATTGTAAAGAATGAAGCTGCTATCACACCCGGTATATAGCATTTATTTTGCGTTTTCAGATTAACGTCTGTTTTGATCCATGGCTCACTTCCTGCGTGGAGGATATTTTCGAAACTTTGAAGCAGATGAAATGAGTATCATCCCATTCTCCGTATCGAAACCAGAAACTGATTCGTCGCGAGATACAAACTTCGCTGAAATGTGGCTCAAAACCATAGAATTTAATGCCTTTACTTTGAAGATTAGATTGATTTTCTTGCTACAATACAGTCCAGCTGAAATGTTACTTTAAAATCAATATTACTTATGGACAATATCTGTAAAATTCAGCGCATGTTGTCACACATTTTATAGTATGCTTTTAAAGATAGTTAAAGAAATTAAATTTCATGACTAGCATAGATGGTAGCAAGACAGAAGGAACGAAATATTATAAAACGCGTGAAATCTTCAATGAATACATGTTGCCATGGAGATAACACCAACTCTTTTAAAGTTAATACTTCATGTTTCCTACTACAATACAATACTCTCAAACGGAAGTAATGCATTAACCGTATATTAATATTAAATCTCACAGTCCTGAGTGACAAGAGGCTTACAACTATGACATCTCTGAAAAAGAGCACATATTATGCAAACAACGGCATTACGAATGGAATCTGTCAGGTCGCAGTGTCAACAGATATAAAATATACATTTCCGATTCAAATGTTTTGTTTGAATTATTTATTAGAAAACTTTGACAGACGTTTATATAATATGTATTGAGTTCTGTAACGGAACGTGAACAGGAATTCTGCTGTACGTATGTGACCATGAAAAGCTCAATTGATGTTGTAATTCATAAATTAATATTAACTCATAATCGTAATTTTTAATTTATAATACTGGGATTAATAATTCGCTTTAACTACGGGAGGTACGAAAATGATTTTAAATCCAAACTAATACAGTTCGACACAATTTTAGAAACAGCACTTATACATAACACCACTACAACCATCATCACTACTACTACCAACAACAACAACAATAATAATAGTAGTAGTTGTGATGTTGGTATCGAAACAAATTACAACGTATTCATAATATATGTATAAGATATCTGTCGTCGATTTGCAAAAGGGGACACGTCCAAAATGACAAAGTGTTGGTAAATCGCAAAGAAACCATAATAGACTTTAAAAAATTAAAATGTTCATTGATCCTGAATGTATGTACCCATAGTGATCTAATTAGAAAGAAATATACGAACATTTTAATTTGTTAACTCAGTTATAGTTTTTACGATTTTCCAACACTTTGTTATTTTGGAAATGTCCTCTTTTGCAAATCGACGACAGATATGTGAGGACCTTATTTTCAAAACGATCCTTGTCCATTCCCATACACTTGAGGGAAATCACAAAAAACATTTTTAGATCTCAAATTTCTTGCCAGCTAGAGATGAGACATCATGAAACCAAAGAGGTTGGGTGCATTTAGAATCAGATGGACACATCAGAGTCTTTTGTTCCAAAGCTGGAACTAATATTTTGTCGCAATTTTGCTGTGAACAAGAGTCAGCTTGATTCCAGTAGTCACTTTTAACGCAAAATTTTAGTGGTTTAGAGCAGGGGTTCCTAACCGGTGTATCGCGCAGCCACATGGAGTGTGTCGTGAAATTTTAGAATTGAAAAGTAAATTTTATGTCATCCAGATATGTCGCGATATCATGGGAGTTCAGTAAAATGTGTCGTCAGTCAAAAAAGGTTGGGAATCACTGGTTTAGAGGACGTTCTGAAGTCAAATCATGACAGTTGTATGTGGAATTATACCTGAAGAATGTATGGACACAGGAAGCTAATTTTTTTATCAAGTGGACAAGAGACGTTTTGAAAATAAGCTCCTCATGTCTGCAATTTTCGACGATACGATCATGTGTTACCATTTTCCGAATCTTTATCTTGGCTCCGATTCAAAGACCGAAGAATTTTACACTGTCTTTCTCTTATAATTCAAATTCTGCACACCTGAACCCCAAGTTATCTGTTGTCTTGTCTTGTGTATTTTTTATATTCCAATCATAACCTAAATACTGGATCTCAGATCACTGGTACATTGACTATACCTCATCATAACATTTCCCGCTACCTTCAACATTCACCGTCTCAATTGCTCGTCATTGAAACTCCCTACCTCACACCTTAAGAAGCTATCAGACAATGACTAGGCCTACTTTCACAAGTCGGTTGTCAACATAATAGACTGCTTAGATTATGATCTTTCTTAAATTTTTTCTCATATGAATATATCATTTTTATTTTTATTTTCCCTATTATTTTAATAATTTCTTCGATTCACATTGTTATAATTGTTGGCTCTTAGAATAAAATTACATGTAACTAAACTTGTCTTCATTTTTCACACTATAGTAGTAGTAATAATAATAATAATAATAATAATAATAATAATAATAATGTATACATCTTGATACAGAACATACAGAACAAATAACACTCTACAAAAACATCTCAACACACAAACAACACAAACAAACAAATACAACCACACAGGCGTATGCAAACACAGGTGTAACACCTGCAACAACTTCTACATAGGACAGACAGGCAGATCATTTCAAACACGTTACAAAGAACACATCACAGCCATAACAAAATTACAAAACACCTCCACATATGCAGAACACATCACAAATGCTAACCACACCTACAGAGACATAACACAGACATGGAAATACTACACATCCAACCAAAAAGTCAGAAACTAAACACACTAGAACAATATGAAATATACAGACACACAAAAACACACCCCAAAGATATTCTCAACACACAACTCAATTTCAGAACACACACACTCTTCGACTCCACATTACATCACACGAACACACCCTCACAGGAAACAAAACAAGAGGCGCCAAGATCAACAACGACCAGTTCTGAGGATGACCCATAATAGGTCGAAACATGTAAACCAGGTACGATAGAATTTAACACAAGAAAGTCATATAATACATATTCCGAAATAATAATTTATATTCACATACGAGTATAACCATTCCATAAGCTCCCTGTGAAGCAGACTTGAATAATTTCAAGCTTTACCTGAAAAACTAGACTTGCATAATATAGGGTACAGTGGCCTAATTCCGTGATACTTTTTTTTTCACTGTATATCACAGAATTGGGTATCTTGCTAGGAAGTTCACCGATGTCTCAAAAGTAGGCGAAAGATGCACTCTTTCGAGAAAGATGTCTGGCGCTATGGTCGAACGGCAAAGCTTTGACTGACATTCAATTTTTAAAAAGTATCACGGGATTAGGAATATCACGGAAATAGACAACTTTATCCTATACCTTACTGTAGATACGTTAACAGAAAATCACAATTCTAAGTCACGGTTGTGTGCACTCGATGTGGGTCTCTGGCGTCTTGTCAGCCCACTCGAGTTGTGTGGATATAAAAGGAAAAATTCACACAGTGTCGGGTGGTGTTCCTGGGTAGCTCAGTTAGTGGAGCGCTGGTATGTTCAACCAGAGGTCCCGGGATCGATACCCGGCCCCGGTACAATTTTCCCTTGAAATTATTCAAGCATGTAACATAAACTAATTGAAAACCTGGAGTAAGCAATGAAATTTTTATCTAGGTTGCTTCGTCTTACCTAGACTCTTTGGTGAAGAGTTGTATGGTTGTATACTTTTTTATGCTGCCTGTTGAAGTCACATCTGGCGTTTCGTTCGAAATATTACAGATTACCATTGACTCTTCGCTCTCTAAATATGTACGTAGTGTTAGCCATGGTCTTTTTTTTAATTTATAGTTACAAATGATTGGTTGCGTCCCATTTGTACAATGAATTAGTTTGCAGCTCCAAAAATCAAATCGCCTTCTCTCGCTATATCTGTCGTCTTTTTTGCGAGTTGAATATATTCAGGCCATTACCGGAGCTCCATATATTACGAGAATCACCTATAAAAGAATACGCTGCAATACAGTCTCTATTTCTTTTTGTTGTTTCGGCGCGGGATCATATTGTAATGATATTATAAATGGCCCAATTCCGCGAATAAAAAGTGGAGGTTTTTTTGACATACATAGACGGCAATCGCTCGTGTATTCGGGAGCCGTACACGATGCTAGTGCGCGCACACACACACACACACACACACCACGTCTCTGAGTAATTGATACAACTCACTAATAAAATATAAGTATGCCACGGGCATACAAAGTAATAAATTATTAAGAGCAATTTGCGTAATTGGGCGGGTGTGTTGATAAATATTAATGAAGTTACACTTAATTTTGCAGTACGGAAGCCCTAATTCGATTTCCTGCATGGATGTAATATAAAAATTACTATTCCATGCCTGTTTTCAGAGGATAAAAAATGTGTGCATAATGTCATTACACCTTACACACCATAATTTTGCTACAGAATCTTAAATCTTTATATAAATTGCTTTATGTACGATCATTATTTACGGCTGAGCAGTGGAATTTTATTACAATGGATTTAGTACTTTGTAGTTTATTTCCACAGAAGCTGCTGACACTGTAGAATATCATAATTTCAGGGTACGAGGTTGTTATCCCGATATGCGGCCCTTTATTACATAGGTGAAAATAATGATTTACGTCTGACTTTATACCCCCAGCATTTGGCTTTAATGGGGTGGAGGAGAAATTTATAAACATGAATAAAACTCTTACATTCAGAGAGCTCTCTAATGTATTCCAAACTGTTATTCAAGTTAGTAAAAGTTAAGAATTTCATACTTAGTACACGCCCTGCAAAATCAGAAGAATAAATACGGTATAAAACAAATGTATAAATACATGAAGTATCCAGGTTTACTGAATGACTGTCAAACTCCCTGCTTTTTTAGCACGGTTTGCATTTACACGTTGTCAAAATGTCATTTCATGAGAATTCGAGACGTTGCATACCATGTACATTATGTATATCATTTTGTATTTATGTCATAAATGAATTGGCATATTGCGAAACCTCACATGTCCATAAAAGTAAAATTTTCAGGAACGACAAGAAACCATACAGCTACTCTTACTTAATACTTTGAACCTGTAAAGAAATATATGCGGTTCAGTACAATAAGTAAAAGATTTTCAGTATATTTCATCTACTGAAAATCTTTTACTTATTTCATCCCTATTAGACATCTATTTTCCCGGGAAAAAATATATAACAGCCGTTGGACACGTGTTCTTTCTCAATATTTTGAACATATATAATAATCATAATATAATAAAATATCGTATCTTTGTTCAGAACAATTGGTTGCTTATTGCAAGACTTTCACAGATCATCAATATATTATTTTCATGTGTAGTCATACTGTAAACTTCAGAACAGAACAATCAACTACAGTAACCAAAACAGAATTAAACTACAGTAACACAAACAGAATTAAACTACAGTAACTCAAACAGAATTAAACTATAGTAACCCAAAGGGAATTAAACTACAGTAACACAAACAGAATTAAATTACAGTAACTTAAACAGAATTAAACTATAGTAACACAAACAGAATTAAACTGCAGTAACACAAACAGAATTAAATTACAGTAACCCAAACAGAATTAAACTACAGTAACTCAAACAGAATTAAACTACAGTAACTTAAACAGAATTAAACTATAGGAACACAAACAGAATTAAACTACAGTGACCCAAGCAGAATTAAACTACAGTAACACAAACAAAATTAAACTACAGTAATTCAAACAGAATTAAACTACAGTAACACAAACAAAATTAAACTACAGTAACTCAAAGAGAATTAAACTACAGTAACTAAAAAGAATCAAACTACAGTAACCCAAACAGAATTAAACTACAGTAACACAAACAAAATTAAACTACAGTAACTCAAACAGAATTAAACTACAGTAACTAAAAAGAATCAAACTACAGTAACGCAAACAGAAGTAAACTACAGTAATACAAATAGGATTAAACTACAGTAACTTAAACAGAATTAATCTACAGTAACCCAAACAGAATGAAACTACAGTAACTGAAAAAGAATCAAACTACAGTAACCCAAACAGAAGTAAACTACAGTAACACAAATAGAATTAAACTACAGTAATTTAAACAGAATTAAACTACAGTAACCCAAACAGAATTAAACTACAGTGACCTAAACAGAATTAGACTATAGTAACACAAACAGAATTAAACTACAGTAACTCAAACAAAATTAAACTACAGTAACTAAAAAGAATCAAACTACAGTAACCCAAACAGAATTAAACTACAGTAACACAAACAGAATTAAACTACAGTAACTCAAACAGAATTAAACTACAGTAACTCAAACAGAATTAAGCTACAGTAACAGAAACAGAATTAAACTACAGTAACACAAACAGAATTAAACTACAGTGACCCAAACAGAATTAAACTACAGTAACACAAATAGATTTAAACTACAGTAACACAAATAGAATTAAACTACAGTTACCCAAACAGAATTAAACTACAGTAACACAAACAGAATTAAACTACAGTAACACAAACAGAATTAAACTACAGTAACACAAACAGAATTAAACTACAGTAACTAAAAAGAATCAAACTACAGTAACCCAAACAGAATTAAACTACAGTAACACAAACAGAATTAAACTACAGTAACTCAAACAGAATTAAACTACAGTAACTAAAAAAGAATCAAACTACAGTAACACAAACAGAATTAAACTACAGTAACTTAAACAGAATTAAACTATAGTAACACAAACAGAATTAAATTACAGTAACTTAAACAGAATTAAACTATAGTAACACAAACAGAATTAAACTACAGTGACCCAAAGAGAATTAAACTACAGTAACACAAACAAAATTAAACTACAGTAACTCAAACAGAATTAAACTACAGTAACACAAACAGAATTAAACTACAGTAACTCAAACAAAATTAAACTACAGTAACTAAAAAGAATCAAACTACAGTAACCCAAACAAAATTAAACTACAGTAACACAAACAGAATTAAACTACAGTAACTCAAACAGAATTAAACTACAGTAACTAAAAAAGAATCAAACTACAGTAACCCAAACAGAAGTAAACTACAGTAATACAAATAGAATTAAACTACAGTAACTTAAACAGAATTAAACTACAGTAACCCAAACAGAATGAAACTACAGTAACTGAAACGAATCAAACTACAGTAACCCAAACAGAAGTAATCTACAGTAACACAAATAGAATTAAACTACATTAATTTAAACAGAATTAAACTACAGTAACCCAAACAGAATTAAACTGCAGTGACCTAAACAGAATTAGACTACAGTAACACAAACAGAATTAAACTACAGTAACTCAAACAGAATTAAACTAAAGTAACTCAAACAGAATTAAGCTACAGTAACAAAAACAGAATTAAACTACAGTAACACAAACAGAATTAAACTACAGTGACCCAAACAGAATTAAACTACAGTAACACAAATAGAATTAAACTACAGTTACCCAAACAGAATTAAACTACAGTAACACAAACAGAATTAAACTACAGTAACACAAACAGAATTAAACTACAGTAACACAAACAGAATTAAACTACAGTAACTCAAACATAATTAAACTACAGTAACACAAACAGAATTAAACTACAGTAACACAAACAGAATTAAACTACAGTAACCCAAACAGAATTAAACTACAGTAACTCAAACAGAATAAAACTACAGTAACACAAACAGAATTAAAATACAGTAACTCAAACAGAATTAAACTACAGTAACCCAAACAGAATTAAACTACAGTAACTCAAACAGAATTAAACTACAGTAACACAAACAGAATTAAAATACAGTAACTCAAACAGAATTAAACTAACCCAAACAGGATTAAACTATAGTAACCCAAACGGATTTAAACTAATCCAAACAAAATTGAAAAATAAACTCACCCGAACAAAATTAAACTAACACAAAATTAAACTATTTCAAACAAAGTTAAAATATCCCAAGCAAAGGTGAACTAAGCCAAACATAGTTAAACTAACCCAAACAAAATTAAAGTTTCCAAACAAAATTAAACGAACACGAAGAAAATTATACTAACCCGAATAGATCTCAATGGGAAACGAATTCATGTACATAATTTTCGTAATTGTTCAGACCGCGATGGTTTCGCTATGCCCTTTAGTGAGTAATAATTGAATTTTCCTTGTTATTGTCATAATTGGCATTTGTTTTGTGGGTCCCCTGCATTTGGGGTTATAGACCTATACCAGCGCCAAATAAACGGCGTGGCTTGTGAACTGCGCTTGTCAATCGGTTCAATCTTTGCTTACCTACTTCCACTCCATACATACATGAAAAGATTGTAGAAAACAAAAATGAAAAAGCGTCCGTAACAAATACAAAGAACTGGGACAGGATAAAGGGAATTCAATCCCTGTTAATTTGGTAAGGCTCTATTCTCTGAACTACTCTAGGTCAAGATATTTGGACATCCTTGGATTTACACATTCACACTGAAAGCACTGGGGCGTAAGCGAGTAGACATTATACAGGATACTTGGCGGAACGGCGAGATATCATAACGTATGGTTTTAATCTTGGAGCCTTGGAACAAGGGAAGAGATATTGGACAGATAGAAAGAGGGAAACTTCCATCTGTGCTACACCTCACAGCGGAGTTCACTTGCCCTCGTCGCTCTCCTTCAAGCTTCGTTATTTACAAAGGAAACGAAACGTAATGGGAAACAACGCATGTCTAACGCACTCCATTGCTGTGACCCTTGCTAATGAGACAAGTTTGGATCCCTGGTCCTTCCTAGTAGTCTTGTGGTGGAAAAAATTCCTTACCATTATCAACTTACAATTCCTGAGTAATCTCTGTGGTTTGAAATGCATGTTAATACATAAATCTTCATCATTGTCATCAATATTATCATCGCGTTATCATCACCAATACATAGATGACACATGTACAGAAGATAGCCAACATTTCGTCCACATTCAGACGTGTACAATGACAGAAGAAAAAAATTCATGTACAATGTTCCAGTGATGAAAATGATATAGCTTATATTACATTGTGTTTCTTTTTATTAAGATTATTGCTGTATTGAATTATTATTGTATTGAGATTACTGTTGTATTAAGAATACTGTTGTATTAAGTTTACTATTGTATTAAGATTATTGTTGTATTAAGAGTACTGTTGTATTAAGATTATTGTTTATTAAGAATATTGTTTCTTTTAATCCAATGCCACCAGGTTGTCATTTGACATTTCTGGTCTCCTGGTGGCTTATTTGTAACCCACTTTTGAGGTCGGGGCGCCAGGAGAGGTCTTAATCCTAAACTTAACTTAATTTCCAGACCATGGACGAGCAAAGGAACATTCCCCTTTAAGGAAAAATTCCTGTCTTGTAACCGGGAATCGAACCCGGGACCTCATGAACTGTAGTCAGAAGCTCTGACCACTAGACTATGAATACTGTTATCTTCGGAATATGTATGATAAGACTTTCTTGTGTTAATCAAGATGTATAATACTGTTGTATTAAGGTTATTGTTGTATAAAGATTATTATTGTGTTAAGATTATTTTTGTATTAAGATTATTACTGTATTAAGATTATTATTGTATTAAGATTTATATTTACTTTATTTAGACTTCATTGTTTCAACCTCTGTTCCTATAATATATCTCTATATTTTTATGTTTCTTGTATTTATACCATTATACTGTCTTTGTCACATTAACTTTGTAGGCTAAATGTATATGCATACATATGTAATTTTTGTATTTAATGATTAATATTTTAGTTATAAGTAAACATTGTAATTGTTTGGCCCCTTATGTTCATAACTTAAACTAAAATAAAAATAGAGCAGATAAAAACAAACATATTTTTTATATGACAAAAAATCTAGGAGACGCACCATTTTGCCAGTAGGTATCCTAACAGGTTAGGTCGCTTGGTTTCCGTCAAGTCACTTACCAATCAGTTCTGTTTTGAATGTTTTGCCTGCAACACGTTGTAAGGCTAATAAAGGTAAGTATACATTCTGCTAGCAGCAGTATCATGACCACCTCGATCGCCCGACTTAACCCCTACGGATTTCTTTCTCTGGGGATATGAAATGACTAGTTTACGTTTACGAGACTTCAATCTATCATACTGGTTGAGTGGAAGAGAAGGCCGAATAGCCTTAACTCTGCCAGTTAAAATAAACCATTATTATTATTATTATTATTATTATTATTATTATTATTATTATTATCAATACGACAGAAGAGCTGGTTGCTCGCCTTGTTAAAGTTGCAACGGTTATTCGACAAACTTCTGAATTTTTTTGTGTAGCCTATGAGCAATCAGTCTCTTTCACAGATACAGTCTTCAGTTTAGTAGCACTCATTGTCGAAACATATATTCCACATAATATTTCAATTAATCAATATTCCTGTTTTTTGTTTAGTTTTTAACCAAAAGTGTTCATTGGATATCTGGACCAGCCAGAATATTTTTAATACGTTTCTCAAACATCTTGTAGTTGATTGATAATAGTTCTGGTTATTTTCCAGGTTTCACAGCCATATAAAAGCACGGATTTGATATTTGTGTTAAAAATTCTCAGTTTAGTATTTATTGTGTAGGCAGCAGTCTTCCATATACACTTTAGCAGCCCAAAGGCATTACCTAATATTTACTGAAATTAAAATAATTAATTGTTAATTTTGTATAAACTCCTATAAGTCGTACATTGGATTTTATAGAGTCCTAAATCTCTCCTTTTTAGCACTTAGAAAATCGTTCCCTACATAGGTGTGTGGGTTGATATCTTACTTGGGTGGACGAATAAATTGATGGAGTATTGGGATGAATGAATTCGTTGAATTAGTATATGTATGGTTTGCTAGATGTAGGTGGGAGATGGGTGTGTGAGTGGATGTGAGTGGGTGGTTGAATGGATGGAGAGGCTCATTTACGATCAGTATTTAATACATACAGGGTAAAAGGTAACCTTTTACAATACTTCACACACATAACAGTAACAGATCATGTCATTTGGGAACGTTTTGTCAAATAATATTTTTTTCATACGACCAATAGTTTTTGTAATATTTCGAGAAAACGAATGTTGCAACGTTGTAGACAGTAGCAGTATTTACTTCGCGAGATCATTGCATCCCAGCATACTGAATGCCGCTCCAATCATCTACTTGGAAGGGGTTTGAGAGGATGTACACACATAGCGTTTTCTAAACAAAAACATCTCTTGTGAATGCAGTCAAATCAAAATTCATGTAATCGTAACATGTTAATTACTTGAACTACGTTATTCGTTATCTATAACGAAACGTTCGTTATTTTATCGCTTCAGCAATAAATTTAGTGCAAATAAACACGTAGTTTCCGTTACATTTTAAGGCAATTTCATCAATAATACAGTAGAATGAAAAATTATGCATAGAAATTAATCCTTTAAATACCGTATTACTTTACACTGAGGATCATACAGTTGATGTCACTCCAACTGAATTACAATACAATGTTTGGAAGAAATAAACAACTTTGAAACTAAATAAAAATGATACACATTAATGTGAGGTACACTGTCAAATTTTGTACACTATTTTCTACAGTGTCTTTTAAAGGCATTGTTCAAAGTGTCCACCAGGTTGCGTGTCTACAACTTTCACACTCCTGATCCAATTATCTGTCACGGTATAAGCGAGCAGCTGCAGCGGCGTTGTGACCAGTTTCACCATAAATTAATAACATGTCCATATATTCACGATTAGAAAACTGTGGCATCTCGTTGTGTTTCAGCTGCTTCGAACCGCAAGTAGCCTGCAACTAATGACGAAGTGAATGTAAGCGTACCGTCCGCTCCGTACACCTAGCTCGGCCACGTGGTTTGCGTACTTAAGAAACAGTGTTGCCAGCGTGTCACAGGCCTGTTTCCATGCAATGTGTACACGACTATTAACGCGATTTATTTTAAATCTGTTATTTTCCACGTAAATACTACTGTAACATGGTCATACATAGCTTACTCTATCATCCTACATGAGATAAAAATCCAATTTTGAGCAGTTTCATGAAAAACTTAAACATAATTTCAAGTTACAAAAGAACATTTTTTTTATCGAAAACAGCCCTTCTGGGAACAAAATATTATTAGACTTTATTGTTTGTCATAATTCGAGATATATTCCAGAAGGATTGTAGAAGGTTACCTTCCACCCTGTATATGTGCGAAAGCGTAGCACGTGATACTGTGACTCTTGGTAGGCTACCATCCTCACATAATTGCATGTGAATTAATAGTACATTATTCAACGAGCCTATAATGGTAGTAATTAAGACGCGAGTATGTTTATGAAATGAGCGCAAGCGAGTTTCATAATTTTCATATGAGCGCCTTAATTGCCATTATAGTCAAGTTTCATACAACGTTTTATGCTCGACCATATTTCTAACTTGAAATTATTCATAAGTATTCATGTTATTCTTATCTGACTGAGGAGCGGAACTGACTTTGTGCAATACCTCCTAAATTGTGAGATGTGCGCAGACGCGAAAGTACTGATTTTTTCCGAGAAACATATGTCGACATTGATATAATCTAGAGAGTAAAATAAACATTAATCTTGATATAACATTGAAATTAAATTAGACATTGAAAAACGAGTTGACAAATTGAATTTATTTGAATATTATTTACAATTAACGCTAGGTAGTAACAGAATTGTCTTTCGATTGCATATCCGAGAATAATCGATACTTGCGCTTTCATATTGTTACAATGGTATTTTCTGATTGGTGGAACACCTGAACTTTAATGAATAGGTGTACTTTAATGAGGTCCATTAAAGGGCTGCTACCAGGTGTATAATTACTACATTTCGGCATGGTCGAGTATAAAATATTTTAAATTTGGAAAATGGTTTGTAATTTTATTATAAAGTCTTGTGCCGAAACTAGCACCATGTTTAAGAGCTGCACTTGTATGACATTTAGGCTCAATTAATGGGGAAAGTAGACTTTTGTCTTCCACTACGATATTCATGTCGATTAGATTTACGTTTTATTTGATTCCTGTGTTAGTAAGTTAGTAAACTATATTTATAAATTTCTTCAATAGTTAAAACTTTAAAATCTGTATAAATTAAATTTGTTGGGTAATCCATATTTTTCGTTAGACAAATTTTTATTAATATTCTGTGTAATAAAATTAATGGATTAAGTATAAATGATGTTACTCCACCCCAATTTATTATACCATATTGTATTAATGATTGTACTAAAGCTAAAAATATTATTCTCAATGCCTCCTTAGTGATAAAATTTCGAAGTATTATGAATTTATAAACATAAAATTAGTTTGTTTATCCCAACGTAAATGCTGATCTATAATAATTCCTAAATATTTGACTTGTGTGGAAGGTGTTATATGTGAACTACCGTAACATGGCCATACATAGCTTACTCTATCATCCTACATGAGATAAAAATCCAATTTTTTAGCAATTTCATGAAAAACTTAATCACAAGTTCAAGTTACAAAAGACCACTTTTTTTTTTTTCGAAAACCGCCCTTCTGGGACTTTCTTGTTTGTCATAATTCGAGATATCATATTCCAGAAGAATTGTAAAAGATTATCTTCCAACCTGTATATGTGTGAAAGCGTAGCACTTGATATTGTGACTTTTGGTACCATCCTCATATAATTGCATGTGAATTAAAAATTAATTAGGTATTAAAGAGATTTGGTTGCGGATCGAGGAGACGGCCTCCAGATATGGAGGGAGTGTGAATATATTGAATAAGCAGTCGCGGACAGCCGATGTGGAGTGGTCCTCCAGCTTGGGGGTTGGGCTAAGGGCTAACAACCCTTCACCGTAAAAAACAGCTTGTTACGAATCCTTCAAATAAGCCTCGGAATGGGACTGATTCTCTGGCACTACCCTAGGAGCAACAGTAACAAATATAAATGATACTCGGGAGGAAATTAAACACAGAATAAATATGGGAAATGCCTGTTATTATTCGGTTGAGAAACTTTTATCATCCAGTCTGCTGTCGAAAAATCTGAAAGTTAGAATTAATAAAACAGTTCTGTATGGTTGTGAAACTTGGACTCTCACTTTGAGAGAGGAACAGAGATTAAGGGTGTTTGTGAATAAGGTGCTTAGGAAAATATCTGGGGCTAAGAGGGTTGAAGTTACAGGAGAATGGAGAAAGTTACACAACACAGAACTGCACGCATTGTATTCTTCGCCTGACATAATTAGGAACATTAAATCCAGACGTTTGTCTGGGCAGGGCATGTAGCACGTATGGGCGAATCCAGAAATGCATATAGAGTGTTAGTTGGGAGGCCGGAGGGAAAAAGACCTTTAGGGAGGCCGAGACGTAGGTGGGAAGATAATATTAAAATGGATTTGAGTGAGGTGGGATATGATGGTAGAGACTGGATTAATCTTGCTCAGGATAGGGACCAATGGCGGGCTTATGTGAGGGCAGCAATGAACCTCCGGGTTCTTTAAAAGCCAGTAAGTAAGTATTAATGAGATTTATTGAATCCATTTCTAATAAGAACGTGGATATAAAATGTACATAGTAACGAAATCTTGGCCTTCCTGAATTAAGTGACAAGTGAATAATAAACCCAGTCGCCTTTGAGAGTAAGTACAAGGCCTGCAACGCGGTGTTCCACTACTTTATGCATATCACACAAAAGAGCGGCAGGCGGACGCCAGAAATCGAGATACAAACAGGAGACGCAGCGAACACTCGAGGACCCCGGCTGCCTTCCTTCGTCCATACATTCAAATTAGTCGCGAGAGTCAGCCGAGCGTTGTTTCCATCCAAGCTTATAGAACGCTTTCCTCTTTCGCCGATAATATTTTACACTCTCCCTTTCTCCTTACCCCCTTCCTTTTCGCCACCCACATTTCTCTGGTTTTGTAGAATTCAACTACTATAAGCTGGAGAAGTTATAGGGGACGATAGTGTTAGATAATGCCTTTGTTTTTAACGGAGGTAATGAAGTTGGGATTTAAAACGTGTTTGTGGTTATATACAATGCAAAGAAGGCCCCGACATGAGGACCAGCTCGCAAGATAAAGTTCTGAACACTGGGGGACAATTAAATTATTGATTACGGAGAAGCTGGGGGGGATGAGGACTTGCACTCAACACCATTCGTCTCGAGTTTATTTACATTATTTCGTGGAACAGAGGATTTTTATCCCACTTGTTCTGCACTGCCGAGAAAATGTCAGCCTCATACAGCAATGCTCCAACAACTTAGCACAATAGCTCTGATTAAAAGGACACATTATACTCGTTTATCACTGAATTCATCTATTTCTCCATACAGACATTCAACAATCCAAGAGTTATTCTGTGATCTACAGGAAGGCTATTTGCCTACCTACATAACTACCTATCCACGCACCCACACACTCATCTTAGGGTACGTACACGTTGGAGCAACGATAAACGATAAAAGAAACGATCTAGCGGCGCTTTGGTATTATCAAAGAATCAAATGTTCATATCGGAGCAACGAGGACGCGGGAAGCGTACATTTTGATTTATCAGTAGAAGATATTCTATGCATCCACTTAATGAAAGAAGATATATAGGAAATATCAGCTGCTAAGTTCAAGGTTAATGTAACTTAAATACGTACACAATTAAACCCGTTTCTAATCCCAAAGATAGTATAAATTCGTTGTGTTGTGATTGGTTCTTGTGATCACATAACATATGATGAATAAATACACAACTGATCAATTTGCCAATATCTGCAATAATTAATTTAATATGCCAAAATAATAATAAATCGATTAATATTCGGATATATTGATAACCACCGGTAATTATACAGATTAATATTATCTTAATCTGAGATCATATGAACGACAAGAGCGAAGAAAATGGAACTTATCTTTTTCGTCGCTTTTATCGTGTATCTTCACTTTTATCGTTACTCCAATATGCACACCTCAATGACAATGCATGCTTCAATTCTCTCTGATATAGCATCGCTGCTTCTTTTATCGTTTATCGTCGCTCCTACGTGTATGTACCCTAAGACGTAAAGAGTTAATACACGTTATCCCACGAGTCATGGTGAAGTTTCAGATGATTATATTTTTTAAGCGAACAGAGATAGAAATGAAAATAAAACTCTTAAAATGTATCGTCTATACGTTTAGTGCACTGAAGAAAACAAAAAACGGTAATATCGAACAAATGCAATAATTTTCATTGTTAAAATTGCCCGTATAGTCGTCCTGGTTGGCAAGTTGGTATAGCGCTGGCCTTCTATGCCTAAGGTTGCGGGTTCGATCCCGGGCCAGGTCGATGGCAATTAAGTGTGCTTAAATGCGACAGGCTCATGTCAGTAGATTTACTGGCATGTAAAAGAACTCCTGCGGGACAAAATTCCGGCACATCCGGCGACGCTGATATAACCTCTGCAGTTGCGAGCGTCGTTAAATAAAACATAACATTTTTGCCCGTATACTTACATAGTGTCCGTAGTCATGTCCAGGAACGTGAAAAGTGGCCTCATCGCTGAACAGCAGACGACCTGAAAAATGTTTGTTGTTATCAATTTCATTAAGAAAATCTACAGCAAATTCACAACTTTTGTGATGATCATCTGGATGAAGAATGTAACAATTTAAGTTAATAAGGGTCAAAAGAAGACGTTTCTTTACTATGTAAAATCAACTAGGTACCTTCAGTATATTAATAAGAAAATGTTTATATTAAATTTAACGTAAGAAGTACTGAAATTTAGATCCCATGTTTTATATATTTCATTAGAATTATGAATACATTTTTAACACTGGTGAATTTTTATGTGCGTTTGGCTTCGTATAATGTAACAATTATTGACGATTTCTTAAATGTGATGTTATAGCGTTAAGCTGGATTTGTGACAATATTTCGCTATTATCCAGTAGACCGTTGAATATTATATACATTGTGGCCCAAAAAAGGCACAAAATTAGAAATACTCTATTTTCGGAAATACATAACATTAATTTATAATGAATACACAGTTGGAAAGAGTAGACTTTAAAGATGAGCAGAACTTTTTATTATGTTTTTTTGAGGATCAATTAAAACTTTATGGAGGACAATTCACAATGATGCAAAAACGTGGTTTTTGAAGACAATTTATTAACTTACTTCAAAATGCGGAAACTGAATCTTGGTCAAATTAATAATAATTAAGGACCTTTCAAATAATCAAAATTAAAAATGCTCTATGACTCTATGTGACCGCCATGTGCCCGTACAATCATTTGTGGACGTCTTCTCCATTGTCCAAGAGTACTGGACATCTGTGTTTGATCAAGCCGGTCCCAACATTCAAGAAGGCGTTGTCTTAAATGCTCAATACTTCGAATTCTTGTTTTGTAGTAAACTACTTTTTGTAGTTGACTGCATACAAAATAGTCCATAGGATTAAGATCTCGTTTAAAACTCCAGCGGAAACCATCAGAGAATCTGAGAAATGTGATCTTTCACGCAATAATCACTCAGGAGGGATATCATGTCCGTATCTTGCTAATTAATCGTTGTACAATTGAAACAGACAATTCTTGCTGAGCGTAGTACCCCACAATTTGACGGACAGATAAATTTAATTATTACATTGGTGCAAATATTTAATGAAAATCTTGTTTTCCTTCGTTAAGCGACCTATTACTCAAGAAATGAGAACTCAAAATGGAAGAAAACAAATGATGATAGCACAACAAACGACTTGGCCTTCTGAACTCGTAAGACCATAATGCTTGGTTCGGCATAAACGATCGATTTTGCATTGCCTTACAAAATATAAAAAAATAATGTTTAATAAATGGTAAAAAAATTTAATATCACAGTACTTTCCCGATCTACAAGGACTGTGAAATTTGCCTGTGAAATAAACTTTCAAGTGAAGTCTTTAACTACTGGAATATAATTATTTAAATTGTGTGCCTTTTTTAGCCCACTGTAAATAAAAGGAAGTTGCTCAGCAAGTAATCTACGACTGGCAAGAAACTTACTTACTTACAAATGGCTTTTAAGGAACCCGAAGGTTCATTGCCGCCCTCACACAAGCCCGCCATCGGTCCCTATCCTGTGCAAGATTAATCCAGTCTCTGTCATCATACCCCACCTCCCTCAAATCCATTTTAATATTATCCTCCCATCTACGTCTCGGCCTCCCTAAAGGTCTTTTTCCCTCCGGTCTCCCAACTAACACTCACTCTGGATTCGCCCATACGTGCTACAAGCCCTGCCCATTTCAAACGTCTGGATTTTAAGTTCCTAATTATGTCAGGTGAAGAATACAATGCGTGCAGTTCTGTGTTGTGTAACTTTCTCCATTCTCCTGTAACTTCATCCCGCTTAGCCCCAAATATTTTCCTAAGCACCTTATTCTCAAACACCCTTAACCTAGTTCCTCTCTCAGAGTGAGAGTCTAAGTTTCACAACCATACAGAAGAACCATTAAATTAAATTCAGCAAGTAGACTGTTGTACGAAATTTGGTTATGGAGGGGCAAATACGATATATATTTTTTTTTTTAAGTAAAGGTATCTTGCGAATCGGTTTTGAATGATTTCAATTTGATTACTATGTAATTTACAAGTGGGAGAACAAATTACTGAAGCATATTCCAATTTAGTGCAAACATGGCACTTAAAAAGGGGTGTCAAAATCAAAGTACGTAGATACGAATATATGTGTGTCTGTGTGGCTATGTGTGTATGTATGTATGTATGTATGTATGCATGCATGTTCTGATTACAAATGCATACGCCTACTTATGAATGAATGTGTTTTTGCTTTGAGCGCACATAAATGCTATGAACCAATTGCGAGCTACATTAAACCCCGTTCATATTACTGCTAATATCATTATTTCTTAAACTTTATGGTGACAGATTTATTTTACAGTTTCTTCAATCATCTATTATATTTGAATATGAAGTGGAACAAAAATGATAAAATATTTTAATGGTATGAGGAAAACTGTCTTAGTTCTGAACGGCATCTAGCATCCGTTCCAAAGTCTAGTAAATCGCGGCACTGAATGCTTAATTATAAATGAAGTCAACCACTCAGTCCAAATAATAGCTAGTTCATTATACAACAGCCTCTCGAATTATCCTCCGCTCGATTTAAAATTCCCATCAAGTACCTACAGTAATTATCCAATCATCATTAAATATTTAACGTCGAGTAGTAGAGGAGAAGATATAAAACCAATAAGAGGGCGCATGATCCTTCAGAAGAAGGTTTTAAGTGCAGCGAGAGAGGGATGCCATTAAAGTAGAAAATTTTAGCTTCTTTTTGCACAGGAGGGAATTTAAACGTTACGTTAATGGAAGTACTAACAGAGCGGTATAGCACTGCTACACAAATCTAAAGATGAATTCTTAATTAAGAGTAGTACTAGAAACCATTTGAGTGACATCAGACTCACTGTACAAAGTTCAGAAGTGCAGGATATCACGCACTTACACTTAGGCATCATCATCATCATCATCATTATCATCTTCAGGACTCGGATTTCTAGGTAAATAAATATTTTGTTTACTAATAATTAATGTCTCCAAAATTAAATAAATGTTCGAGCTTAAGACCTTAGGTTTCAAAATATCGTATTGCATATTACTTAAAAATATATGTCTTCAATATTACAAGTATTTGAAAAAAAATATTTTGAATATGGTAATACAAATATTACTGTATATTTTTCCATATAATTACTAAGTATGCAATAGTACAGGCAAAAAAAAAAAAAACCGGACCGACCCTTGTAGCTGATACAAAAGAATCCTGTGCTGTGTATTGTGTCAAACTGTGGTAATTTCAATATGGATAGTGAAGCCAGAGGTATGTACTGCTATTTAATGTAAAAATACGCAGTTATCTTTGCCGAATAGAGGAAGAAATGTAATATTGATGCCAGATGAATATAAAACTCTCAAAATTTTTTCGTTTCTAAGTTTGAGGCACTGAAGGAAACAAAATAATAATAATAATAATAATAATAATAATAATAATAATAATAATAATAATAATAATGGTTTATTTTAACTGGCAGAGTTAAGGCCATTCGGCCTTCTCTTCCACTCAACCAGTATGATAGAAAATTACTACAATGCTATGAATATAACATAATTAATACAATACACTACAATACAATTCAAAGCAATATAATACTACAATACAAGACAATATAATACATAATTAATGTAATACAATGACAATTCTTTTCATCTTCACAACACCAATAAAATAATTATGTAATAATAATAATAATAATAATAATAATAATAATAATAATAATAATAATAATAATAATAATAATAATGGTTTATTTTAACTGGCAGAGTTAAGGCCATTCGGCCTTCTCTTCCACTCAACCAGTATGATAGAAAAGTACTACAATGCTATGAATGTAACATAATTAATACAATACACTACAATACAATACAAAGCAATATAATACTACAATACAAGGCAATATAATACATAATTAATGTAATACAATGACAATTCTTTTCATCTTCACAACACCAATAAAATAATTATGTAATAATAATAATAATAATAATAATAATAATAATAATAATAATAATAATAATAGTAATAGTAATGACAGTCATACCTAAATTAAATTAAATTATTAAACTCGATCTCAATTATAACTTCAATTTGACTGCGCCCGTAAGAAATCGTTTAGCCTTTTCTTGAAAGTGGTTATTGTCTGGCAGCCCCTAATCTTCTGAGGTAGAGAATTCCATTCACGGGGGACTGAGACAGTAAAAGAGGATGAATAGTGGGATGTTCTATGGGCAAGAATTGCTAGGATTTGGCTTTCCTATGACCTGGTGTTTAGATTGTGATTGGAGGATGAGTAGTTAAACCGGGAACGAAGATAATTTGGAGTAGAAGTGTGGAGAACTCGAAACAGAAGAGACAGCGAATGAAGTGTTCTACGGTTACTAAGTTGCAGCCAGGATAATGATTTGAACTAGGGTGTAATGTGGTCAAATTTGTGAGCATTGCAAGACGTTAAGAATCAAACAAATGCAATAAATTTCATTGTTACAATTAATTATACAAGATGAATGTGTTTTGTCACTAGCATAATTTGAATCTGTGACTCTGAAATCAGGTACAAGGGTCGATCCTTTTTTTTTTTTTTGCTACATCTGTACATTATGAAAAAAGTTCAGAATCTTATACGTCCCAGGAAGTCCCAACGCAGCGTTGAGGAGAGTGGATTTGACTAATTATGCCCTTCGTATTTCGCCGAACTTACCCAGAATGGTTAAATATTGTCATGTACAACTCTTTCAATGGCGAAGTGGTTTAAATGGAAGCCATCATCTGGAAGCTGGATGTCAGTAGATAATTATGATGTAAAATAAAAATATTTATTCTTTTTATTTTTTTATAATATTAACAGGTACATTACCATAATGGAAATGTTATTCCACAGACTTTCCAACACGATTTGAAACCCGTACTGGCATAGAAAGCATAACGCTGATATTTGTAGGGTATAATGCAGCAAAATAAATAATACATGCGAAAGTGGAATCCATTTCCAAGGGTTGTTTCGGTAAATTATTAAGGGCTATAAAAGCTGCCATTAGGCTGGAAATATGCCCATACAGATCTTGCATATTACTCGCAGGCCTACTCTACGAGAAAATGCGTTTCATTTCTATGGCAGTGATTCTCAACTGGCGGACTGTGAGACTACTGGGGGACCAAAGAACAGTTAATGGAGGACAGCGAATATATCTAACAATAATCATAATTATAATAATAATTATTATTAATAGTATTATATTATTTGTATTACTACTACTACTACTACTACTACTACTACTACTACTACTACTATTATTATTATTATTATTATTATTATTATTTTCAAAGCTGTTGTATGATATATTCGTTTTTACCATAACGAATGTGATAGGAAGTAGATTTTTGGCTACATATTCCACCGCGAATTAACCAAAATAATATTTCTGATTTGTTCTATGAAAATTTAAACATCCGACTGTTTACGTTGAATAAAAGCATACATACATTATTTTTTATTTAATTTGATATTGCCCTACACAATGGAGTACAGAACACTATCGTCTTCGTTAAAATGGAACAATGCTCTGTTTAGGAGTACATTAGGTTTAGTACAAAAACGTGATCTTGAAATAGCAGAGAATAAAACGATTTTCAACTTACCTTCCAGAATTCCAAATGTTATAAATAGCTATATAACAACATAAAAAGCTATGACAGAAAATGCGAGGAGAAAACCGGCGTTGTCTACGGGTAACATGCTGCGTTCTGACAAAACAATTTTGGTCTAATGGCCAAGTTTCAGCTTCCCAAAGATTTTCCGTACTCTAAGATGAATATCAAATAATCTCATTGCATATACTCACACTAGTAGTACGTCTTTATGTAATTAGAAAATTTAACTATGACAATACTGTTAACTATTAAAGCCTACAGATCAAAGTATATTGATATTGACATTGGTGTTCCTCAGGCAAAATTTTGGATCCTATATTCTCGTATTTATTTTGCACGTAAATGACTTGCCTCTCTATTTAAAAGAGTATTTTTTACTATAGAGCGTCCCAATAAGAATTATTTATTTGTCTATGTACTTATTTATTTCTTCATTTATTCATTCATTTATTATTTTTTCAGTTATTTATTTATTATTTATACATTTATTTTTATTTAATTATTCATTCATTTGCTTATTCATTCATGTATTCATTACTGCATTTATTCGCATATTCATTCATTTATACATTCTTTTATTTGTTTATTCACTCACTTATGTAGTTATTCACTCACTCTTTAATTTATTTATTCATTCATTCATTCACTCGTTCATTTATTTATCCATTCGCTCATTCATTAATTTATTATTCATTTAGTTATTTATTTGTTTATTTATTTTCTATTCATCCACTCACCTTATTTATTAATTTGCTAATTTATTCATATATTCATTCCTCTCTTCATTCATTCATACATTCATTCATTCATTCATTCACTCTTTCGTTCACTTAGTCATTATTTGAATCACAATATTGAGAAACTCCATATGTCCATTTGTTTTTTACGAAATTGAGTTATATATTATTTCGTATTCTAAACTTGTACACTCATGATATTATGAAGGGAACCCCCATATATTCCCATCAACATTCACTTTAGCTAAAATGTTAAAAAAAAAAATCAGAGGTCAAATCTAGGACCTGAGATGTTTTTTGTATCTCTTGAAAAGTTTAGTTTTCTAGACATGTGGATTTTCTCAATATTCCGGTTCATTTGTTCATTCATTCACTTATTAATTCATTTGTTCACTCAGCCATTTATTCATTAATTCCTTTATTAATTTATTCCTTTATTCCTTTGTTAATTAATTCATTCATTTCATTACAGAACCAGTGGAGTTAAGGTCATCAGGCCTTCTTTACCACACTACCAAATACAGAAAAAAAATGCAAAAGGGTGGAACGAAAAATAACAAGTTCAAAAATAAAATCACAATGGGTACAATGCGACCAAAAATAACAGAACCAACAGTCTAAAAACAGTTAAAAGAGCAAATCGAATGAATTTGTCATATAAACAGAATATGACAAAAACATGTTTAAACTTTTTTTTTTTTTTTTAGTTATAGAACTTCTAGCAAACGAACGTTGGATCGATGAAGCTGCAACAATCAATGTACCTACATCATAAAGAAAAAAGAAGAAGCAGCCTCACAATATATTGAGGAAATGTCCTAGAAATGGGCTAAAAATCGTATATACTCGGTTTCTGCATACCGTCTCAATTATTCTCCCTGGTCCCAGACTGGTCGAGTTAAATTGAACAGAGGTCTTTACAGCAGAAAACATATTTCGTAATATACGCCACTTTTGCACGTAGCTCTTATTTGTTTCTCATAAGAGTTTGTAGAGTGGTAAATATTTACTTCCATTATACACCGTAATGAAGATGACGGAATACTTGTTGCTAGTTTTCATTTGTCCTTTGTCTGGTAAATTGCGTGCCAAAAGTTCTCCCATTGTACAATGAATGCTTTCCATTGAACCAATTCTCCCTACATCCTTCCGTGAGAGACGACACACAGTGTAGGGGCCCATGCAAAACTAAATACCTGTTTCACGGAAAATATACTCGTGTCTCCCTTTCTCTTTCTTCATTCTTACGTCCCTAGCTACTGTACAGCCAGAGTTGGTTGCCCTGAACAACTGAACTGTGTTTATATTAAAACTAGTGGCTTGTGCAGCAAATGCTGCTGCAAACTAAGTTCTTTAGACGTTCAAATAAAAAATTTTCAGATTTATTTTCAATGAAGAATACTTGTCTTTTTGATAGTTATTGGCTTCCATAATAATGAAACATACTCCCTCTGAATGGATTTTTTTAGGCCAAATACTTTTTCTTGAACCTATCCAACTTCATTTTTTGAGTTTCAATGCGAAAAGGCAAGTATCAATGTCAGGACGATAGCAGTAGCTATTTCAGGTCATTGTGGATTGTATGCAAAAGTTAAAAAAAATGTCAGGTTTGCTAAGATTTCGAACAATAGCATTTTCGTATACCTACAGCATGTAGAACTTGAAATGTAGAGCGTAAAATCATTTTATCCTACTAAGAGATCTTGCTGAAATGATCTGGAGACTAAAAAATTTTGTAGGCCTCTTATTTTATCAGTAAGTAATACCTTCCTACCTTTCCTTAGGAACTGTAATTTTTGCGCTCTCTCGAGCCAATACTGAAGACAATGACACATATCAATATCTACACTACACCGCCATTAAGTATATGAAAAAGACCCAACCCCACTGGTTTAATAAATATAAAAATATTTGATTTTTAATAACAATATTATTATCTTACTTAAGTTTTGTATTTATATATAACAGTCACTCAGTAAATTATAGAAATGAAGATCTAAATTAAGATATTCTCTACATTTACTTACATAACCTCAAAACGTTTCACTTTCATGTCATCAATATAGCATCAATATTATGTACAATTAATGAAGAATAGACGCATCATGATATTAATTATAATAATATTTAATTTCTAATGGTAATAATGTCATCAAACCACCTCAAGTTTCGTAGATTTGAATATCCAATACATAGCTGTACTCAGAAAATTATACACTACAGAATCAGTTTTTAATAATAAATTGAATTGCGCTATAAATATTTCGGCAATCCTGCAGGTCATGGCCTTCGTATAATAGCCTATTGTTTATTGTAGTGTGTGTTTTGTTCTGAAATTCAATCAAGTCGGCCGTGATTCAATAAAATTAGTTCTCAAAACTGACAACAGATGGATTTTGGAAAATAGGAAAATTATGTAGGAAAATTGACATTTCACTGAAAACTACTATTTTTCCGAAAAACTTTGGATGCGAGGCATGAAAATGAGGGGTCACTCATTAAAATCCGTTCATCCGTTTTCCCGTAATTTCCATTACCACTTAAAATTATATATATAGATGTATAGATATACTGTATCTTTGTTGTGAGTAACCCTGTAGGTGAAGCAAATGTACAAGTATCAGTACGTTATGAATATAATTCCGTGCAGATGTTGATTTAATCTAGTTACAACCATAAATAACATATCGTCGTTGTTCCTGCAATAACTCCTATGTGCAAAATATAAAAATACATTTATTCATCCTTTAGCCGTACATAGGAGACTGTGAATTCTTACGTTTTAGAAAAAAAGAATTATAATTACATATAGGAGATTTTGTTATTTGCTGTATCATTATTTAAGTTATTTAATGGAGCAAAATTCTGAAAATCGATAAATATGTCACATAGGAGTTATTGCAGGAACAACGACGTAATACAGGTTGAAAGTAATTTGACTGTACGGATTCAAGAGGACAATACAATACATTAAAATAAATAAAAAATCTATTAATTGTTTTGTAATTAAATTCATAGTTAATTAAGCCAGTGGTTCCCAACCTCTTTTGACTGACGACACACTTTACTGAACGCACACGATATCGAAACACACGTATTAATAATAATAATAATAATAATAATAATAATAATAATAATAACAATAATAATAATAGTCATCATCATCATAATCATAATAACCAGTACTTTTCTGCTGGAGAAAAAGGCGGTGGAACTCTGTGTAAAATAGTATAATATAATAAGTTTTTAATTAACCACCTATGCTTATCTTTTATACAGTTATGACCGTAAGTTTAACAAACCATTACAACGTACTAACGCTCTCCCACTGAGCTACCCGGGAACTCTACCCGACACCGATCCAATTTTTCCTTCTATATCCACAGACCTCAAAGTAGGCTGACAACGTCAAGCAACCAACATTTGAGTGCACACTAACTCTGTGTGACTTTAAATTGTGGTTTTCTGTTACGTACAGTGACGTGTATTATGCAAATTAAGCTTTCAGGAATAACTCCCTGTAAAGTTAATTTGAATAATTTCGAGGAAAAATTGTTCCGGGGCCGGGTATCGAACCCGGGACCTTTGGTTGCCCACATTGAGGTCTGTGGATATAGAGGGAAAAATTGGATCGGTGTCGGGTAGAGTTCCCGGGTAGCTCAGTGGGAGAGCGTTAGTACGTTTAACCAAAGGTCCCGGGTTCGATACCTGGCCCCGGAACAATTTTTCCTCGAAATTATTCAAATTAATTTTACAGGGAGTTAATCCTGAAAGTTTAATTTGCAAACCATTACAACGCTTTGCAATAGATTAATAACTACATACACTTAATCAATAATAATATTAATGCTGTTTACAGATATGCAAAGCTTTACTGGGACACGGGGATCGACATCATACCACAATTGTAATCAAACATGTCAGACGACTGGATTTATTAATGAAAAAACTGTACATCAGTGAACTTCATTTTATGTAACTTCAATTTTAGCATATGATAATTCGAATAGCAAATGTTAGATCTAGAAGTAAAGATCACGTGAAATCAACATACAATGCAACTAAAGTGAGACCAGTGAAAATCTACAATCTAAAATTATCGCCCCATTTAAAATCGTAACACACCAAAACCACGGAAGTGAACCAAAGTGAAATAATAACAACCAATGTGTATTTTTAACATGTGTTAAAAATAATCATATTTTAGACATTGATTTTAGATTTTAAAAGAGTTTTAGTGTTATTAGTTAATAGTATATTATAATAGAAACCATGAACAAGTACATTATGCACACATACATACTACGGAAGTTCACGAAACACACGCCAATTGGCTAGGTTTTTAATCACTACCATGTACATACATCTGATGATGATACAAATAAGTATCGAAAACGTTAATGTGATAGACTAATTCATGTAAAAATTCATAACTGTATAAAAGATAAGCATAGGTGGTTAATTAAAAACTTATTATATTATACTATAGTAGCTTATCGGAAAACAAAAACAAAAATGAAATCTGTGTAGAATATTTGATAGCGGACGGGGAGATGACTACTGTTCACTGCACGGGAATTTTGTCGTTTTTAACCTCCTTTTCGTCCAACTAAGACTTTCAAGATCTAAGCGAAATTCAAAGAAAAATTATATTAAATACATAGTTATTCACAAATATTTCGGTTCCATGATGAAAAATTCAACAAAAACATGCCGGAACGCCATTCCAGCGCGTTCCGCCAGAAAAAAGCACTGATAACTTCTATGCAGTGTCGGATATCCAGTGTTGTAGATAGGTTGATGTTAACATGCAATCGAAAATTCTAAAGGAACAAGCAGCAACTTGAGTGTCATTAGAAAGAAACAAAGATATGTGTAAAAAAATTGCAACCTATCTATGCTGGATGTCCGATAAAAGATTTTTATTATCGTTTTTGAAAACTCGCCTATTTAAATTAATGTGAAGTCTGCGCTATGTGGGTTGCACAGAGTTTCTCTTTACGTGGCCTTATGGTGGAAAAACTGAACTCAGCATTGTTGCAGGTGTTCACGTTTCATTGGTACAGGCTGTCTCAAAATAAAATGTACCATATCAAAGACTCAGCGCTGCGCAGGTGTAGCGTAAACCAGCCTGTTACGGGAGAGCGGAGGGAAAAGACCTTTGGGAAGGTCGAGACGTAGATTTCATTTCATTTAGTGTTCTGCCCAAGGGCAGGTCTTTCACTGCAAACCCAGCTTTATCCAATCTTTCCTATTTTCTGCCTTCCTCTTTGTTTCCTCATGTTTTATTTTATTTATTTATTTAAATTCAAATACAGAATAAAGAAATATAATTACAAAACAAACAAAGAGAAATACAAATAAAATAATACAAGCAATAGCAAAAGAAGATACAGTAGTATTAACAATATTTGAGACCGAATGAGCAGCGCTCGTGCTCGGTCGCAGTTCAGATATAATATTAAAATAAAAAATAATAATAATATAAATAAATAAGTAAACTAAAATAGGAACTAAAATATAATTACAGCGGCAATGGAATTATATAATATATTAACACTAGAGAAGAATAATATCGCACGTGAAAAGTAGGACTAATATATATTTCAGAATTATAGAATACAAATATAATATAGGCCTAGGTTGATTAATTCATACACATAGGCTATAAATTTATTTAATCAAATTGAAGATATTAACACGTTTCTAATTTTCTTGTTATATGTTAGTGGGTTACATGTTAGAAGTTCTGGGTGTAATTTAGTTAAAGCACTGTACAACCGAGGGCCAATATTTATGCTATGCTTTAGACCAGCAGATGTGGGACATTTAGGTTCTACTAATGTTGAATTAATATTTCGTCTTGTGTCATAATTGTGTCTGTAATACAAACTTATTACGATTTTTATGATAAAATTTTAACAGCCTATACTTATAAATTTGTTCAATATTAAATACATTAAATTCAGAATAAATTAATTTAGTTGGATAATCGAAACGTTAACGTGATCCATATATCTTAATGTCGTCTATCATCTGATATCTTCTTCTACCCCGAACTCTTCTCCCGTTAACCATTCCTTCCAGTGCATCCTTCGGGACGTAGATGAGAGGATAATATCACAATAAATTTGAAAGAGGTGGAATATGATTGTAGAGACTGGATTAATCTTGCTTAGGACAGGAACCGATGGCGGGCTTATGTGAGGGTGGCAATGAACCGCAGGTTCTCTAAAAGCCATTTGTAAATCACAGTCAGAACCAGCGACAATCCTGTCCCAGCGACAAAATCACACGTCTTCAAATTACACCCCAGCGCTGCACCTAACCTAATGTGAGGAAAAGAGGGGTCTCATTATCAATACAGTTGAGAAACTCTGCTCTAAGGTAAACTGAATTCATAATTTATATTGCTTATAGTGCATTTTTAAAAATTCACTTCATATAAAAACTCATGAAGTTTTAATGTTTTGTCTTTTTATTTTTCCACACCGTTGCATGCAAATCATCTTTCTTTCTGGGCAAGAAGTACAACACAGCATACATATGTAGAGTACTAAACACAAATATGAATACTGGCGTACAGGAACCAAATGCGAGTGCACCAAACGCCGCTTACATACAAAAGCTGCGAAATGCTGATGTCTTACAAAGCCTTTTGTAGGAAAGCGGTCCATTTACGAACAGCGCCTGGCACAATACTGGGGATTCAGTCTTCACTCTCAGTAAGTTGCTTCAGCCTGCACTGGACTATAGACTCTTTTGTGTTATATACATACATATATTGTACAGATGAGAGGATATTTTAATTGAAATTCTGTGCACAAGTTTCGTCCGACGGCTCCATGTTAATCATGCACGGCGCCGAGCGCCTCCGGGAAACAAAAAACAGAAACAAAGGAGAAGAAATACGAGCGAAGACGTCAAGTCTTATATGGCCAACAATAAATTCCCCACTTCAATAAGCAGATGCTCTCTCTAGAAACGGGCAGGAAATAACTGGGCTGCGTTATTAACGTCTCTGCTCCAGTTTTAATATTTCGGTGTTCGAAGCTGTAAAGAAGTGTCAAGTTGATAGCACCCCCTGCTTATTTCATGCAACACTGCGCTCCATTCTTCAGCTACTTCCAGAATACTTAGCAATCGATATTATTTCAAATGCGTGAAAAAGCAAACAAAACAATTTCTCTTTCAATATCCCGTGTATAACAAGAAATAATAACTATAGTTATATATAATAAAAGTAATATAATACAGTTATATGAACACTTCATATAACTGTATTATATTACTTTTATTATATATAACTATCTTACTCATGAACACTGTTGCATCTGACCTAACTTATGTAATTAATCATGGTTACTAGCAGGGGCGGCCCGTCCTTATGTGCTACAGTGCTACAGCACAATGATAATTTTGGCTCAAATGTATTTGTAATACCACCATAGTATTTGATCTGTCATTTGACAATTTCCCGTGGTTATGTTCATGACGCGTTATAAAGTGTTTAGTCTTCGCTCTTCGCTCTTTGGTGCCTCAGGGGGTTCGTTGTGCTACTCGAAGCTCCACATGAAAAATGTAGACAGTTATGCGCATGTGCGAAGCTGAAATCACTGCTCTGATTGGCTATTTTTACGCGGGAAAGTGCTGTAGTTAGCTTCAGCACAACATAGCTTGGAGATTGCAAAAGTAAAGTGTAACGAAAGAATGCTTGTTTGTGGAAGAATTCGGAACTATGGACAATGTATTTGGTAATTCAAGTGTCCGACTGCTGCTGCCATCTACCAGTTAAAGTTGCTGTCAACAGCTATACTATACTGAACAAAAGAGTGTTCCAGCTACAAGTTGGATTTCTATATGGAAAATCTGACTTCCGAAATATAGATGGCTGTTCAGTTGTCACAATACATAGTCTCCAACAATTTACAGGATCCATTCTGTGAAGTATCGAAGTTGTTAAATATTTTGGTTACAACACCAATGACCACTGCTGAGCCAGAAATATGTTTTTCTTCCTTCAAACGCGTAAAAACGTTTTTAAGGAACACTGTGTCCCAGGATCGTCTCACTGCTCTTGCAATACTGTCAATAGAAAAGAGTATGATGTCCAAGTTGGAGGGGTTTAACACCAAATGACAAGTTCTGCAGTACGAAAGAACGTCGTATGGACTTCATATTTCATCACTAGACGAGACTCCAAATTAAGATAAATACATAAGTGTAGGCCTCTACAGTAGGCCGATATAGAGATTGTAGCACACTCATTATTTTGACCATCAGCCGCTACTGGTTACTAGTGAAGAAAACCTGGTCAATCAGTACCACCACATACGTCTCCAAATCGAAATGCTAAAGAAAAAAATTGGTTTAACAAAACATGCCTAAAAGAATATTTAAAACCCAAATACATCAACATTAAACCAAATATACATTCCCGAAGTGCTAAACACATAGACAAATTTTGCACAAGAACTTGGTTAATAAATGAAATCTAATCAACTTTTATACAAAAAAAATAATAATAAAAGGTGTTCATATAACTGTATTATATTACTTTTATTATATATAACTATCTTACTCATGAACACTGTTGCATCTGACCTAACTTATGTATTTAAATAATAACTATATTTCATAAGACGAGTGCTGATATTTTTCCAGTAATTTAATTGAGTTTAATGAATGTTTGTTGTCATGATAATTATTTCGATACCGCAGATCAAAAAATAACTACCTAATAACAACAAACATGAGTTTAAAAAGCGAGATTGAATTACCTGAGGGCAACAGTTGTAATGAATTGTATTCGACAAGATAATCCCAAAGCGAACAATTGTAATTCTGAACAACTAAACATACCAGGATATAATAATGGGGAATGAAGACAATTCAGAATAACAGTCGAATCGAAGCAGAGATGTTTAGGAATAAAAGGCTGCTTGGAATAAAAACAACTGAACATTTGAGGTTATACCAATAAGATCCAGAATAACAGTCGAATCGAAGCAGATATGTTTAGAAATAAAAAGCTCCTTGAAATAAAAATAACTGAACATTTGACGTTATAACAATAAGAGCCAAAGTAACAGTCGAATCGAAGCAGAGATGTTTAGAAATAAAAGGCACCTTGAAATAAAAATAACTGAACA
The DNA here is from genome assembly GCF_040183065.1 of Periplaneta americana. Taxonomy (NCBI): domain Eukaryota; kingdom Metazoa; phylum Arthropoda; class Insecta; order Blattodea; family Blattidae; genus Periplaneta; species Periplaneta americana. Next base: position 25,226,458 of record NC_091132.1, on the reverse strand, counting down.
TTTGACGTTATAACCAAAGCTCGGATCTTGGGGACTTGTGTGTCGTGTGCTTGAGTAAGGTTACAGGCATAACGTACACAAAGCTCACGCTGCAAGTGCTCAGGGACAGTCGTTTGTACTAAGAAAGTGGTCACATCGAATGGCAAGAAGACGAACGAATAAACTGTGTCACGTCGAAGCCAATGACATTAAGAGAATTACAGGTAAACGGTCTGTTTGAGGAATTAGAAAATACGTGTTATTCGAATGGGTGTTATGGAAGTTTGAAAATGCATTTCTTAAATTTTAGGTACAGAATTTCGTGGAGGAATTCTAAGGAGATACATTATTTTCTTCTAATGCAGAGTTTATATCTTGTAAGTTGTACCACACATAAACTAGAGCTGGAAACGGGCATTCATTGAAAGACATTGCAGTCCTTTAAATTGATGGAGAATTTGTCCATAGCCATGGATCAAGTCGTAGAGGGACCTTCCCAAGTAGTGATACACTAATTGAAAACTATTTGCGAGAAAAATTTAGGATATACTTATCTTTCTCAGATACGAGATCTGCTGAAAATCGAACAGGAAACAGTGACAGTGAAATATTCAGTATTTTATTTAGGCCCAAGACTTTATAATAAAATTTCAAACCATTTTCCAAATTTGAAATTTTTTAAAATTGAAACTTTTAAAAGTGAATTTTGTAAAATTATCCATGATATATAATAGTAACAAATGTAGTTTTTTTACCTTTTATTTCTATCGACTATATTCATGTTTTTATTGAATATCACTGGCTTCTGTCGGATTGTCAATTTATATTAAATGTGTATTTTTCTCTCGTTTTCCCTTTCTTCTTTATTCTTGCTCTTGTGTTGTACTTATTGGTTTGAATTAAGTTAATTACTGTATTTAGTAAACTGTCCTTGTAAGTTTTATGTTATATTATTCACTAAGACCACACCGTACACGAGCCTGACTCTTACGGTAGTGGCTAGAAACATTTTTATTTTATAAATGCAATTTGTACTCACTAGGTAGCTAGTTAAAATAAATAAAATAAAAAAATTAAAGTTTGCTCCCGTCACTTCATGTGACGTGGAAATAAGTTTCCTTCGTTTCAAATCATGTTTAACTAACAGACGAAGAATTTATGGGTTCGAAAATCTTCGAATGCATGTAGTCATACACTGTAATGAAATGTACAGAGCAGAACTGTAAATTTGATGTATTTTGCATGTTTATTTATATATATGCTATAAAATTAGATGTTTCAACCTATCATAATATTATCATTATGTTGTTCCAGCCAGGAACCCTTTTATAGCAGACCTGACAGTACCTCCGCGCTGGAAGCGGGAGTTTGTTGACATTGAAGTCCGGTCGTTTAGCCACGTTCAAAGACACAAGTCCCCAACTTCCGAGCTTTGGTTATAACAATAAGATCCAAAGTAACAGTCCAATCGAAACAGATATGTTTAGAAATAAAAGGCTACTTGAAATAAAAATAACTGAACATTTGACGTTATAACAATGAGATCCAAAGTAACAGTCGAAACGAAGCAGAGATGCTTAGAAATAAAAGGCTCCTTGAAATAAAAATAACTGAACATTTGACGTTATAACAATAAGATTCAAAGTAACAGTCGAATCGAAGCAGAGATGTTTAGAAATAAAAGGCTCCGTGGAACAAACACAAATGAACATTTGAGCTTATAACAATGATCCAGAATAATAGTCGAATCGAAGCAGAATTGTTTAGGAAAGAAAGGCTTCTTGGAATAAAAACAACTGAATATTTGGGTTTATAACAATAAGATCCAAAATAATAGTCGAATCGTAGCAGATATGAAGAGTTCGCGGGAAAAACGATGAATGTCACATTTCTGTTAAGGATTAGATAATGATCTAATTGAGTCTATAACTGCAAGATGTAGTGCTGTTTCTATAGAAAATAAAGGAAAGGATTACTGTATCCGTGTGATAATTCTCCTTTTTACCATTTTTCATAAGAACAACATTATATTTCGTACTGATCCATTGAATTAGATAATGACATCAACCTTAACAAAACTGTGACATTCATCGTTTTTCCCGCGAACTCTTCATATGTTTAGTAATAATAGGTTCCATGGAACAAATCAAATGATCGTTTGAGATTATGACATTTTATTTTAAACTCTTTTATCATTGCTTATCCATACTTTTGAATATGTTTAATTTCATTGTAAATCATTTTTACTTATATCATATCATATCATATCATATCATATCATATATCATATCATATCATATCATATCATATCATATCATATCATATCATATCATATCATATCATATCATGTTTAGACTGCGAGTCTGACGTAACTGTTGAATTGCTGATACATCGAAGCACAGACGATACAAATAAAACAAATGAACATAGGACGAAAAAACTATCACCTATTAATTTTGAGCAGCAAGCTTTTAACTATAAGAATAATTCAATTGTAGTGAAGGATGCGCACTGGAAGGAATGGTGAACGGCAGAAGAAGATATCAGATGATAGACGACATTCAGATATATGGATCATAAGAAGAAAGCAGAAAATAGGAAAGATTGGAGAAAGTTGTATTTGCAGTGAAAACCATGCCCTTGGGCAAAACACTGTGAATGAAAGAATCTTTATTTGGCACGTTTAACCAAAGATCCCGGGTTCGATACCCGGCCACGGAACAATTTATCCCTCGAAATTATTCAAATTATTCGAATCTTTATTTATTTATTTACTTGAGTACATATATATTTATTTATTTGCATATATTTATTTATGTGTTTATATATATTTACTCATTCATTTAACTTATTTAGCCTATTTAGCTATTAATTTATTTATTTTAGTTATTAGTCTGTTCGCGGAATATTCTTATTAAATATCACTAGAGGTTTTCATTTCTTTTTGATAAATTCACACTGCCTTTACGCTCGTTTATTCAGTGGCAAAATTAAAACCTTTTGTCATATTACTTAGGGTTATATGCCTTGAGTAATAATTATAAATAAGAAAAGAATACAATATAGATATGGATATAGATATAGAACGTATATAATATAGATGAGTTTTCACAGGCAGAATAAGTTTCTTTCTACACAAATGACTTGGAGCGAGATCTCCCACGTCTTCTAGAGCTTCTTTCTCTTTGTGTGTCGTAATCTGAGAACCTTGCATTCTGTTGACATTGGGCGAGTAGTTACTCCGTATTGGATGGACGTATGAGCAAACATTGCCAGGTTTTGCTGCCAAGCGTAAAGTGTTCAATATAAAACCGACCCATGTCCTGTTTCCCTTTCTTTTCACGCGTTACCTAATCTAGTCCTTATATTTAAGCTTTCAAAACCTCAAAAGTGGAAGATAACTTTAACCTCAAATCGTCTATCAAATAATGATGATGATTATGATGATGATGATAGTAATAATATTTACTTACTTACTTACTTACTTATTGGCTTTTAAGGAACCCGGAGGTTCATTGCCGCCCTCATATAAGCCCGCCATTGGTCCCTATCCTGAGCAAGATTAATCCAGACTCTATCATCATACCCCACCTCCCTCAAATCCATTTTAATATTATCTTCCCATCTACGTCTCGGCCTCCCTAAAGGTCTTTTTCCCCCGGGCTCCCAACTAACAATCTATATGCATTTCTGGATTCGCCCATACGTGCTACATGCCCTGCCCATCTCAAACGTCTGGATTTAATGTTCCTAATTATGTCAGGTGAAGAATACAATGCGTGCAGTTCTGTGTTGTGTAACTTTCTCCATTCTCCTGTAACTTCATCCCGCTTAGCCCCAAATATTTTCCTTAGCACCTTATTCTCAAACACCCTGAAGCCCGCGCTAAGAATGTCTATAAATACGGCTCTTAAAATTTAACTGAATATGCCAAAATATTTTGAATTTAAGAACTATCACGAAAATACCCTTGTACTATAACCAACCTCACATTTAACTTCCTGAAATCTAATAATGTAATAATGAATGTAGTGCTGAAAGATAAGTATAGTGCTGAAACATAAGTGTAGTGCTGAACGATACTTGTGCAGGTATGAACATATAGGCCTACTCGTGAGTTTTAGTTCGAACTTAGGGTTAAGATACAAATTAGATTTGCTTTATATGTTATTTTAAATATTATTATTATTATTATTAATTTATTATTAATTGCATTTTTTATTAATTGTGTTCATTATTATTAATTGTCATTATTGAGTGTAATTAGTTACCACTGCCACCGGTTATTTACCCATTTGCAGTGTGAATAAATATATACATACCTTTCTAAAGTGCTAATTTTTTATTTGTAATGCTTGTTTGTAATAATTATAATATACATTTATTTGAGGTAAAAATGCTGACATTTAACTTCTTGAAATATAATAATGTACGTACATTAAAAATGCTACCTAATTTGTTTTAAATTTGAACCTTATTTTTGCATCAAAACCTTAGTATCACGGAATTAGCCGAGTCTGCCCTATAATACATTTATTTAGAATCTAATATTTTAGGTAGAACAGAATAGACGAAATTATTCTAGTGAAAGAATTTGTATCCCTGTCTCTGTCTTAGGATTCTGTAAGATTTAATCAAACCACAACAAAAAACAGACAAACGCTCGTGCTGCAAAAATTAACGTCATTTACAGCGATTCAGATTCAAAATGAGGGACTATTTCTTTCCTGTCAGAACGTTTACCGCAATCACCATGGATGCGCTGTAAAAGCAGATACAGTTTAATAGCATACAGCCGCTTCGGATTTAAGTTTTAAAAGTTGATGATTCAATTATTGACGCTGGCATGTCCCGGTAATCAGCAGATCCCATTTAAACAGCACATACAACGCTAATCAAAAGTCTGAAGCTTCATGGAATTGGGTGGTTTGTAATTACGGATTAGCACCATCAAAAACTCGGACCGTCGATATTGTTGATGGAGGTAACGAATGGGATTATGGGAGCTTTTAAAATTAAGCACGCATAATAAAATATACAGCACATTATGTCTAATTGAGAGTTTATGTTCGTTAGGTTTAAGTATTGATAGATCAATTGCAGCGTAATTAAAAAGAAAAAAACTTATACCTAAAAGCTGCTATTAAAAATAACTGCTACGTGATTTGAATTCAGTTGACGTGTTGCAAAAATGTCACCTGACATTGGATGTACAGAAACATCTGTTATACAGATATGAAGCCCGTTAGAGAGCAGTTGATTTTATTGGGCTCGTAACAACTACACAAAATTTTAGACGAAATAATGTGAAGTGAAACGATCTCAATTAGTTGAACACTGAAACAAAATTAAAATGTCACTCATCAGAGATATGAATACATTGCAAAATAAATTTTCACGCTGATTTTAAAAATGTTGCAGCTTTTCATTGTAAAGTTAACACGTATTAAATGCAAAAAAATTATTAAATGAAATGTTAGCTACAATGTGTAATATTATTTTTGCAAATACAATGTATAAAATGTTAACAAAATATACTACACAACCCATCGTCCTTCTAAAACATCAATTACGCATAAAGACAAAACGTATTTATCTGAGTGAAAAACTGTAAAAGACTACATTCCTGAGCGGTAATCTACTATCCTACACTTGTAGACAGACACAAATTACCTTTCCATATTTATCTGAGTGAAAAACTGTAAAACGACTACATTCCTGAGCGGTAATCTACTGTCCTACACTTGTAGACAGACACAAATTACCTTTCCATATTTATCTGAGTGAAAAACTGTAACACGACTACATTCCTGAGCAGTAATCTACTATCCTACACTTGTAGACAAAGCACAAATTACCTTTCCATATTTATCTGAGTGAAAAACTGTAACACGACTACATTCCTGAGCGGTAATCTACTGTCCTACACTTGTAGACAGACACAAATTACCTTTCCATATTTATCTGAGTGAAAAACTGTAACACGACTACATTCCTGAGCGGTAATCTACTATCCTACACTTGTAGACAGACACAAATTACCTTTCCATATTTATCTGAGTGAAAAACTGTAAAACGACTACATTCCTGAGCGGTAATCTACTGTCCTACACTTGTAGACAGAGCACAAATTACCTTTCCATATTTATCTGAGTGAAAAACTGTAACACGACTACATTCCTGAGCGGTAATCTACTATCCTACACTTGCAGACAGAGCACAAATTACCTTTCCATATTTATCTGAGTGAAAAACTGTAAAACGACTACATTCCTGAGCGGTAATCTACTGTCCTACACTTGTAGACAGACACAAATTACCTTTCCATATTTATCTGAGTGAAAAACTGTAACACGACTACATTCCTGAGCAGTAATCTACTATCCTACACTTGTAGACAAAGCACAAATTACCTTTCCATATTTATCTGAGTGAAAAACTGTAACACGACTACATTCCTGAGCGGTAATCTACTGTCCTACACTTGTAGACAGACACAAATTACCTTTCCATATTTATCTGAGTGAAAAACTGTAACACGACTACATTCCTGAGCGGTAATCTACTATCCTACACTTGTAGACAGACACAAATTACCTTTCCATATTTATCTGAGTGAAAAACTGTAAAACGACTACATTCCTGAGCGGTAATCTACTGTCCTACACTTGTAGACAGAGCACAAATTACCTTTCCATATTTATCTGAGTGAAAAACTGTAACACGACTACATTCCTGAGCGGTAATCTACTATCCTACACTTGCAGACAGAGCACAAATTACCTTTCCATATTTATCTGAGTGAAAAACTGTAAAACGACTACATTCCTGAGCAGTAATCTACTATCCTACACTTGTAGACAGAGCACAAATTACCTTTCCATATTTATCTGAGTGAAAAACTGTAACACGACTACATTCCTGAGTGGTAATCTACTATTCTACACTTGTAGACAAAGCACAAATTACTTTTCCATATTTTTTAAAATAAAATTAATAATTTCACTACAATTTAAAACACTATAATATTATGATAGACTAATAGACTAATTTATCTGTGTACATAATTACCCTTCTTCCTGAAAACGCTTGCTTTCCAGCAATGTTAAAAAATGTAATTACCAGGCAATGGATTTGTAGGTGTTAAAAAGAGAGAATTAAGACTTTATTAAATTCAATCTCGGACTTACAGGAGTTTATGTAAAATTAACAATTAATAATTTTAATTTTAGTAAATATTCAATTTTAGTTGGAATTTATGTACAAAGAACTGATGCTGAAAATAAGAGCTACTGAACTGAAGACTCAAATTCTATCAGTGAAAGAGAATGATTACTGATTGGACAGTTTCATTGTCCGTAGCAGGAATGCACTGACGCGAAAACTAATTTGTAAACTCTCGCCTAATCCCTTTTATGCTAGGATGGAATTTTCCAAACGAACTTCGGCTCCAGGAAATTAGGTAAAATCTTCTATCCTCCCCTTCTAAGTGCAAAAAAAAAAATCTGCCAAATATGGATGCAGTGTGAACACAGACTTCTCTTGCTCTAATCATAAATTTCTTAGATAACTGATAAGAATCTGTGGCCAGCCAGATCACCAGACCTAACGTCACGAAATTATATATTGTGGGGTTACTTTAAAGACTACGGATATGTCTGTAGGAAGAAAGATTATTTTTCAAGATTTACTGTAAGGGTAAGCGGAGGCGCGCTGTTGCTTCGAGGTCAAGGCAAAACGCTGTAAGCGAAAGGTCACAGGTTCAATTCCTGATAGCGTCATGGGCTTTGTCCTTTGAACTAATCCTTCCGGTACAACTAAGGTCCTGGGCTTTACTCATCCTCTAAGAGAAATGAGTACCATTAATGCGGATTATCTTTAAAGGAGGCAGTCTTAACTTCCCGCCACCCTGTGAGCCTGGCCTGGAATGTTGATGACTTTACTATAAGAGTTCGCAATTCTCCAGAAGATTCTTTACTTCCAGAAAGTATTTGCATATTCATACATGCAATTAAGCGCAAATGCGACAATAAAAAAAAACACCTGTTTTATATCAATCACTCTATACCAGCCGTGGCGAGAACGTGACTCGCGAGACATTATGGCTCGCAATGATAGCTGTGCATTTCGCTTGCTTCTAACCTCCGCCAACCCTCACCCTCTCACTCACTGGAGTCAAACTCCGTTCCATTTGTATTTGTCTCTGACCTGCGAGTGGCATATGTCTCTCTCGAAACCATGTACGAAAGCTCCAAGTAGGATGGGAGGACGCATTTTTTTACTGTCAATATGATGAGAATATTAAATGTGTGATTTGTTCACAAGTATTACGAGGAAAACGGTTGTTTAACATAAAACGGCATTATACTACATGTTACTGATGAAACATAAAAAAGTTAAGTGTTATTGTTGTTATCACCATCATCATCATCATCATCATCTCTGTACGTCGACCCTTTTTCAGCAGATGTACGAATAATGCGGTTAGCTCTTCAATTTGAACTCACTGATTTACTATGTGATGTCAAATGAAAGCTAGATGTAAGGACTTGTAAAATTTTGAACTTTCAAATCTTTGCCAAAAAATAAATATCAGAAGCTTCGTTCTTTCGCTTGCTCTGTTGAAGCCATGTTCACTACAACTTACGTTTGTGAAAAATTACTTTCAACAATTAAAATAGTAAAAACCAAATTTAGATCACAACTGACAGACAAATACTTTCGTGATCAAATACGACTGGCAGTAAGTGACATAATTCCTGATTTTGAAACTTTGTCGCAGAGACATTCTGAAGATAGTTAATTTTAGATTGTGATATTGTTCATTTATTGTTCATTTCTTTCTTCGTTACACGTACTAAACATTAGTTTGTAGCCTTATATTTAAGTGCTTGACGTAAGGAAAATAACAATCCGTTAATAAGTCAGATAGTTGCTTCACTTCCCCTTCAGGTGTCCGCCTCCCTCCATATGTGCTATGCACGTTGCAGGTTACACAGTGGCTCGGCGCAGGATTACATTTTCGCTACCGCTGCTCTATACTATCTCATGCGTCAATTAAAGGCTCCTGCAATCAACGTGTACTCACAACTTCAGTTCTGTTGATTCTGAGACAAACTTTATACACAATTCTTCTCTCTCCTCCCCTCTCCGTATTTCATCGACTTATTTCATTATCTTGAAAACCCCTTCCACGTTATGTTATAAAGAAAACTTGTGGATATAGTCTATACAATTAAAGTCATGCAAATGAACTTTACCATCACGATTCCCATACAGTAAACCAGTGATATTTTCAGTCGTCTAATCAGAACTGTTCTTGGTGTAATTAACCATTTTGCAATTCTAAGTCCACGTTTATCGTCACAAAGAAGCAAAGACATGAAAATACTTATGTCATGAAAAGGTTTATTTCTTAGCTGAAGTAAGTTAATATGTTACAGGTTCCTGTAATAACAAGCTATAAATGCAATTTAAGTTGCAAATCATGTCAATCCTACTTTATTACTTTACTGTTTTCTTTCTTGAAATAGAATGACCTCTTTACGTCAAAATATGTAAAAAGAACATAACCTACATTTTGGAGCGATTTACATTATTATCTCAAAGGTTCAGCGCAGCATTCGCGTTAACCATTTTCTTTATAAATGAGACTATGTCACATTTCTTAAGCCGGTGCTGACCTCTATACGAGCATTTTGCTAAGTATCAAATTCAAATGACAGTCACATCATAATGGAATATGTCCCTCTCTTTAGCTGAGTAAGTGTAGCTATTACGTGCTGATAGAATTTTCTTCGAACAATACGCGGTCAAACCAATAACTCAGTTATAATGGAATTCCCGTCATGCTTTCGTAAATTCAACAGCCTTCCTATCCTATTCGGGTTTATTAGTTTCTTTTGAAAGTTCCTAAATCTTTTCTTGAATGCAGGTATTTTGCCAGGTAACTTATCCCTTCCTAAAATTAAATAAAAAACATATATTTTGCAATGTAAAAGCCAGTTGAACATAAACAGACTCAGCAAGTGTTAAAGCACATATGAATATTCTTTTCCAAAAACAAAAATTATATTGTAATAAATCAAAAGAAAGTCCCACACTTCAGCTCGATATTTCATCCCTCGCAAAAGTTAAAACACGAAAAATTTGATCCTTCTCGTCTCGAAAAAATGCGCTACGTCACTCAAGAGATAAGGGCCGAGCTGTTCCGTTCAATATGTACAGTAAATGTAAAAACTTAACGCACTTATTCATTTCTACTTTACAGCCAAACGCAGATCTTTCACTGAAAACCTAGTATTCCTTAATCTTTCTTATTTTCTGCCTTCCTCTTATTCTCCACACATGATCCATATATCTTAATGTCGTCTATCATCTGATACATTCTTCTGCACCGAACTCTTCTCCCGTTCATCATTCTTTCTGGTGCATCGTTCAGTTTCTTCTCAGCCAGTGACCCAACCAACTCCTTTATCTCTTCCTGATCCGTTTCAGCATTATTCTTTCTTCATGCACTCTTTCCAACACAGCTTCATTTCTTATTCTGTCTGTCCATTTCACACCAACTATTCTACTCCAAATCCACATTTTAATTGCTTCTAGTTGTTTCTCTTCACATCGTCGTAATGTCCATGTTTCTGCCCCATACAATGCCACACACGACACAAAGCACTTCACTGGTCTCGTCCTTAGTTCTTGTTCCAGAAGTCCACAGAAGATGCTCTTTTTTCTATTAAAAGCTTTCTTTGTCATTGCTATCCTTCTTTTGACTTACTGGCAGCAGCTCATGTTACTGCTTATAGTATACCGCAAGTATTTGAAGCTGTCCACTTGCTCTACTGCCTCATTTAGAATTCGCAAGATTACCTTCTTTATTTTTCTTCCGATAACCATGGTCTTCGTTTTATTTACATTTATCTTTATCCCATACTGATCACAGCTGTTATTAAGCTCCTAAGTATTGTCTTCTCTTCTGCTAACAACGCCATATCATCAGTAAATCTTATGCACTTTGCTCTTATTCCTCCCACTATCACTCTTGCCATGTTCTGAAAACAGTTCTTCACTAAATCCTCCAAGCAGATGTTGAACATGGTACGTGATAAAAGACATCGTTGTCATACTCCTCTCCCTATTTCACTTTCTTCTATTGAACTTAATTTAATAAGAAAAGATTAACCAAGCAAGGAGATTCAAACGGTAACGTTTGATACTCGCATTCGGGAGGTCCCGGTTTCAAACCCCGTGATCGGCCAATCTCACTGGAGATTTTTCATAGCTGTCCTCAGTCACAGGGACAAATTCTGGATTGGAAATTTATATAATTATTATACCTCGGATTTTAGATTACATGTCTATTTTTTTTCTGTAGAGATAAACTAAAACTATTTAAATATCTTCATAGTTCATATAAAATATTAACGTTTGAAAGCGGTTTTATGGTGCCTAAAATGCCTATTTGTCCCATTCAGACCTATTTTTAAGGTTTTAGGGTCGTATTCATAGACATTCTTAGCGCGGGCTTTCGGTGGATGATCAGCGAACTAACGTTTTTCGTATTCATAAACCAGTGTTAGCGATATGATATGATATGAATCCTGTATAGCACGCTCGTAGCCCGGGCTAGCGAAATGTCTATGAATAGCACCCTTAGAGCCTAAAATTACCTATTTATATTTGTTGCATATATTTTTAAATTTTCGTGTAAGAGTGAAAGAGAAAGTTCTAAATGTCATGGGGCAGGTTTAGTTCAAATATCCTGCAATGGTTTGTTATAGGAATGAAGAAATCCCTGGAACGTGTCTCGTTTTGTTGAGCATTTGAGCAGACAGTAGGAATGTGATGAATCGGGTAGACGTAGTTCTCCCTAAAGAAATCAGCAAGGCAAATATTGCTGGATTGAAATATGCATCTATTGCTTTGGAATAATTGGAACGAGTTCTTTTCGCTTATAAAATTTTTGATACTATTTCCTTCCTCATAGGTGCATACATTTTACATGTTCAGTCCAATTACTTTCCTGTCGATATACAGTTTTTTACTACAAGTAAGTCTTATTTCAAAATGTAATTATTTTTGTTAATTATAAAGCTATATTAAAAAGGAAACTACATAGTTGCTTGTTTACATAAAAATGAGGGTTACAAGAACATTGCATTCATATAAATATTATCTATGTTCCACATATCTTAGTACAAGTAAAAAAACTCTTTCCAATGCTGCAAGCAACGATACTCAACACTGTGAGTGCTGTTCAATTTATTTAATGGATTCTTACTGATGAATTAATTTACTAAAAACCATACTTTCCTTTAAGTAACTTCGTTAAAAATATATTTTTTATAAAAAAATGCTAATTAAAAATTTCTTATGAATTAAATTGATATTAAAACTAACCAACGGAGTGAGTCAGAGATAGCGAGCTGTATTATGCTCTGGTGCTTAGCTTCGAATCTTGCTTGGACTCAATAACAGGATAGTATTCTTTTTTCCAAAGCTGGCAAACCGTCTGATATATCTCACCAAATACCATTTAACTGCAATAAATTCCACCGATAATAGATAGGCCTAAAGCAGCTGATAGCGCACTAAATTAAGTCAATTGGTCTATTTTTTTGTAGAATTCAAATAGGATATTCACATTAAAAAGTCTAGGAGATGTATGTATGTATGTATGTATGTATGTATGTATGTATGTATGTATGTATGTATGTATGTATGTATGTATGTATGTATGTATGTATGTATGTATGTATGTATGTATGTATGTATGTATGTATGTATGTATGTGTGTATGTATTTATTAACACTACAATTGGGTCTACACCCGGTGGCAGTGATATATAATATACAATAATTACAATTACATGAAATAAAATAAATAAACGTAAATGAAATAAAATAAAATAAACGTAAATCTATAAATAGTAGATGCAATAAACCTAGGACTATAAATAAAAACTATTCTATAAAAACGCCTACGATAAGCAAAAGTAAATCTAACTTATAAGTACTTCTATTTCACCCAATTATTACCAATTTAAATAATTACATATCACCTTAATTAATTACATACCAACTTAATTATATATCATCTTAATTAATTACATATCACCTTAATTTATTTACATATCAACTAAATTACATATCATCTTAATTAATTACATATCAACTTAATTATTTTACATATCAACTTAATAATTACATATCAACTTAATTAATTATATATCAATTCAATTAAGTACATGACACAACTTAAATAATTACACTGCACCTCCAATTACATTTTCAGTCTAATCTTCTCAACTTTTCCTTAAATGTATTGATTTTAAGAGGACCGCCCTGAAAGATTGCCGCAGGTAAGCTGTTCCAGTCTACTATTGTGCGGTTAACAAAAGAAAATTTTGCCACGTTTGTTCTTTGTTTTCTACATTTAAACTTCCTTATATGATCAGCCCTTCCTAAGTATGATGGTGTTGCTAACCTAGCATTGATATCGGTCCATGCTTTGTGTCCCATTTGTGCCTTAAACAATGCGGTGAGTCTGGTTTTTCGTCGCCTTGATTTGAGAAGTTCCCACCGTAAGTCTTTTACTATCTCCTCACCATGTCCCTTCCCCATTTTGATACTTGCATAAATTTCATATCCGCATAGAAATATCTGAGAACTAGGAATTTCAACTATTTGTCAAGCAGAACGTACTGTATGTAAAATATATTCAGGTTTAAATTGGGGACATACATATAAAATCTATTATATTTATGCTGTTACAATTTTTGAAATTTTTATTCACATTCCTTTAATTATTCACTTATCGTTTTGAGTTTTATAGTTATAGCCAATTTTCTGAAAAAGAATATAGCCTAATAATAGGCCTATTGCTACTGCCATAATTCCACAAAACTTTCAATTTCTGTTAACAACAGAAATCACTTAGTGTACAACATATGAATTTTTAATGACTGTAATTGTCAAGTATAATGTATTTCACAACTATAATAATAATAATAATACTAATAATAATAATAATAATAATAATAATAATAACAATAATAATAACATTAATGAAACAATAAATTATAAATAAATGAACCCAAAACTGACCCCTGAGGTACTCCAGCAATAACTTTCTTAAATAACGATGATTGAGTTTCGTTTGCCATAGGAAGGCAGTTTGAAGAAAAATCCAGGAGAAGGAAAATTCCCCGACTCCCCTCCCTTCAATTCGATAACTGTTTGGAAGAAATCTCTCCGAAGCTGTTAGTGAGGGTGACCATATTAAGTTTATTTATTTTATTTTATTGGGTTATTTTACGACGCTTTGTCAACATCTAGGTTATTTAGCGTCTGAATGATATGAAGGTGATAATGCCGGTGAAATGAGTCCGGGGTCCAGCACCGAAAGTTACTCAGCATTTGCTCGTATTGGGTTGAGGGAAACGCCCGGAAAAAACCTCAACCAGGTAACTTGCCCCGACCGGGATTCGAATCCGGGCCACCTGGTTTCGCGGCCAGACGCGCTGACCGTTACTCCACAGGTGTGGACCATATTAAGTAAATTAAGTAAATATGAAAAAGCACGTAGTAGGGAATTGATAAAATCCTTATATTAAATCCGTGCCCGAAATTGTAATGGTTCATTGAGTTGGCCATTATGCAACAGACAAATTTAATTAATACAATAATTATTACAGGTTAATAAATTGGTAATGGAACAGTGAAGAGAAACATGATCAGTGCCGGTTTAATTAGTTGCTAATTCATCAGATTCTGGCTCCGTCCAAATTAATCACAGATTACCTGCCTTGCTTGTACGTGTATATCGCATCGTGTACTATATACGCGCATAATGCTACCATTATTATGGATAATGATCATGTTTATGCTATTAAACATCCGAGCGCACATAATTTTTCTCAGTGATTACTAGAAACGAGTTTTGCCTTCTCATGTAATAATGATCTCATTGAAAGTAGAAACAAAGGTTAAACACCTTTTGTGTATAATATGGTATAGACGTATATACAACGTTTTCGAATTCTACAATAAATCCATATAGATATACATAGAATCTGGCCGAATAAGCGAGTCACTTGTCTGACATTAAGTATAAAAGTGGAGTGTTTCTCTGGTGTGTTACAAAATTACTCTCCTTTTGCACAGTTTCATAGCTATACTTACTTACTGGCTTTTAAGGAACCCGGAGGTTCATTGCCGCCCTCACATAAGCCCGCCATTGGTCCCTATCCTGAGCAAGATTAATCCATTTCCTATCATCATATTCCACCTCCCTCAAATCCATTTTAATATTATCCTCCCATCTACGTCTCGGCCCCCCCAAAGGTCTTTTCCCCTCTGGCCTCCCAACTAACACTCTATATGCATTTCTGGATTCGCCCATACGTGCTGCATGCACTGCCCATCTCAAACGTCTGGATTTAATGTTCCTAATTATGTCAGGTGAAGGATACAATGCGTGCAGCTCTGCAATGTGTAACTTTCTCCATTCTCCTCTAACTTCATCCCTCTTAAGCCCAAATATTTTCCTAAGAACCTTATTCTCAAAAACCCTCAATCTCTGTCCCTCTCTCAAAGTGAGAGTCCAAGTTTCACAGCCATACACAACAACCGGTAATATAACTGCTTTATAAATTCTAACTTTCAGATTTTTTGACAGCAGACTGGATGATAAAAGTTTCTCAACCGAATAATAACACGCATTTCCCATATTTATTCTGTGTTTAATTTCCTCCCAAGTATCAATTATATTTGTTACTGTTGCTCCCAGATATTTGAACTTCTCCACCTCTTCAAAAGATAAGTTTCATAGCTATACAAATAATAATTTCACAAAAAATATGTATGGGCTCCATCATCACGAATATATAGTCGCCGGCGTAGCGCAGTCGGCAGAGGTGCTTGCCTTCTAATGCGAAGTTGCACTCGGGCGTGGGTTCGATTCCCGCTTGGGCCGATTACCTGGTTTATCCGATGTTTTCTCTAACCGTAAGGCGAATATCAAGCAATTTATAGCGAATCCTCGGTCCAAACCCAAGCGGGAATCGAACCCTCACCCAAGCTCTTTTCCGGATCACCATGGAAGCGCCTTAGCCGACAGAGCTACATCGGTGGCTTCGGAGATTGCTATGAAATAATGATGGAATGAAGAAATGTTTACAGAATGATAGAGAAATGGGAGAAGCCCGACAAAAATCCCAAGTGTGTCCTTATTCCCCACAAGTGTCACCACGGATTTTTCACTCCTGACCGGGAATCGAACCCTAATCGGCTGTGTGACAGGCTGAAGAACGGACCACTCAGCCACCGCTGGGGACTTGAGAGTACAGATCCAGAATTAAAATTTGGGCCATCAGAACTGTTAGTAAAGACGAACTCTAAAATATGTATTAATTTGTTGATTATGTTTCAACAAACAAAGAACTATTAAACAAAAGCAAAGAAAGCAACAAATATTCTTTCAAACAATGTTAATGTACTGGGTGTTCATTTCAAAGTGTGTCATGACGTCACTGTTGTGAGTCAGCGATTTGAAGCGAGTTTCAGCTTTTATGTCAGAGAAGTTGCCTATTAATCAAGGCGTTCAATCTGAACTTGAGAACTTGTACGGTTTAACTTGAATTTCGTAGCAACAGATGGCGGTCTGTAAAGTCTGTGTGCTACCATAACCTCTTTCGAACTGTGTTTTGCGCGGGCAAGTCGTACGCAGGGTATTTGTTATCATCGATTGCGTACGGCAAGATTCCACAACACAAATCAAATGCTCCGTGTCCATGTTGACCGTCGAAGTTAATGTCAACAAATACGTGAGTAATCGTCTTAACCCTCTCCCCATATCCCGACAGTAATAAAAAAAACTCACTTCAGTACGTGTTTCCAAACAGTTCACATTCTTGCCACTACTGGCGTTACCGTACGTATCGGTAAGTAATCTTCAGAATGAACGCCGTACTTGCCAGGCAACTTCTCTGGCACATAAGTAATATACCTCTGCGGAAGTGTAGGAAGATTGAATTCTCTAGGCTCATCGGCTAGCCACATGACGACATACAGCGAGCCATGACACATTTTGAACTGAACACCCAGTAGTGAGTGTAGGGATATGTATACTCATCACCTCATCTCACCACATCTCGCCAAAAAATTTAAAAAAATTGAAATTTAAAAAAAAATTGTAAAAATTGCAATTGTAATCTTGTAAAATGTTGACTTGTTCCACATCTTCAAGCTTCATTGCTAATGTAAGATCTATGGAATACAATAAATTAAATGAACTGAAATCAACCCCTATGCTTTTCAATGTGTACAGACTTAAGCCTATGGCATGTTCTTTAATATAGGGCAGCGGTGACCAAACTGGGTACCGTGATTACCTCGTGTAATCAAAGACATTCTTAATAGTAAGGAGGGAGTTTCCTGTACATTGCTCTCTGTCTCGCTTATGTACTGATGGTAAGCAGCGTCGGTACCATGTCGCTCTACAAACCCTCTACGAGCAGGAACAGAAGGTTTCGTACAGAACGGGAAGAGGAATTTATTCGCTGTTCTGTCGGAGAAAATGTGATATGTTGCTTTGCTCAACGGTTCAATTAGTAGTAGTATATAGAAGCGACATTACAGAGCATTACGCTGATTACACAGACGTAACAGGTATTATTATTATTATTATTATTATTATTATTATTATTATTATTATTTATCAGCAAGTATTACCATAATTCTTATATACGCCTACACCTTCCCTTGAATGATAAAATAATTACTACTTTCAATCTACATTTTAATTTCTTTTTTAATCTTTTGATGACTATTATCAGTTATTTATAGTTATTGATTTAATAATAATAATAATAATAATAATAATAACTTAATAATAGGCCTAATAATAGCAATAATTAGAGACAGGATTTTAATGCACTATCAAATCCTAAATTTTGCATGCATCCATACACTATCCAATGGTCAAATATGCACAATGAAGGAAAAAAAAACAGGCTTTAAGTTAATTTTAAACTAATATCCTTGAAAGCTATAAATAGAGATTAAATTTCTTTGAGCACTATCAAAATTGAAACTTACATTTTATTTTCGAATGTCATAAGTAATAGTAACAGTCTTTCCAAATTTTCAGCAATCAAGTTCATGCGTTTATTTGTCAAAATGTTTTTTGTACACAGAAAATGACCTCTCTACGTCACAAGAAGTAACAGGTGCTAATTTAAATGAAGAAATTTGAGACAAAGTGAGGCCAAATTCTGTGTCTTTAACATTTTTATCACAAATAAATTTCTTTACTGAACACACAAATTCATAAACGGGATTTCCACTGACGGCTTTGTCCAGTTTGTCTTCAGTTAACGTACCCACATCCCCATAGGCAGATCCTAAAGATTTTTGAATGAACTAAAAAGATTGGTATCTTAACCAAAAACGCTATAATTATACATAAATAAAACAAATTATTAATATAAAAATTATTTAGTGATAAATGAATATATAACAAACCAAGAAAATAATAAATATAAAATATACCAACCAATAATGGTAGGGATGCCAACAAAGTATAAAACAATAAATAAATACCAGCTTGAAGACGTTCAGGCTGATATCCCCAACCCAAAATCAAAATTAAGGTCGGAATTAATCTCAACTCAAAAAATAAATAAAACGAAAACATTTTTAATCTCCCAAAATTACAATAAAGTGTAATTGTTAAAATAATTACAACAAAAAAAAACATTTTCATAATAACCATAACGAAAAATGGACAATCTTGGTATAATTATTAATAGACAAATTCATAATCTTAATAAAATTAAACCAAAAGAAATTAAATCACTACCAAACAAGTAACTTAGATTACATCAACAGTTCCACGAAAATATTTTCCAGTAGATACACTCAAATACTGCAAGCTCAGAAATACCAAACTCTACGAGGCAACATTTATAAAATGCAATATCATGCGATTTGATATAAAATATGCAATGAAACTATAAAAATCGACGTAATATGCAACATAAACCTCAAAATATGCATTATTAAACTTAAAATCTAACAAAAAACAAGCATTATGCATGAATTTATCCCTAAAAAGGCCAAAACATGCAAATATGCACGGAAAAAGTAGACATATTTCGAATCACTAAGCCATGAAACGGATATTTACAAAGTTTGAGAACTGTAGCAAGCTTATATAAAAACATGCATTTTCATGGAAATCCTATCTCTAATAATAATAATAATAGTGGCTGAAATAATTTGTCCAATGAAAGTTATTAATTAATTTTGAAAAAATGAGCATTTCTCGATTAAATATCCAGAACAGAATTCAGGAAAATTCTGATTGTGTTCATTGAAGAATATTAAAAAAAAAAAAAAAGCAAGAAAATTTGTATATATTTTTTATTGGTTCTTGATGACAGTAGTGACATTACTGATACAGCAAAGCTTGCAATTTTTATTCGCGGGGTTGATGAAGAAATCAATGTTAGTGCACGAACCACCACTGGTTGTAGTTTTCATGCCATGTACCTCTCCCCCGTCTCCTTACTTTTTAGACTCTCTCTCGCGTGTAATCACTGCCGTTCGAGTTTTGGTCACCGCTGATATAGGGCTACACCGCTACAACCAAATACTACCACGGAGATAATTCTAATTTATTAATTGAGCGTCAAAATACAAGTGTACTGACATTGAAGTTCATTATAAGTTTATGTGTTTTTTACATTTTTTTATGTCTCCTGAATTTCAGTCCTCTAGAGTTAGCAACCCTATTTATCAGTCGATAGATGATTCTTTGATGCTGTGTCTTAAATAGCTTCAAACAAACATTCGAGAAGCAATAGAACATATAAAGATTTTTCTTTCCACAAACGATTAGGGAAAACACGGGGATTTTACTGGAAGCAAGTAAAGAAATAGGTTTGGAAGTAAATCCTGAAAAGACAAATTATATGATTATGTCTCGTGACGAGAATATTGTACGAAATGGAAATATAAAAATTGGAGATTTATCTTTCGACGAGGTGGAGAAGTTCAAATATCTTGGAGCAACAGTAACAAATATAAATGATACTCGGGAGGAAATTAAACACAGAATAAATATGGGAAATGCCTGTTGAGAAGCTTTTATCATCCAGTCTGCTGTCAAAAAATCTGAAAGTTAGAATTTATAAAGCAGTTATATTACCGGTTGTTCTTTATAGTTGTGAAACTTGGACTCTCACTTTGAGAGAGGAACATAGGTTAAGGGTGTTTGAGAATAAGGTTCTCAGGAAAATATTTGGGGCTAAGAGGGATGAAGTTACAGGAGAATGGAGTAAGTTACACAACACAGAACTGCACGCATTATATTCTTCACCTGACATAATTAGGAACATTAAATCTAGACGTTTGAGATGGGCAGGGCATGTAGCACGTATGGGAGAATCCAGAAATGCATATAGAGTATTAGTTGGGAGACCGGAAGGAAAAAGACCTCTAGGGAGGCCGAGACGTAGATGGGAAGATAATATTGAAATGAATTTAAGGGAGATTTATATGATGATAGAGAATGGATTAATCTTGCTCAGGATAGGGACCGATGGCGAGCTTATGTGAGGGCGGTAATGAACCTTCCTTAAAAGCCAGTAAATAAGTAAGTAGAGATTTTTTCAGAACACGATCAATGTGGTTAAATGTTTACATGTTACAAAAATTTTATTCCACTTTCTAAACTAACGTTGCAGTTCTTCACGTAATTTTTCTCCACTTTATAGTTTGTTCCTTCACCAACATTCTGGGCACAGTGCAAAGGAAGACACAAAGCTCTCTGCAACTTTGTTAGATTCAGAGTAACGGATATCCTGCTGTCGACGCTAGAGACGCATTTCTGGGTTGGGCGCTTCGTTTCGTTTGGCGAGCGTTCGAGAATGTTTGTGAACTTCGAGCTAAGGCGCTTTCCGGACATGGACCACTGCAATATGGTCAACAAAACCACTGCTCAAATCAGGACAACAGAACTACTGCCGACAGCTTATTCTTATTTATTACATTTCATACTGCAATGTTCGCAGGAAGCATCATATTAGTTAGTTACGAGTAAGTGTTATCGGATAATGAGCACAAGAAGTATAATAATTTTTTTAAATATAAAAACGTGTAGTTCATGTGAATTACTGCAAAGTTAATTCAATAAGTCTACTTAAATAACGTATACCAATCTCAGTTGAACGGAAAGGTATGACGTCAACCTCATTCCAAAACTTTTAAACACGATTGACGTCCATGCATCGCTCTCAATCAAAAACTTGTCCAGTGGCGGGTAGTAGGGGAGACTGTTGTACCTTTAGCATAGTGTACCTTTGAACAATTTTCTGTTTTTTGTGTGTGTGTTTTTTTTTTAAATTTTTGCTGCTGAAATTTGATATCTCATGTTATACAATATTGTCAAATGAGTGTAAGCAAGGAAAATTAAATGTCTTCTTTTTTAATAAATTTTGATTCCATAAATCTGTAAGTAAAAGGAAAGAATTGACGTGTCGTACATATGAACTATATTTTTTACTATTCCCTTGAAGTTATCGATTTATATTTTTTAACTGTTCTGAAATTTCGGAAAGGAATGTCAAATTTAGCAGCCAATTTCCCTCCAACTTGGGAATTTCTGTGTCCTTTAGCAGTAATTATTTATTAACATACTGAAATCCTAGGACAATGTAATTATATTTCAAACAAATGCGACAATTACCGGTAATTAAAGAAAATTACAGCACCTTTTCCTTCATAAAAGCAGAAGTTATTTTAAGTTTGCCGAAAACCGACGAAGCATTTTTTTCAAGGCTAAGTCACCTTACAGCTGTATAAAATGGAAAATCTGATATTCTTCCTCCATGTCCGGTAGGAGTTTTCAGAATTTCCGATGCTTTAACTTGACTTTCATTTTATTTGGTTATGGTGTCAACAACCAACTCCATAATATATTCCGTATTTTGTTGTTTTGGTTCACAGTGTCTCTTGATGATATAGAATGGATGAAAGTTATATTATTATCAACGTTTAATTGTAAAATTACAGGAAAGCAAAAAAAAAAATTGCATAATTGTAACGTGGCAATGAACCTCCGGGTTCCTTAAAAGTCATTTGTAAGTTTGTTGTCAGCTTAATTATAACAATAATGGACATATCTTTTAAAAGGATCTATATTCTCGTCGAAATTCACGTTTCCGTGGGATTTTCAATGGTCTTGATAATTACATGGTGCTACGAAGCCAAGCCACCAGTGATATTAATTACGTTGTGTACAACGAACTGCAAGGCCGTATGGTTTGGAGTTTACTGAATACTATCAGTTATTACCTTTTTTGTTTGTAAACGTTTACTTGTGCAGTAATTACATTCACATTTTTAAGTTTACTAAAGAATTGATTTGATATTTGTTGATGGTTAGCTTATAAACGAAATGATAGCTTTTCTGCGTATACTCCTGGAAGAAATACAAAAACAGAAAAGATATGAGTCCCAATAATTTCTATCCTACACCGATGAAGCAAGAGGTGTAGCATTAACCTCAGGGCAGAAAATTGGCATTCTTTAAGTTACTTAGCAAGGCCATCTGTTATATATAAGATCTAAATTTAGGTGCTTATTAATTGCTCTGCCGTGGGTATTATCCAGTTGTTCCTTATTTTATTTATAAATCTTGTTTCACATTATTTAGCAAGGCCATCTGTGATATATCAGATCTAAATTCAGACACTTATTCATTTATTTAGTCATTCATTTATTTTATTTATACATCTTCCTTTGCATTATTTAGCAAGGCCATCTGTAATACATCATAATATCTAAATTTAGGTGCCTATTCATTTATTTTTTTCATTCATTTATTTTATTTATACTTCTTCTTTTACATTATTTAGCCATCTGTAATACATCATATCTAAATTTAGGTGCTTATTCATTTATTTTTTTCATTCATTTATTTTATTTATACATCTTCTTTTACATTATTTAGCAAGGCCGTCTGCGATATATCAGATCTAAATTCAGACGCTTATTCATTTATTTAGTCATTCATTTTATTTATA
The DNA here is from genome assembly GCF_040183065.1 of Periplaneta americana. Taxonomy (NCBI): domain Eukaryota; kingdom Metazoa; phylum Arthropoda; class Insecta; order Blattodea; family Blattidae; genus Periplaneta; species Periplaneta americana. The sequence goes on along the minus strand of NC_091132.1, from coordinate 25,203,389 downwards.
CTTTTTCTTTTACATTATTTAGCAAGGTTATCTGTAATACATCATATCTAATGTAGGTGCTTGTTCGTTTATTGATTGATTCATTTATTTTATTCATGTTTTCTTTTACATAAGTTAGCAAGGCTATCTTCAATACAATAAATCTAAATTTAGCTGCTCGACTACTTATTTATTTATTCGTTCACTTATTTCATTCACGTCTTCTTTCACATTATTTATCAAGGCCATCTGCAATATATCATATCTAAATTTAAATGCTTGTTCATTTATTTATTCAGTAAACATTTAAAATTTGTCCGATATTTATTTTCAGTAAATGTAAACTTTTATTCAATTGAAAATCAGTGATTGATTTTACTGATTAGTAATAACTTTCAGTGCCAAGTAATCTCTTATAAGGGTTTACTGATTTTTGTTGAACCGATCCAATATTAAAAACCTATCCGTGACCTACTCTAATCTTCTAGAGATCACATCCTATTTGCACTTCACAGCATATGTTTTATAAAGAGAGTAGAAAAAGTATATTTCGTATGGTAACAGACAAAATTATGTATGTAACTTATGACTTAGAAGTGACGTGAACTTTTAATTCGTGTAATGTCAGTTTGAGCCGTATACTACTGCAAAAATATTTTCAATCGTGCAAAAGACAACACAAATTGTTTAAAATAATAACTATTTATATAGACAGTCGATGTTAAAAGAAGATCTTCAAAAATTGCATTATTTTTATTTCAGAAATGGACTATCATTATGAAGTGAGTCAAAAGGTACTATTTATAATATTAGAGATCTGCATTTCTGTTCTTTTTTTAAATCGAAGTTATTTTGAAAAGATCCCGTTTAGCTACTTTTAAAATTTTCGTGTTATTTTTAAGAGAGTGTTTTTAAAGGGGGTTTGTATCATTTTTACAGGTTTTCGGTGGTACCATGATACATTTAAAGAATTTTGTAACTTTAGAAATAATTTGCTTTATATATTTTATGACAAAAATCTTCTTACACGTATGGGCGAATCCACAATTGCAAATAGAGTGTTAATTGGGAGGCCGGCGGGAAAAAGAACTTTGAGGAGACCGGAACATAGATGGGAGGATAATATTAAAATGGATTTGAGGGAAGTGGAGATGATGCTCTGGATTGAATTAATCTTGCTCCAGGATAGGGACCGATGGCGGGTTTATGTGAGGGTGGCAATGGACCTCTGGGTTCTCTAAAGCCATAAGCAACAATATATCTAATAATAAATAAATATAAAAATAAAAAATAAATAAATAATATGTAAGTATATAAATAAGTAAATAAATAAGTCAATTAATTAATTAATTAAATATTACCTTAAACTCCCCAGCAATACCCTTAATATTTGCGCCGTTTTCAAGGCGTTGAATAATATTTACTTTGTCAGAAATACTCAGACGTGAACGTGTTTATGACATGATACTTTACCGGTATGCGAAGCTTGAATTGTCGTCACAACAGGCTACGTTGTACGTCACGTTGTACTGTTTTGCTGCTTTCTTTAGACTCAAACGCATTGTACTAAATCGGCGGAGGAGTGTACTAAACTTTTATTCAAGAAAAAATATTTTTTATCATCTTAAGTAACTAAAATAAGATACAATGTGAATAAATATAAATGCATTATTTTGTAGTAGCAATTCTCAAAGAAGAAGACTGCCACAGTGTTCACATGATCTCTTATAAGTTACAACACCAGTCGCTGAAGACTCCAGAGAAGGAAGAAAAAAATGTTCACCGTCAATATTGGCACACGGATACCAAACTGACTGAAGAGCTGTGCTACTGAATTCACGGTGACTGCACAAAAAACCAGGTCAGAACTTCCACAATATTTGTCTTTCCATCTTTCAATATATTTGATTGATTTGCTCTTGAAGTTCTCTATATCCTTTTATGATCAACGAATCATTTTGAATTCCAAAAACGGAATAGACTTTATCTTTTCCACTAGGGTTTTATCAACATTACTGTTAATGATGAATCCTAGACTGAACACTTCAAATCCTGAATACAACTTGAATGACGCCCGAAAGGAAAGTTAAAAAACTTCGTGATTTCGCGCTGTTATTCGCTTATTGTGATAAATGACATACGTTCGTTGAGTTATCTTTTTGGCCCGCATGTGTTTGTAAAAACTCGTATTCGCCTTGTTTCACAAATTTTACACTCGTGCCAAAAAGAGAATCTTTATGAACTTGTATCATAAATAACATACCGTATTTGTTAAACTCGGCCTACCGATCTCGTTTCACAAATGTTTATATTAAAAAATAAAATATAAAGTGACACATTTAACACTTCACTATTTTTTTTTTTGGTATAATAATAGTAATATGCGTTACAAGAGCGGTATGTTGAAGTTTTCATGTTCGAGGAAAAGTTTGAAAAAGCGAAACGTAGTTGAGCTTTTTTAATTACCAAGGATTGAAAGAAAACATACCGCTCGTGTATCGTACATTATTTTGTATTTTACATACCTGAAAGAGGAATTCCTAATTAGTTGCAATGAAATCTCCATCTTGGTTTCTGTTCAATGACGCAATTTTGGAAAACAAAAATATCTATCTTCAACATTGTTGCTTTAAAATGTTTTGTTTACTATACTCCAGCAGGCCGTGATATACGTCTGTCTTCTCCCCCCCCCCCCAGTCTATAAATGCGAACTTAAAACAAACGGCTTCCTTAATGTTACATGCATCACGAAATGCAGTAACTTTAGTGGAGTTGTAGAGTTTACTTAATTTTTGCAAATATTAAAAAACAATAATTAACAGTGCAATTTAGGTGAAATTGCAGTGGTAAGTTTCCAATTTATAATTATTACTTTATTGAACGTCTCTAAAAATAATATGTTAAAAGCCTAAAGCAGTAAAATCAATATGTCACTTAACCGGTAAGAAGAGGGAAATTGTTATGTGTGTTCGGTTGGGAATACTGAATGTGGAATTTTAGACTTACCGCGGGTTGGTTTTGTGCGGAAACCAAGCAAATACGCACGATCTCGCACAAAAATATTTTTGGTGCCTATTTAAACAGATGTGTTCTAGCTCTATGGTACTACATGGCATTCTCTTAAGGTTAGGAAAGCTTAAATAAAATTCTTTCAGATAATCGGCTTCAACGGGATTCGAACTCAAGCCTAAGCGCATCCTCAGATCACAACTCAAAACTCGCTACCACCTGAACTACCCTGGTCGCTGGCTTTTCTTTTTAGGTCTTGGTAATGCTCGGGATTCACACAATTTCTCTTTGTATTCTAAATGTTTATCTTAAAGCCAAGTACTTCCCGTTTTCTTTGTGCAACTCAAATAGAAATGAAAGCATATTTCCTAATGATCCATCGTTTCCCGGGAAGTGTAGGGAATTATGCATGCTAAGTAGAAATTGTACAACACGGATCCTTGAATCTCCGTACAGCTCTAAATATCCCATCATTTCAGACTTAAGTGCAAGCAGAAGACGGTTGAATTCAACGGAATGGAGGGGTGGAAGGGGTTTGGAAGGAGGGGTGGATAAGGGGAAGGTGTGCGGAAACGGTCTCGAGGCGCCAGTTCATAATGAGCATGTGCTAATTGCTGGAAGCCTCATCAATATTCAAGCTTTCAGTAATAGAAGGCAGGCAGCTCTCTTGTGTGGAGGAGTGGTGCGCCAGCTCTGGCTACATGTTTACCTGATACAGCAAACCGCGTCAACACGTACATGTCTTCATTAATGGAGTACCAGATTGCGGCGAACACAGGCTGCTAGCTCCTCGGATGCAGGACATTCCATGAAATGAAGCTTTCTTGCGACGACGACGCCTCTGCAGAGAAGCGTCATCTTGCCTGCTATATTCAGCGACTAACATCGCTGTAATTATGCAAACTACAAAGCTACCTCGGAATATTAAGTTATTAAACGTTTTTAGAAGTCATCAGGGAATATGGGCAAAATGAACATCTTCTTATTGCCAGTAACAACCACGATTTGCAATACACCATTTGCCCACCGGTGTAGAGTAACGGTTAGTATGTCTTACCGTGAAACGAGTGGGTCAGAGTTGAAGTCCTAGTTGGGAAAGTTACCTGCCTGGGTTTTTCTTTTCGAGGCTTTTCTTCTTAACCACTTGTAAATCGAATTATTATACTTGATATGAAATCTATGGTTATATAGCTCAACTAAAATATTGTAACTTTTATTCAACAATGAAAGGCTTTATTTTCTGCGTTTATGACAAACGCTTAATGGAACAGTCAATGGAACGTACCAAAACAGGAACATAAAGTTATAAATAAAATAATATGAAAAACTTCGACATACAGTTATTATTGCTAATTAATAATTATTCAATATTTGATTTATACCGCATATATAATATGATAGGTCCATACATAGTGTTCCGCCTATATACTGCGACAATGTAGAAACGTTTTACAAAATATTATTGATATAGCGGTAGATTAATAACAATATTAGTACAGACATAACGTCACAGAAAATATAATAAAACGAATAATTATGCTGCACAACTGTTACAGACGCAAAGATTGATACACTAATTATTAGAGATTATTATTATAATTATTATTATTATTATTACAAAACTTGATACAGTTCTTGCATTATCGTGATTGTGTTCTCCGTTTATAATAATTACATTTACATCCAATAACATCTATCAGATGTGGCAAAAACAAAATCACTCCTGTGTGGCCAAAAAAAAAAAAAAAAAAAAAAAAAAATTACCTACAACATTTATATTACATTTTAAAGCAAGTTTTGTAGTTGTACTATGGAGAGGTTAGTTAAACACTGCAAAGTTTTGAAAACACACACAAGATTGCAACCTTGCAACCTTGCAATCTTGTGTGTGTTTTTGTTTTCGTATGTTAGTGTGATATATTTTTTGTGTTCTTGTGTTTGTGTTGTATTCTTATGTTTTTTGTGATTATGTTTTGTCTTTCGTATTATGTTGTCTATTATGTTGGGGTTGTATCCGTTTACTTGTGCTATATATTTGTTTGTGTTTAGCTCTTCTTTGTAATCATGTAAACATGTTTTAAAATTATTATGAGATTTTACAGCTATATTTCCACCTATAGTCCCTGTGTTACAATGTTGTAAGGTACAAAAGGCTATGTTCCATGGTATTCCAAGGTACACGAATTTCTTGTATAATGGAACACTTTACATATCCCTTAATTTTATTTTTTTCGTCCTTAATAGATCTGTAAAAGAGGATAATACCCGTACGAAATTGTAAAGGAATCTTCAATAATTATTTCAAGCATTTATTCATTTACAAGTTATTTTTTTTTATTAAAAAAATGTGAAAAGTGATTCAAGATGCAACAGTCTCCCCTATACATATTTTGCAGTAACCCTGCATTAATTCCTGGGATTAGTGTTCTGCTATTATCAATCCTCTTCCTTTTAACCCTCTTTCACCTCTTTTCATTTAATATCCTTTTTCAAATCCTCTTCCCCTTTTTCCTTTCATTTCTCTTTATATTTCAGTCATTTTGTTTCTAATTTCCACATTTTCTTTTCCCTAGCATAATTTTCGGTGCTGGAGCCCGGACTCATTTCACCGGCATTATCACCTCCATCTCATTCAGACGCAAAATAACCTAAGATGTTGATAAAGCGTCGTAAAATAACCTACTTTCCCTAGCATTTGTTATAGTTTAGATGTATATTTATTGTGCAAAGTCAGCACTAGTTCACGGTGCTTTTCTGTCCACAATTACATAAAACAGTATTACACTAAAAGTAACTCATATGTACTTCTCAAATTAAGTCGTCATTTCCACTCACGTATGAAAGCCTGTAATGACTTCCCCTTCTACCGAGCTGACAAGTGCACGGTGACTGTCCTTTGTCACGCAAACTCGAACAATTGAGCGCGACATAACTTAAAACTCCATAAATACGATTCAGGGGCGTGGGACCACCGCGCTGACTTGTTTACTTTGGTGTCCGAAGTGGGCGGTTGATGGCGAGGCCGTTGACGGCTTTGGGGCTCAGATAAATCAAGAGTTATGACAGTCCGCCGCGCATGCCAGCAGGCCATCTCTCATCTCCAAACTTGGACTCTTCTTCGCAGAAGTGTAATATGGCGAAACAGAATACGATCGCTTTGAGGTGGCTAGTCAACAACGAGGATGATTTACAAGAAGAAACCGGAATCTTGCAGCGTATTCCGAATCTCACCGGTCCGGTGGCATCAATGACGTCACGTTGCAGCGAAATAAGGAACAAAACTGCTGGAAGGATCGATGGATGTCGTGGCGACTGTACAAGTTGTTGTCCGTGCTACGCTAGCAAAATTTTGCGAAATTTTCGTACTCCCATCTCGTTGAAAGAAAATATAGCATGAACAATTTATTTCTTGAACCGGTAGTAATAACTGGTCCGTTAACATGTTCGTTCATAAGCCATTAACATATTGATTTTACGTTGTGCTCATTACAAACAATGCAGCAGAACTAAATCAGAACACACCGCCATGACACAACAGTGCACGAAGTTATTCGTCTGCTAATTCCCGCCCTATACAAGAACCAATCAGATTCACTGATGGCGGCTGATGGAGACTGCCACCACCTCTGCAAGTTGATGGCACCGGTGCGACACTGGTGGAGAATCAATGACGTCATCGGTGGAATTCGGAACACCGTGATGCCACCGGATTGCTCACCGGTGAGATTCGGAATACGCTCTTAGGTGCTACTCCTTGAAGTTAAGTGAGTATGGAATTTTTGCAATGAACCAAATGACGACGAAGAGTAGTGGCGCGCTACGCTATACTATTTTCGCATCAAGGACAACAATCATAGTACTGTCCGTTACTCAGGAGAAGACGAGCGGAAAGAATGTGACCTTCTTGACTATCTCTGCTGATTATTATAAACATCGCTCAGATAAGCATCCCAGTAGCCAGGTTATTACTCGTGCAGGAAACATTAGTAACAATGCGTATGGAAATTAAAGCTAAGTTGAACAGAAGGAGACCTAATGTTTCCGCTTACTGCAGTACAAATATTGACGTGTTGTCTTACGTTATCTATTGACATCCCTTCCTCCTCAGTCCGCTCTCGTCTTCTCCTGAGTCACCGACTGTACTTACTAGAGATGAAAAAAAACTAACTGCCGCTCTTGCTTGCTCTATTCGTTGCATTTGTTTTTCGAGTCTCGTCTAGTAACTCTTGTTCGCTTCGAATCTCGCTCATCATTCTCGAAATAGCATTTGGTCGGCGTGGAAAGATTTCGTAACTTTGAATAACATACATAATTGAAATAAATAACATTAGTGATGTTTAATTGAGACAAAAAAATAAAACAAAACACTATCTTAGTTACAAAAATGTTATGGTTCCATTATCACATATTATCTATGGTTATGCAAATACTTACTTACTGGCATTTAAGGAACCTACAGGTTCATTGCCGCCCTCACATAAGCCCGCCATCGATCCCTATTCTGTGCAAGATTAATTCACTTTCTATCATATCCCACCTCCCTCAAATACATTTTAATATTATCCTCCCATCTACGTCTTGGCCTCACCAAAGGTCATTTTCCCTCCAGTCTTCCAACTAACACTCTATATGCATTTCTAGATTCGCCCATACGTGCTACATGCCCTGCCCATTTCAAACGTCTGGATTTAATGTTCCTCATTATGTCAGTGAGGAATACAATGCGTGCAGTTCTGTGTTGTGTAATTTTCTGCATTCTCCTGTAACTTCATAACTCTTAGCCCCAAATATTTTCCGAAGCAGCTTATTCTCAAACACTCTTAACCCGTGTTCCTATCTCAAAGTGAGAGTCCAAGTTTCACAACCATAAAGAACAACCGGTAATATGTTTTATAAATTCTAACTTTCAGATTTTTTGACAGTAGACTGGATGATAAAAGCTTCTCAACCGAATAATAACAGACATTTCCCATATTTATTCTGTGTTTAATTTCCTCCCGAGTATCATTTATATATTTGTTACTGTTGCTCCCAGATATTTGAATTTTTCCACCTCTTCAAAGGATAAATTTCCAATTTTTATATTTCCATTTCGTACAATATTCTCGTCACGAGACATAATCATATACTTTGTCTTTTCGGGATTTACTTCCAAACCTATGTATTTACTTGCTTCAAGTAAAATTCCCGTGTTTTCCCTAATCGTTTGTGGATTTTCTCCTAACATATTCACGTCATCCGCATAGACAAGCAGCTGATGTAACCCGTTCATTTCCAAATCCTCTCTGTTATTCTGAACTTTCCTAATGGCATACTCTAGAGCAGCCGTGGCGAAAATGTGACTCACGAGCACATTGTGGCTCGCAATGATAGCTATGCATTTCTACTGCTTCCTACCTCCTTCAGCCCCCACCCTCTCACTCACTGGAGTCAAACTCCGTTCAATTTGTATTTGTCTCTGACCTGCGAGTGGTGTATCGTCGCAATGTCTCTCTCGAAACCATGTACCTCTATAAAACGAAAGTTTCAAGTAGGATGGGAGGAATCATTTTTTTGCTGCCAATATGATGAGAATATTAAATGTATGATTTGTTCACAAGTATTACGAGGAAAACGGTTGTATAACATAAAACGGCGTTATACTACATGTCACTCATGAAACATTAAAGGTTAAGTGTTGTTATTATTATTATTATTATTATTATTATTATTATTATTATTATTATTATTATTATCATTATCATCATCATCTCTGTACGTCGATCCTTTTTCAGCAAATGTACGAATAATGCGACTCACCGATTTACAATGTGATGTTAAATGAAAGCTAGATGTAAGGACTTGACAAATGATGAATTTTGCAAATCTCTGCCAAAAAATAAATATCCGAAGCTTCATTCTTTCGCTTGCCCTGTTGAAGCCATCTTCCCTATAATTTACGTTTGTGAAAAATTATTTTCAACAATGAAAATAGTAAAAAGCAAATTTATATCACGACTGACAGACAAATACCTTCGTTATCAACTACGACTGGCAGTAAGTGACATAATTCCTGATTTTGAAACTCTATCGCAGAGACATTCTGAAGACAGTTAATTTTAGGTTGTGATAATGTGTCCTATGTTTCCTTATTCATTCTTTTCTTCGTTACACGTACTAAACATTAGTTTGTAGCCTTATATGGTATAAAATTATATTTAAGTACTTGACGTAAGGAAAATGAAACTACATTAATAAGTCGGACAGTTGCTTCACATCCCCTTCGGTTGCCCGGCTTCCTCCATAGGTGCTATACACGCTGCAGGTTACACAGTGGTTCGGCGCACCATCACATTTTCGCCACGGCTTCTCTAGAGCAATGTTAAAAAGTAAAGGTGATAGTGCATCTCCTTGCTTTAGCCCACAGTGAATAGGAAACGTATCTGACAGAAACTGATTATCAGATATTACCTATAGTTATACAAATAGAAAAAAAAAATCTGAAATAAATGTGCATTTCTAAGAAACATAGAACATAACCTTAAATAAAGCGATAATATAACTTACGTACTTACTTTTTATTTTTATGTTCAAGATTGTTTATGTTTCTAAGTAGAAAATAAATGTGGTATTAATAAGGCTTTTTTTTTTTTTTTTTTTTTTAAACCATGTCGCGACCCCCTTCTGCTCTTCACACGACCTTCCAGGGGGTCGTGATCCACACTTTGGGTAACCACTGCTCTAGACTAACATTCAATGTATTTCGATTATCTATTTTTCTTGTCCTGTTCATTATCCCGGATAATCAAGAGTCGCCTGTACTACTAATTCAAACACAGTGCTGGCAACAAGTCTTTACTGACCGTGACAGAACGTCGCTGTGTTTACTCGTCTCAAATACTGAAAACAAAGTAGATACAGGAACTGAGCACTCTAACATGTCAACAGCAGCTTGTATCATCTGCATTCGCGGACCACGTGTTCAACTCAACCGCGGAGCACAACACAGCATCACATAGCAGTGCGGAATCCCTCCCCTTCCGCTAATCCCCGCACCCACCTCCCCCAGATGCTAATCTGCCAACGTCCCGTATTAGTTGCAAAACCTCATTTAATTACGCCCCTCCTTTCACGAGCCACTTTCTCCACTCTCCGTCTATTTATATTGTACGTTCTCAAAGTCTTCCCTCTTCGCATCTGTTCCTTTCCTCCCGCTGATTTTCTACTTCTGTATTGTTATTCGCTACGAGATACAGGCGTGATGAAATGCTGCAGCTTTGCAAATGGAAACAAAAAAATCTACGTGTAAACGACGTCATATAAAAAATTACAAACGTGTATTCTGTTTGAAAGAAATCGTAAAAACAAAAGGATTACACTTTTACAGGGTGGAAGTGATATACCTGTGCAGATTTCAACAGCTTATTACTTGGATAAAGTGCAACAAAATTGTAATACCATATTAATCGAAAGTCGACCTGATTGGCGAGTTGGTATAGCGCTGGCCTTCTATGCCCAGGGTTGCAGGTTCGATCCCGGGCCAGGTCGATGGCATTTAAGTGTGCTTAAATGCGACAGGCTCATGTCAGTAGATTTACTGGCATGTAAAAGAACTCCTGCGGGACAAAATTCCGGCACATCCGGCGACGCTGATATAACCTCTGCAGTTGCGAGCGTCGTTAAATAAAACATAACATTTTTATTAATCGAAAATGAATACTTTTCTGAGAAAAAATAATTTTCCCTAAACGTTAACGCTGTTTTAGGGTGATATTACACTATCAAGTGTCCACACCTGCGGAGTAACGGTCAACGCGCCGCGAAATCAGGTGGCGCGGGTTCGAATCCCAGTCGGGGCAAGTTACCTGGTTGAGGTTTTTTCCGGGGTTTTCCCTCAACCCAATACGAGCAAATGCTGGGTAACTTTCGGTGCTGGACCCTGAACTCATTTCACCGGCATTATCACCTTCATTTCATTCCGACGCTAAATAACCTGAGATGTTGATACAGTGTCGTAAAATAATCCAATGAAATAAAAAATTAAAAGACACTATGAAGTTAGTTAGTGGGTTTAAAGAGGGATCGTCAGCTACTATGGCTATTTGCGCCCTTATCTAAAATTCTTCACAAAACAAAAACACAAATAATACAGGGTGGGGCATGGGAATCAAGTGTTTTTGGAATGGCCTGTACTCGGTGATTATGAAAAGGACAGACGTGAGGCATGTGAGATTCTATTCCGTGGCTCATAGCATTTCACCTGCAGTCGGCATCATGGAGCAGTGGACGCATGTTTACGTATGTTTAATTATTTTAGTTATTGTTTTATAATTATTAATAATAATTATTTAGTAGTGAAATATTATTCGGCTTCAGTGGTTTCTGGTTTTTCAAGAAATGAATTTAATTCATATATTATTATTTCTATTTATATCTTTTTAGTTTTTATTTTATTAATATAAATGCTATGGGGGATAAGCTCTATTGTATATTTTTATTGTTTTTGATTAGTGTTGGTTTTATAATAACTATCATTTTAAGTTTGTTAAAATTTTATTTATTTTTAGGTTTATAATTTATTAATATTTTATTATTTTATTGGAATTTTTATTAAATTGTTATTTATTTGTAATTATGATGGAATTAGTAATTTTTTATTTGTTTTATGCTCGGCCATGCCGAAATGTAGTAATTACACACCTGGTAGCAGTACTTTAATGCATGTCATTAAAGTACACCTATTCATTAAAGTTCAGGTTTTCGATTATTATCGGATATGCAATCGAAAGACAACGAGGGAAACGTCACGGAGGCTGGAAATTCAATACTGTCGCAGAAGGTTATGTTCTGTTACTATAATAATTAGCGTTAATAATATTCAAATAAATTCAATTTGTCATCTCGTTTTTCAATTCTAAATCAAATTCCAGGTTATATCAAAATTAGTTCATGTTAGAATCTAGGTCAGGGCTGGGCAACGGGAGCGGAACCAGTCTCTAAACGGGGACACTTAATATTCAACCGTCACTGAATGAACGCTGCGCGGTGTTCGGTGGGGAAGAAAGGGGATGAAGAGAAATCATATGGCTCCCCGTGAGAGAGTAGAAGCTGCTCTTACTGCCCAGCCCTGGTCTAGGTTATATCAAGGTCAATGACATTATTATTCCTCGGAAAAAAATCAATACTTTCGCGTCTGCGCACATCTCACAATTCACGAGCTATGCACAAGGTCACTTCCGCTCTTGGGTCAGATACGAATAAAATGAATACTTCTGAATAATTTCAAGTTAGAAATATGGTCGAGCATAAAAAGTCATATGAAACTTGCCTATAATGGTAATTAAGACGCTAGTATGAAAATTATGAAACTCGCTTGCGCTCGTTTCATAAACAAACAAACTCGCGTCTTAATTACTATCATTATTTGCTCGTTGCAAAATGTACTATTATTAAATTTTTGTTAAAATTTTAAAAGGAACTAGGCAAATAGTTATTGTTCTCGCATGTTTATTAAAAACATATTTTCTTTTATTTTAATATGAAATATGACCTGATTAATTTTGAAGGGCCGCGGTATTTTGACCGTGCAAAGGTAGCATAATCATTAGTCTTTTAATTGTGGACTGGAATGAATGGTTGGACGAGGAATAAACTGTTTCTTACTGTTTTTGTTGAATTTAATTTTTAAGTTAAAAAGCTTAAATTTATTTAGAGTGTTTTGTTAGGAAGGGCGAGTCGGTGACCACGGTACGGCGTGAGTTTTGCTACAGATTCAATATTAATCACAATGATTCTGTTCCCGTGCGTGATACAATCCTTTGTTGGGTTAACAATCTTTGAACAAAAGGCGTAATACTGAACAATAAACAACCCGGTCCCCAACGCACAGTGCGTACTCCAGAAAATGTTGACAAGAGACACTGCGCAGCCCATGCCCTCTGCTCGTACACATTCAGCTGCACTTGGAATCAGCGATCGTTCGATAAGACGGATTTTGCATGCAGAAATTCAAGCTCGGTGTCTTAAAATTGTCGTCTTTATACACCCTGAGTTGCCTTATTTATATTATGAATAATTAGTCTAAATACATTTTTGTTTCTAATTTACATAATTATCCAACACGAAATTGTTCAAATATTTATCTTAAGAAAAACAAATTCAATATTAATTAAAATAGTTTTGAAATAATAATAATAATAATAATAATAATAATAATAATAATAATAATAATAATAATAATAATAGTTTATTTTAACTGGCAGAGTTACGGCCATTCGGCCTATTCTTTCACCCAACCAGTATGATAGAAAATTGCTACAATATTATGAATATAACATAATTAATACAATACAATAAAATTCAAAGCAATACAATACTACAATACAAGACAATATAATACAATGACAATATTTTTATCTTCACAACACCAATAAAATAATTATGTAATAATAATAATAATAATAATAATAATACTAATAATAATAATAGTAATAGTAATGATAGTCATACCTAAATTAAATTAAATTATTAAACTCGATCACAATAATTTCAATTTGACTGCGCCCGTAAGAAATCGTTTAGCCTTCTCTTGAAAGTGGTTATTGTCTGGCAGCCCCTAATCTTCTGAGGTAGAAAATTCCATTCACGGGAGACTGAGACAGTAAAAGAGGATGAATAGTAGGATGTTCCATGGGTAGGAATTGCTAGGATTTGGCTCTCCTGTGATCTGGTGTTTAGGTTGTGATTGGAGGATAAGTAGTTAAACCGGGAACGAAGATAATTTGGAGTAGAAGTGTGGAGAACTCGAAACAGAAGAGACAGCGAATGAAATGTTCTACGGTTATTAAGTTTCAGCCAGGATAAAGATTTGAACGAGGGTGTAATATGACCAGTTAAAATTGTTCATAGTTTATCTATTCATGTAATGTAATGTTTGGGCCATTCCATGTCAAATCAACACAAAAAAGTGGACTTTTCAACCCGACCACCTTAGATTTTTATTAAATTTGGTGGGATAGTAAAGAACCTTAAGTTAATTAATTATGTAAAATTTTAGCCCTCAATAATGCACGATATCCATACAGCAATTCTGTCAATATGAGAAAAAATGTAAAAATGTCGCATACTATGTCAACAAAAATAATTCATAACTTCTCTTCTAATTGAGGTAGAATCTTAAACTTGGGCTTATTTTAAAGCTAAGGTATCATACGTTCCAATAAAAATAGGTTTGCATCAAAGTAATGAATTCTTTATTGAATGGTCACGTGAAACATATTTTAACATTGAATATCTATAAATGCGGGACATAAATTATTTCGCGAAAAATGTATGTTATAGAGGTAAGAGTATTCTCCCCTTGGTGTAAGTTTCATTTTGGAAACGTTTCAGGAATATCAGTAAAAAAATATATCAATGTATTGGTTTGTAGCACTTAAACCCATCTTACATCAACACTGCATGCGCGCGAGTTCGTACTTGTCTGATTATCTGCGTCGTCGATCTCTCAGGCCGTCATGAGTGGCAGTTTATACAGTCTTCAATTTATACAAAACGTGCGATCTGTTTCAAGTGCAGTGTCGTTAGTTTTTGTAGTACGTGGTAGTTTTGTGTGATGTAATGGAGTCGTGTTTTAAGTTATAGGCCTATGTTTGCTGCAATCCATTCGAGAAATCCAGGGCATTGTAATTAGAGGACAAATTTAAGAAGTGTTATATCGTGGATGCTTAATGTGATTCTTGATTTAAAACAGGAACAAAAGGTGTGCGCTATGTGTCGCAAAGAAATAAAAATAAAATATGATGCTATTACGCAGAATCCTCAGAATGACTCTAGTAATGAAGAATACGTCGATTCTACAGCAAATGTAAGTTCACTAAATACAAGTCTTTTTGACCAAGGTGTGTTCCTTATTAAACAAAAAAGGCTACAACAAGAGAAATATAAGAGACAGAAATTTGAAAATATTGTAAAAGATAAAGTCTTCGATATTAAAGACGCGGGGGAACCAGGACCTTTCTGATTCTGAAATTTTGTCTCAGTTGCAGGAAAATTTTCAAAATTCAGGTAAAAGTGAGAAAATCACCATTTTAATACCACTACCTAAAATCTGGAGCGTAAATAATATAAAAAAGAGTTTCTTTCAGCTTTCGAATACATAATTCGGAAAGCAAAAGTTCTGGCAAAGGGAAAGGGAATTTTATGTTCACCAAATCCGAAACCTGGAAAACCCTTGCTCGCGGCTGTTGCCGGTAAAGTTAAAGAATTCTGTTGTTCTGACGAGATAAGCAGAATGATGCCTGGTAAGAAATATTTGTTGTGATTAAAGAATCAGGGAGTAAATCACATAAGCAGAAATGAATTATATGCAGTGTTTAAAAATTCTAACCCTGAAATGAAGGTAATATTCTCCAAATTTTCAGCTCTTAGACCAAGAAATTGTATTCTACCTGGAGTTATTAGTGGAACTATACTGTCTGTGTTTGTGTCCTTATCAGAATGTAAAACTTATGCCGGAAGCAATTTATTAAAGTTTCAAGTCTACGTGGATTTTTAGAAAACTTTTCTTTATACCTTCCAACTTATCAACATTTCTTGGCTACTATGGTGTGCAATCCTCCTCATATAAATTGCTTGGTCAGGAAATGTATCGAATGTCCTGAACCATCCAAAATAAGAGAGGGTTTAGAGAAATGTTTCGAATAAAACTTCAGTGAATCAGTTACCTAGGTACAAGCAGTGGATGATGACTAACCGATCAACGCTTGAGACCATAATGAAACCCACAGACAAATTGGAGAAACTTGGTGATTTACTGACTCACTCATTTATATCATCTGAACAAAGTAAGTTTCTACGTGATATGAAATCATTTCTACAGCCATGCCAGCTTGTTGTGTTATGCGACTTCGCTAAAAACTATTATTTCGTAATCCAAGATGAAATTCAGTCATATCACAGGACTAATGTGCAGACAACCATTCATACTTTCGTAATATATTATAACGAATCGTCATCCGATACAGTCTCTATTAAAAATCTGGTAATAATTTCACACTGCCCGAAATATGACACTACAGCTGCACATCTGTTTCAAAAATATCTATTGGAGTCATTAAAACAAACATCTGTAATTCACCACTAAAATTATGTATTTCTCTGATGAATTCTCTGCTCAGTATAAAAATAGGAAAAAATTTCCTGAACCTCACATTACATGAAGAAGATTTTGGATTTCCAACAGAATTGCATTATTTTTGCATATCGCATGGAAAAAGAGCATGCGACGTTTTGCGGCTTGTGCTAGTTTGCAGAGACCATCCGATAAACAAATAACTACACCTAGGGAATTGTACGACTGGACAAGGGATCATCTCCCATACATTAATACCGTTTATGTGACTGAAAAAAGCTATACTGAAGAGGAAAAAATGCTTTCTCTTCGATTTGCAAAATCCACCGCAGTGCCTGGAACACAAGTTTCATACAGTCCTGCTGTTTAGGAGGGTATTATACTTGCAAATCAAGATTTCAGGTATAACTCCCTGTAAAGTTGATTTGAATAATTTCGAACCCGGGACCTTTGGTTTAACGTACCAACGCGTACGTTAAACCAAAGGTCCCGGGTTCGATACCCGGCTCCGGAACAATTTTTCCCTCGAAATTATTCAAATCAACTTTACAGGGAGTTATACCTGAAATCTTGATTTGCATAATACACGTCACTGTTCGTTAACAGAAAACCACAATTTAAGTCACACGGAGTTAGTGTGCACTCGAAGTTGGTTGCTTGACGGTTGTCAGCCCACTTTGAGGTCTGTGGATATAGAGGGAAAAATTGGATCGGTGTCGGTTAGAGTTCCCGAGTAGCTCAGTGGTAGAGCGTTGGTACGTTAAACCAAAGGTCCCGGGTATTATACTTGCTAAGCAGTTTTAAAATGCAGCTGAAACAACGCAGCATCCTGTCTGGAAAGATGATCAGGCTATTTCATCTCAGCAATGAAAGGCAAGCATTTCTTACAGAACTTCAGGTTTAACAAAATCCATGTGACAATAATTTATTTGAGGTGATAATTAAAAAAAATCGAATTATGTACTACATGTTAAATTACATAGCGACATTCAAGAATATGATCAAGTATAATTAAATACAACGAATGTGTGGAACATAATTATCGCGACTTACACGGTTAGCTTACGATTGCAGTGACATAATAATTTTTATCTTTGTAACCTATGATGATTCCAAGTTGAAACTTATCAGTTCATTATATCACTAATTGAGAGGTACTATATATTTTTTTGATTAAATAGAACCCCCGCATTTTAAATATGAATATATGAAAATTGTTTCACCATATATTTTTAGTGTAATTGAACACATACAGAAAACAATATAAGCAATAAAAACTATCACGTATTAAGAATATATCACCCAATTTTTGTAAATTTATCTGGAGACGTTGTTGAGATACATAATTTTAATTGAAGCGGCGTGCTTACAAAAATATGATTTTTCTTCATGTTTGAAACGCCACTGGCAGAAAACGAAAAGCACAGGACATATGAAACTCGGCAGTTTTAGTTAGCGCGGCAGGTAAAACAAACCCTCAAATTTTAAAAGAAATCTGAGTCGGTCGGGTTGAGCGCCTTGTTGATTTGATATGGAATGACCTGTTTTGAAACGTAAACTCAAGACATCTTTGATTTTAAATCTTTCGTATAATCTTCATGAATTCTGTAATATTAACTTTTAATTTTTTTTTATTATGGATGTTGCTGTGGATTATTTGTAATATCTTCAGCATTAATAAAGTAAAAAAAAAATGTTTTTGCGATGAAATATTCCTCAGCAGTATCCATTATGTTATTATTGCTTATAACTTATGTGTCCTCACATGACTGGAATGGTTTCTCTCCATAATCCCTCCTACTATTGAATGTTACAGGCTCGGAAACATCTTCACTCCATGCGTAAGCCTAAGGATTGGGCACACGTTCGACAGAAACACCCTGCAGAACACTGAGCCGCGAAGGGGGAAGTAATTTCGCCTCATCTGCGTGAAGTGGATAAATAAAGCTATTCTCCACTGAACCATACCAGACACCGTCTCCATTTCATTTGGAACTTCATCTACTTTGTGTCTCGTCTTCGCCTGGCATTTGTTCCCGTCTTTTCCTCCATTTCTTATCTTATTCAAGGCATTTACCGTTCGCCTGCAGGATTACGGGGAGCGGAGAATTCAGTGCCTTGTTGCATATCTTGGCGAATCGATTATATCAGCCTCCGCGCGCGTGTGTGGCGGAGACAGACGCGTAAACAAACGGAATTACGAGTAGACAAACAGGGAAACAAGTTTGCAGTCCTGCAGCCACGCTGAGAAGTTCGCCGCCACACGGATATCGCGTCCATTATTCATTACGCGACAGTTGCCAAGCGTAGAGGCTGCATGGCAATCGAACAAGCAGAGCATTGCCATGGCAACTACATCCTCAGTACTGAGACGTGGCTATTACACAGGGACATCATTTTATTTTAATTCAACTTTTATTGTACCTGAGTTTTTTAATGCACTTCACGCCCCCACCCCTTCTACTAATGAAGTTCAACCGTCCTGCACACAGATCCAAGACCGCATATACAGTCATAATAGCCTTACGGTCATAGTAAACAGTACGTTCCAAAAATATGTTCGCGTTTTCCAGTGACGAAAGAGCTTTCAAAATTGAATCATTTTCGCACAAGTACTGTCGTCCATATGCCTACGTCGTATCCTGGTTTCTTCCACCAGCTTTTATTCTCCAGCTAGTGGCTGGGCTGTCGTCTCAGCTATTTTGTGCGAACATTAATTTCTGTTAGGAATTGCACGTCTACGTAATATTATACAACTGTTTAAAACAACTTAAATAAAAGGGCCTCGTTAAGTAACTTACTGTCACGTGATTTCCTCCCTTTCTACGACCGTACGACATAACCACTTGGACGGACAGTATACAGTAGGCCTATGTCTGAGTAATTTTATCTATTCGGATCGGGCAGAAGTGAAGACTGAATTTACAGTACGTAAGGTACTGTTTTATAGAATAAGTACAGAACTATTTCAACATGAGATACTAGTTACGAAGGACGAAACTGGTAATTGGGATTAGGTACAATAGTCTATAGTGCGATAATATGCACATTAGAACTGAAGCCTGTATCGAAATGAACGGCCACCATTGAAAAAATGTGTTTAAATATCCACATTATGTTTATTTTTAAATATAACTTCATTCTCTATATTGTACGCTAATGTGCTGTAGACAGTATAATAATAATAATAATAATAATAATAATAATAATAATAATAATAATAATAATAATAATAATTTATTTTAGCTGGCAGAGTTAAGGCCGTAAGGTCTTCTCTTCCACTCAACTAGCAAAAGTATACATACATATGCATGAACTTACAAAGAATTCAACAATTTGATTTAGATGAGAGTTACATGTATACAAGAGTTATTTACGAATTAAACAACAAAATACTATGAACTATTAATTAAACACTGAAATACAAACTATGTAGCAGAATTAAGCTAAAATACATAGAATGTTAATATATTTCAAATAATATTAGATAATATAAAGAGATTATTATGAGACAATTTTTAAAATACAGCACTATCAGGATGATGTCTAAAGAAAAAAGTAACAATGTAGTCAGTGATAGTTTAAATCAGTACGATTGGAGTGAAATGCTAATAAGGTTATCTTTTAAGCTGTTCTTAAAGGTGTTTGTTGTCTTGCAGCCCCTAATACTTTGTGACAAGGAATTCCATTGACGCGAAGTGGATACTGTAAAAGATGATGAATAACAAGATGTTCTATGAAGAGGTATACTTAGCGTGCACAGATAAGTGATCTGGTATTTACGTCGTGGTTAGAGTATAGATAAGAGAAACGAGACGAAAGGTAATAATATACACTGCATAATGAATACGTCCGCATGGACAGCTCAGTTCATGAGTAAAAACACTTATTGTTACTACTATACTGTATTTTGATTAAACAAAAACCTAATGAAAATGATCAAACTCAAAAGCGCGATATTTCCTCGTTTACGTAAATGGATGAACTACTTTTCTTCCCTCCTATACGTAGTAAAGTGATTTGTTTGTATATTACGCCAGTATCATCGAACTCCAGTTGTGGAAGGAGGTAGGAAACGGCGATGATCCAAAGGTATAGCCAGATTAATATTAAAAATGTTAGTAAAAATATAATTATGTCCCTGTAGAAGTTCTCAGCGTGGTACGGTAAGGGAAACAAAGTCTAACAAGATCTTTCAGGTATGGTGGGGTTTCACCTCGCCTTCTCTTCTCTTACACAAATACAGTCTTACTAATAAAAACATTTATACACACGTTTAACTGACTTCTATTTACACAACGACTAGCTCGTTTGTAAGTCGTATGTACTGTAAATTCCTGACTAATAATCACTACATACGTCGTGGATAAAAATATAACTGTTACACAGCTACGTCATAGAACTTACTTACTTACAAAAGGCTTTTAAGGAACCCGCAGGTTCATTGCCGCCCTCACATAAACCCGCCATCGGTCCCTATCCTGTGTAAGATTAATTCAGTTTCTATCATCATATTCCACCTCCTTCAAATCTATTTTAATATTATCCTCCCATGTACATCTCGGCCTCCCCAAAGGTCTTTTTCCCTCTGGTCTCCCAACTAACACTCTATATATATATATATATATATATATATATATATATATATATATATATATATATATATATGCAATTCTGGATTCCCCCATACGTGCTACATGCCCTGCCCATCTGAAAACGTCTAAATTTAATGTTCGTAATTATGTCAGGTGAAGAATACAATGCGTCCAGTTCTGCGTTGTGTAACTTTCTCCATTCTCCTGTAACTTCATCCCTCTTACCCCCAAATATTTTCCTAAATGCCTTATTCTCGAACACCTCTGTTCCTCTCTCAAAGTGAAAGTCCAAGTTTCACAACCATGCAGAACAACCGATAATATAACTGTTTTATGCATTCTAACTTTCAGATTTTTTGACAGCGGACTAGATGACAAAGCTTATTATTATTATTATTATTATTATTATTATTATTATTATTATTATCATCATCATTATTATTATTGTTACTATTACTATTAGCCAGCCAGTGAACGGATCATGAAAAGTTAAGTAACTGCACTGTTGGGTCTCTCAGACTCATTTTATAAATATGATAAAAAAAAATATATATATATATATTTATTTGAGTCATATAATAATAGTTTTATAAATTTCACAAATTTCTGTGTAGTATAACCTATAACAACTGAGTCATGTTTTTTTTACCAATACAGCAATTCGCAATTTGTGTCTTCTCTTCT
Organism: Periplaneta americana; assembly: GCF_040183065.1. Lineage (NCBI taxonomy): Eukaryota > Metazoa > Arthropoda > Insecta > Blattodea > Blattidae > Periplaneta > Periplaneta americana. Next base: position 25,182,011 of record NC_091132.1, on the reverse strand, counting down.
CTTGTACTGCACTTAAAATGATGTCCAATGTACCAGAAAACAGTTTGTGCGCGTTGCTGCGGAGTCGCCATTTTATTTTCTGCCATTGTTGCCCAACGTGTGACAGATCAATTAACTTCAAACAAATGAAATAACAATTCCTTGGGCTTCTCTTTCTTTTAATACCAGTCTCGCTTCATAATTCCGTATACTTTGTTAGAAATAATTAATTAAAATGTGGGAAGTTTGAAAGGGACACGGTGTATATCTGTATGACAATAAACAATCTTAAAAATTACAAATAGAAGTAATAAAAGTGAATAAAATTTTGTTGATGATTATAATGTATCATTCCTTGTTTTCTTTCTCTTGTTCACAAAATTTATAGTTATAAGCTAGTTGATAGTATAGCACACTAAATCCACTGTATTTGACTGTCACAGCATAAAAAAGCTACGACAATGCTTGAAATAAACAAAACATTTCAATTGATTATTTGTATTCTAGTATTGATATTGACGACATAACCACAGTCTAGTATACAGGGTGGAAGGTAAAGTAACACATTACTTGTAGGATGTGATTCATTGAAATATAACGAACAAGAAAGTACAGTACCATTTTGCTCGTTTTTGCGAGGTTTTTGAAGAAATAATACTTTTATGCCGACACTTCGATCGCGATTTTTACGAATACTATTTAAAATACAGTTTAATTTCTTGTATAACAACGAAGACAACGTTTATTATGTTCACGTTGCAGCAGTACAGTATCTTAATTAGAAAATTCACAGATTTCGAATTAATAGATTGAAGAAACATTGGAAGCATTCATTGTCGGGTCACATACAAAAAGTCTAAAAATCTGGCATCGCTGTCCGGACGGCAGACAGTTTGCCTAGTACTCGCAACTGATCAGCTGTTGTGATGTTTACATTGCATTAGTGTGCAGTTGGACGTACAGCGATACAGTTTATTTTATTTCAAAACTACGAGATGCCAGAATTCACAAATCGTGAGTACTTAGACATGATCCAGGCCACGGAAGAAATTCGGAACAGTGAAGAACTCCTGGCCAGAGTTGCTCATAATTGAGCTAGAAGATGTGAAAGCTGCACGCACGCTGATGGTAGACATTTTGTACAGTACCTGTGAGATGTGAATGGAATGTGATTTACAGAGTTTATTACTCTTTAGTTCATTATTAACGCCTAGAATTAATGATTCGTAAAACAATAAACTGTAATGTTAATTACATCTTGTTCACGAAGTTACATCAGTTTTATTTTTTCATTAATTGTAACTGAAACTTCAATCCTAGGCTAAGTGTTTTCACTAATTTGGACATGATTTCCTGACATTCACGTTATTTCTTGTTATTGCTGTACGTAGTTTTTGCTTACGTTAAAATTATTACGTCATACTTAGTATTGAATTGTTAGTGTATTGTACTGTAAGTTGATAATTCTGCATTCATTGTTGAAATAAGCCCGGACACGAGCTATTTTGTTCATTCGGGTTATTAATTTACATTTTTTGATATAAATTACACAAACTACGCAAATAACAGTTACGTCCCTATCCAGAGTTTACGTAGGTCATTTTTGTGCGAAGATTTGTCCCCAGATTAGCTCGCAAAGTATTGCACCGTAGCTCAGCACATTTGTTTGCTACCGTCCTCCCCTCACCTGCTGCAAGTTACACGGTGAAAGGTAGTTGAACTTAACCCACCCCTTTCAAGTCGCTGACCGCATGGGGTGTAGGGTACTACTTACGCGGCGTTGAGACATCTTGCAATTGCCGTCAGCGCTTTCGAAACACTTGTAATTATCTCACTATCCGTAAGTCTTATAATTATTCTTATTTGACAAAACTTACTCTAAATAATGAGTTATATGACCCCTGTCAATTTATGTACTACCTTACCTTCCACCCTGTATACATTCACGAAGCTCAGTACATAGTAAATATGCATCCATAGATAGTTGCTGACCACTAGGATCGCTAATATCGCCTCATTACAGGCAATGCGAAATAGTATCGGCACACTCTATTGTTCCTAGCACACTCACAACTCAAGCTTCGTGACTGTATATACTAGACTGTGATATAAATATGTTCAATCTTTATGTTAGCATTTTTGTAGTTATTTTTATACTTCCTTTATACTACCTCTCCGTGTATGATACGATACGATACGATACGATACGATACGATACGATACGATACGATACGATACGATACGATACGATACGATACGATACGATACGATACGATACGATACGATACGATACGATACGATACGATACGATACGATACGATACGATATGATATGATATGATATGATATGATATGATATGATATGATATGATATGATATGATATGATATGATATGATATATTTCGTCACAGCACTTCTTTACATGTAATGGTGTACCTCACATTTCTGTGTCCGGTGCCACCATTAACATATTATTACCAACACATTATTTGCAGTACACGTCTACACAAATACTCCCAAATTACACTATGCACCTTTTTTGTTATTTGGTCAAACTCCCCTTCAGCATTTCTCCTACATTTCATTTGCTATTCTCTATTTGTTCCTTAATCCTAATATATATCTAATATTCTATACTACTTTCACACCCCCTTTATCCTCTAACTACTATTCACTAAAATCTCAATTTCAATTTATCTCTATAAATTATCATATTGAATTACTTGTCCTATTTGTTCTTTGACTTTTCTCCTATCTTTCTCTTATATTCATTTACTGTTCCAACGTTCAAATGTTAGTACGGTACTACTTTTATTCTGTCACTTATTCACTTCTCTTAATCCTTTCTCACTATTTTCTCTCATTCCTATTTGCGCTCACTTTCACTTTCTCACTATTCTGCTTACACTTAATCCATTGTCACTATTCTCACTTCCTATAAATAGCCTACTTATATTTTATTCTACACATCTGCTTATACACTTTCTCTCTCCCAAATACTTCTCGAGCTTTTCCAGTTTCACTTTATTTGCACTTTTTGATCACATCCACAATTTTTTAATCATATCAAATATCTCTGCTATATCCTAAACTGTCGCAGGTTTTGACATTTCTTGACTGTTCGTCTCTGCCCTATTTCTGTCTTTGTCTTTCTTTCTATTTATTTCTCCTTCTACTCCTCTTTTATTTCCCCCCCACGCTTTCACTTTCACATACTAGATTTCCACTTACACTCGAACCCTTATTCTTTACACTGCTTTCTTCTCTATCACTTCCTGACTCTTGGTTTCTCTTTTTATCGCCCCTCGCCTTTTTTTCTAGCGCCCTTGTTTCATGTTCCGTTATTCTCTCCGTCTATGATTCGATATCACAATAATTTTGGAACTCTGCTTTGTCATTCTGTTCTCTCATCCTTGTGACCGTTTCTTTGATCTTTGAATAATAAGCAGAAATTCAGATTCTGAACGTAGCCCATTACTGTCTAATCAGGTAAAAAATTAGTGTGTCGTTACAATTGCGAACTAGAAATCATTCAAAGGGAATAGCAGTTGATTTTGAAACCGTTGATGTATGTGATTTTGATGCTGTCAGCTTACAAATGTAATAGGATTGGTGAGGCACGCCATTAACAATACCTGTAACATCCATAAGCCTTTTATAATTAAAGACAACGCGGCTTCCACTCTGAAATCGGATACATAAATATTGCAACAATCACAGAGCACGTGTTATTCAATGAAATTAAACGAGGCCGCAAAACAATCAAAAAGAGAATCTGATGCCAAGACGTAGCTCAGCTGCGAAGTTGTTCTTGTTTAATGAAATCTTGTTACAGAATGCACACTAATTAAACACCCGCAGGGGAAAAGTTTCCTTTATCTTCCGCGGCTTGCCTCAAACTAAATTTAAACAAGAAAAGGCCTTACGTGTATTCGTCACACAAATGTTTAATATGAGAATGAAATAGTTTTTCTTACACGCTTGAGTATAGGATGGCATACACCATAGATGGGCATCGTGCCTCACTTGAGAAATAATGCCTCACTGACCTTCACAGAGCTTATCGCTCTGAGTGACATCATCTTCACAGTCCCCGTTTCTCCCTCACGTAGCTCCTAGGCTTGGACAAGTTCTATATCAGTTTCATAAGCAATATCAGTGGTGGCATAATGGCATTATCAAAGCAGTGTGTACGCGTTAGGAAACGATTATTTCATGAGAAATGGGAGGAAGAGTTTTTTTGCTGTTTAGAAGGGGAGAACATACGATGTATGTTATGCTCGAAAATCCTATTAGGCATTAATAAATTTAGTATACAACGACATTACTCCTTATGTCATAAAGAACATGCTGAATTAGAAGATAAGACAAATTAAATGTTATTTTTCGTAACTATTCCGAAGAAAATTTATGATCTTAACATTTGCATAGTATAATAAATACTACATTATACCTTAAACACGCTGCATTAAAAGGTACGAGGAATTAAATGTTGTTTGCATGTATTATTTCCAAAAGAAATTTATAAAAAAAATATCAAATGTACGTAGAAAACGAAATATGATTTTCTGAAATTATTTTAGGTCGAGAACGTGCAAATCTATTAAGTAATCTTGATAAACGCCGGAATATACAAGAAAATAAACGTAGACAAGGTGATGGAATATTATTGGCTAGTTACGCAATTTCTCGCCTGTGATTTAAATCAATTCAATGATGGAGAAATAGTAAAGAGGTTTATGATTAAAGCTGCCGAGTTAATTTGCCAAATTGAATAAAAGTTTTCGAGTCTCTCACGTTAACCAAGCGCTTTCCTAATAATTCGCCACTGACCGCATTAGCGATTACGATAAGGTGACGACAGGTCACAGCAGTTTATATTTCCCATCCTATTCTGCAGTCTCCTCTCCTAGTAAACAAACTATTTCAAATCGAGTGCCTCACGTAACCGAAAATTGTGCCCATGTATGGCATACACCAACGATGTCAAAGTCAAGAGCACGTAGACGATTCTGCGTGCGATCAAGTGCTCACTAGTTGCAATGAATCCATTCTGCAGGCAGCAGCAGATAGTAAGAAGGGGTGAGCAAAGTGAACTCTATTGGCCTGTCGCTGCAAGATGAATTAGACTGTTATTAAATAACAGATAGCGTGTTACAGTCATACAAGACAACAAGAAATCAGAATATGTTTTGTAGAGTGCACCTCTCTAATAAATGCAATGAATTATAAAATAGTATAATAAACATAGCTTCTCCTTAACTTATATAGTTTCAGATAATAGCTTGAATATAATTAATTTTTATATAATTATCTAATAATCGAACTAGTATAAAACACTGTTTTCCTGTTTTAAACTTACCAATACAAAAGTGAAAGAAATTACAGGACATTCTGCATACGGAAAAATGAAGTAACAGGATTACAACAAATAATAAACATAGTATATATTTTATCTTAGAGGTTTTAGATAATGTGGCCTATCTAATTAATTGCTATGTAACTGTTATAGACTTAATAATGCACTTATTACATGAACAGCATATTTCTAGAAACAAATTTAAATTCCTGACATCTCGTCTAAAACAGAAGTGTTTTTTCTTGTTTCTGCCGACACCAACCTTCTTATGACGGGCGAAATTAGGTTTCCTGAAGCATGACATAGCATAGTACGCCTATTATCTTCTGATAATTTTGGTATTAGTTGGTTTTGTGAGATACATAAGTGAGGAAAATTTCTCACATACGTGCTTACTTCCAAACATACGAGTAGAAATAATTTGCGCCGCAAATATTCGTACTCTGGATATGTTACCAGGCAAAGTGAACTTCCAAGTTGACTATGTTCACGCAATTCAGAGAATCTGGAGAGAATTCTTCCTCGGCTTAACCAAGGGACATCACAATGATAAGGACCATTGTCAAACTGAAAATCTATGAACGACGTATGTTGACAATTTTTTAGACATAATTCATAACGAGTCTACGCTATTAGCATCCATACTTTTTGTACTTTATTCTGTAAAGTTAAATGCAATGCAGTTAGGAAGAACCTCTACAGTATATATATATATATATATATATATATATATATATATATATATATATAAAGCAACAAAATTTAAATACATCATTATGTACATCAATTAATAATTTCATGTGTTTCACACTGCTCTTCTACGTAACTAAATGTTTTCCATATAATTATCAGACAAAGAACATTATCCCCTCTTTCACTCATAAGAAGTCGAGTCCAGTCAGCCTAAAACTTACTGAACGACTTCTTCCTCAATGTGTAATGTACAGTAGTGGCAAAAAAAACCGAACCGACCCTTGTAGCTGACTTCAGAGTCATAGATTAAAATTTTGCTAGTCACAAAACACATCCATCTTATATAATTAATTTTAACACTGAAATTTATTGCATTTGTTCGATTCTTACCGTCTTTTGTTTCCTTCAGTGGCTCAAATTTACAGACGAAAAAACTTTGAGTTTTATTTTCATCTGGCATCAATATTACATTTCTACCTCTATTCGGCAAAGATAACTGCGTATTTTTACATTAAATAGCAGTACATACATCTGTCTTAACTATCCATATTGAAATTACCACAGTTTGACACAATACACAGTACAGGATTCTTTTGTATCAGCTTCAAGGGTCGGTCCGTTTTTTTTGCCACTACTGTACAACCCATGTGTTCATCAGTAACTTGTACCTGCTTGCCCTACGTGATCAGAACAGCGCATACGGGCGATGAGGCACGCTTGTGGCTCTCATTGATATCACTGGCATACAATAATACCGTACATACGACGTACAGTTTCCCTAGAAAAGAATGAGACGATTGAATATTCTTAAGTCTCGACAAGGGAAGGGTTTCGGCTCGAACAGGAATTTCGTATCCAAAATTAGTATACAGGCCCATCTTTACATCTCTGTAAAGCTCCCAAAAGCATTCGTTTGTGTAATGTGTGGTTTGTCTGTTAGAGCACTGTACAAGTTGAGGGGTGGGGAGAGCACTGCACAAGTTAAGGGGATGGGACACCTTACCCGTAAGCCTAGCCTAGCTTAGAAACTAGTGCGAGTGATAAAATGTCTAAAGCCCATTTAAGAACATTTTTCTCCAACGTTCTGTCTGAAAATATTGCAGCTAATCAAAAGTGTACATTGTTGTGTGAGTCATTGAATGCGCACAAGGACGCAACCTTAATAAATGAATAATTCCAAGGCTAGGACATGGAATGTATGATCATTCCACCTAAAAAACTAAATATATCCAGCCTCTGAATATCTGTTTCCTTAGACAATACAAAATATATGCTCAGAGGGTAACACATTACATAAGGACTCTTGCTGAAAATCCAGAACTTAACTTGAGAAATCGAGTGTTTATAATGAAAATGCACTCTGTTATTCATAACCAATTGTCTGCTCCAGTGTACCGCCCTATGCTTCAGTATTCCTGGCAGTCAACTGGTTACGTGAATCGTGAACAAGTTTCGGACTTCAAAAATGTAATTCAGGTGGCATTTGATTTTTCAGCACTGGAGTGTGGTTCAGAAGATGTTGCTTCTGTGTGTTGTGCTTATTGCTCTGCTCCATGCTGTTTCATGCATTTGATAGAGAATCCTCATGTAGGCTACATTTTTAAAGAAGTGTATTGACCAATACCAACCAAACGGAGATTTACACAAATGAATGCTTTTACGGTCTTTATCACCATTGTACAAATTTTTAAATAAAAATTCCTGTTCGAGCCGAAACCCTTTCCTTGTCAAAATGATCGGAGACCAGAGCACTGATACACGAGATAACGATGTGTAATCAATAAAGAAATAAAGGAAAAAAATCACTAAGAACACGTAAATTGTATTAAATTTATTTCATTCTAAATCGTATTCACAATTCTTATAAATGAGAACAAATTCCTTAAAAATTGAAATACCACAATAACAACCAACCGAACGCATATGCGATTCATGCGATTATAAAGATCTTTTCAGAGTAATGCCAATTTTTACCATACATATAATATATACTGTGTATATATATATATATATATATATATATATATAACTTATTTAATGTTTGATAGTTATTCTCCTGAAATGGAAAAATAATTCCAACAAAACGATCCATTTATTGTTAGGTTTAAATTAGGTCCACTGCATGTCAAAAGAATAAAGAAGAATAAGACGTATAAGACGATAATAGGATGAAGGCAGTGCATTTATAAAGACAAAAATGTAAATGAAAAAGAAACATTTCGTAATCATAAGATAGTGAATGTAAACAGTAATAAAAGAAGAGCGAAAGAATGAGAAAAACATGAGATAAAAATAACGACATTTTTAAATGCAGAAAAACAGAATACGGTTGTTGTGATATTCAAAGTTGGCAACATTTGTTCATATAGCATAACTATATTTCAGTCCTAGAGTAAAAGAGTGGACTATGTCCACATTTCACATCTCAAGAAACCGGCTTTTTAGTTCATTCATGTGTTTATTTTAGATATTATCAATAGCACACATACAATAGTTAATTATTTAGTAACTTTGTATGCATATCGTTGATAATGTGTGAAATAAAACATTTAATGAAGCAAAATTTCGAATCCTTGAAATGTGAAATATGGACATGACACACTTTTTTACTCATGGGCTCTTTTTCAAAGTTCCGTTAATGGGGGAAGAGCCGAATGTAATAATATGAGGCAGAAGAAGTTAAGGAAATATAGAACAATTTTTGTAATTTATACGTAGTATTTTATTCGTATAAATAAATTATATATCTTTCTTTTTTCCTTATGGTATTTGATTTATTATTTCATTTTCAAACGCCATGTTCGATCGTCGATTTTTAGTTCGAGGCTTCGTAGAATTACACAAGAATTAGCATTAAATAGTTACTTAATTACAATACCAATTGAATAAATTGCTTCAGTTATAAATGTATTATAATAATACAAATATGTTTATAACAATATTAATTATTATTAATCCTACTTTGATAATATTAAATATATTGTGATACGTTCATTCGTAGAGGGGGGTAGTACTTCAGATTCAACTGCCATCGCAAGAATAGCAGCAGGGTTCGAATACTCGCGTCACATTTGTAGTAGTACCATCGATGTAGAAACAAGGCAGGTGGTGAGTATATGATATTAAATAAATTCGTGGACAGCGATTCAGTTTTAAGTACTAAATTTATAATATTTCTAGAAATATTTGTTTCCATGCTAAAATAGCACGTACACTTAAGACAATCTTCTAGATTGTAACATTTTTTTGTGTGTCAGGAATCACTGAAAAGATTCAAAAGCAACGGCTTTGATTTCATACAGATTTATAGCTACTGCAAATCCCCAGTAACTCCTTAGGAAATTTCGATATCTAAATTTTAAAAAATATTATTTATCCTTTTCTAGTACATTTGTGGGCCTGTGCATATATCTATTCATTACTATGTATCTCGCACCATTACCCTATTTGACTCGATACACAAATCATCCCGTCCGAAATAAGGAATGTTAAATCATAGAGTATCAAATGCTAAAGATTTAATCAGTTTTCAACTTTACAAATGTTCCACGTCTCGAGTAATATTCCACAAGAGGTTGGGTTATTACGCGGATAAATTTTTCTGCCTACATGTTGAAAAATATCGTAGAATTTTTAACATTACATAGGAAATTATACAACTAAAGTTGTTGTAATAATGCATTACAAGAACACTAATGTAAGAAACTAGTTATATTACTATCATATCTCAAACCTCATAGTTTATTCCATAATTAATGCAGCAAATGGCATATTGGGGATATTGCTCAGTTATTTTCGCGAAACTTCGATATTTCCTCACAACACACACGGGACAGATAATGAAATTATATCATTGAAATCTTTTCTCATTCCTCGGCATCACGTAACTTAAATATCTCAACTAACACACACTAACATAGTTACACACCTCTGCCAAATGTCACTTAACTTTCCCCTCATTTAACCCATCTAACTCATAATGAAACGCAAATCAGAAGTCATAATACCGGGAATTAAGCAATCTCGTGGTTTACATAAACATGAATATAACAGAAGGAAAATAAAATTGCAATAATTAGAACTTTGTGTAATTCTTATCCCTTTTTTTTCAAGCAGCGGAAGGGCAATCAGAGGCATTGGCCAGCCAGACGTCAACATGGCTGCATGGATGAAAATGCGACTGAGTCTGTAGTAGACACAGTACGAACCCAACAGAGCAGGTGATCCATCTGTTCTTACCTAGCTGCCCTGATGATGCAACTTGTAAGTATTAGCTATATAAACGTTGAAATGTCAAGTTCCGGACACGGTGGAGTAGACCTACCCAAAAGCCTAATTCTGAAAGCTGTTGATACACGTTCTCTTTTCAGAGGCCCTGTTAATCTCAGGCATCGAACCTTGTGCCAAGCTTGCAGAGAAGTCACTAAATGTCCTGCATCTTTCACACAATTAGTTTTCAGCAATTGGTTTTACGTTCAGTGTACAATAAACAGTAACATTAATAGGTGAAAAAAAAAATTACTGAATGCATACCACAACAAAGACTTGGATATACAATTCAAGTGACGAATACTGAAAAATTTAATTAATGATGTAGTAGGTCTTCTAGAATTGATGTAAATTGCAATTTTTTAGTATGCTAAATTCAAAAACGAACAACATACTTCCGTCTGTACTACGGAGTTACTTCAAATGTAGGCCCATTCTCCATTCTGATCCTATAACACTTTCAGTTCATTGCTGTAACATAAATTAGTGAATATAAAGAGTCAATGCAAAAGTATGAAGTTATTGATGCCTTGTAACCATTGACAAATACGTTGCTTAGTACGTAATAAAATAGCGTCATTATGGTCGATATATCGAGTCTTGCACATATATCGTAGTCGTTTGACATCTGAAAGTTCGTTGGTACAGATTTGGACAGTTCTACATTTTGAAGGCTCTAACACGGTGTTAATAGTATCGTAGTCTGTGAAGATTTGCGTAATTTGCGAAGCGAAGTGCAAAGTAAAAATCTGTAATCGCGCTAAGAAATGCAGTTATCCATAAAGCTTTACTTGTTTGTATAATGTTTTTTTGTGCGAGTGAGTCCACTAATTTTGTGCGTGTCTATTTTTTTCTGAGTCTTTATTTTTCTCTAAAGCTGTGCCTTTTCCCTTGAAAATGTCTATTTTTATGTGCTAGCGTGTATATTCTTTTGAATGTTTTTTTAGTGCATTTCTAGACTATTTCTTTGAGAGGGTGTTGTTTGAGTCCTTTTGTTTACAGAGTATTTTTGAGGGGGGTATTTCTTTGAGACTTTTTTGAGAGGATTTTTTATTGAAAGGCTTTCTTTTTTTAAGGCATTCTTTGTTTGAGATAGTCTTTCTTTTATTGGGGCGCTAAATTGTTTTGAGAGAGGCTTACTATTTTTTGGAGGAAGGCATTTTTTTCTGAGAGGCATTTTTTTTTAGAGAGGCTTCCTTTTTTTCAGATGGGAGTTTTTTTTTAGGGAGAGGCTTTATTTCTTCGAGATAGCCTTTATTTCTATGAGAGCCTTTCTTTGAGAGAGCCTTTAATTATTTCTTTGAGAGGGCCTTTAATTATTTCTTTGAGAGGGCCTTTAATTATTTCTTTGAGAGGGCCTTTAATTATTTCTATGAGAGAGCCTTTAATTATTTCTTTGAGAGAGCCTTTAATTATTTCTTTGAGAGAGCCTTTAATTATTTCTTTGAGAGAGCCTTTAATTATTTCTTTGAGAGCCTTTAATTATTTCTTTGAGAGAGCCTTTAATTATTTCTTTGAGAGAGCCTTTAATTATTTCTTTGAGAGAGCCTTTAATTATTTCTTTGAGAGAGCCTTTAATTATTTCTTTGAGAGAGCCTTTAATTATTTCTTTGAGAGAGCCTTTAATTATTTCTTTGAGAGAGCCTTTAATTATTTCTTTGAGAGAGCCTTTAATTATTTCTTTGAGAGAGCCTTTAATTATTTCTTTGAGAGAGCCTTTAATTATTTCTTTGAGAGCCTTTAATTATTTCTTTGAGATAGCCTTTAATTATTTCTTTGAGAGAGCCTTTAATTATTTCTTTGAGAGAGCCTTTAATTATTTCTTTGAGACAGCCTTTATTTATTTCTTTGAGAGAGTCTTTATTTATTTCTTTGAGAGAGTCTTTATTTATTTCATTGAGAGAGTCTTTATTTATTTCTTTGAGAGAGTCTTTATTTATTTCTTTGAGAGAGTCTTTATTTATTTCTTTGAGAGAGTCTTTATTTATTTCTTTGAGAGGGTCTTTATTTATTTCTTTGAGAGAGTCTTTATTTATTTCTTTGAGAGAGTCTTTATTTATTTCTTTGAGAGAGTCTTTATTTATTTCTTTGAGAGAGTCTTTATTTATTTCTTTGAGAGAGTCTTTATTTATTTCTTTGAGAGAGTCTTTATTTATTTCTTTGAGAGAGTCTTCATTTATTTCTTTGAGAGAGTCTTCATTTATTTATTTGAGAGAGTCTTCATTTATTTCTTTGAGAGAGTCTTTATTTATTTCTTTGAGAGAGTCTTTATTTATTTCTTTGAGAGAGTCTTTATTTATTTCTTTGAGAGAGTCTTTATTTATTTCTTTGAGAGAGTCTTTATTTAATTCTTTGAGAGAGTCTTTATTTATTTCTTTGAGAGAGTCTTTATTTATTTCTTTGAGAGAGTCTTTATTTATTTCTTTGAGAGAGTCTTTATTTATTTCATTGAGAGAGTCTTTATTTATTTCATTGAGAGAGTCTTTATTTATTTCTTTGAGAGAGTCTTTATTTATTTCTTTGAGAGAGTCTTTATTTATTTCTTTGAGAGAGTCTTTATTTATTTCTTAGAGAGAGTCTTTATTTATATATTTCTTTGAGAGTGTCTTTATTTATTTCTATGAGAGGGTCTTTATTTATTTCTTTGAGAGGGTCATTATTTATTTCTTTGAGAGGGTCTTTATTTATTTCTTTGAGAGGGTCTTTATTTATTTCTTTGAGAGGGTCTTTATTTATTTCTTTGAGAGGGTCTTTATTTATTTCTTTGAGAGGGTCTTTATTTATTTCTTTGAGAGGGTCTTTATTTATTTCTTTGAGAGGGTCTTTATTTATTTCTTTGAGAGGGTCTTTATTTATTTCTTTGAGAGGGTCTTTATTTATTTCTTTGAGAGGGTCTTTATTTATTTCTTTGGGAGGGTCTTTATTTATTTCTTTGGGAGGGTCTTTATTTATTTCTTTGGGAGGGTCTTTATTTATTTCTTTGGGAGGGTCTTTATTTATTTCTTTGGGAGGGTCTTTATTTATTTCTTTGGGAGGGTCTTTATTCATTTCTTTGGGAGGGTCTTTATTCATTTCTTTGGGAGGGTCTTTATTTATTTCTTTGGGAGGGTCTTTATTTATTTCTTTGGGAGGGTCTTTATTTATTTCTTTGGGAGGGTCTTTATTTATTTCTTTGAGAGACTCTTTATCCATTTCTTTGAGAGTCTTCATTTATTTCTTTCTTTGAGAGGGTCTTTATTTATTTTTTTTGTGAGAGTCTTTATTTAATTCTTTGAGAGTCTCCTCGTTTATTCCTTCTTTCAGAGGGTCATTGTTTATTTTTTTGTGAGTGTCTTTATTTTTTTCTTTGAGAAAGTCCTTATTTTTCTTTGAGAGAGTCCTTATTTTCTTCCTTTAGACAATTTTTTGTTTTAAAGGATCTTTAATTTTCTATTTGAGTCTTTTTTTATTTTAGAGTGCACCTTTTGAGAGAGACTACAATTTTTTTATTTAGTGTGTCGACTTTTTAATTTGAGAGAGTGGACTTCTTTTTGACATAGTTTAGACTTCATTTTTTCATAAAGTGTGAAATTTTTTTCTTGAAAGAGTGTGGACTTTTTTTTTGAAAGAGTGTGGACTTTTTTTTTGTAAGAGTGTGGACTTTTTTTTTGTAAGAGTGTGGACTTTTTTTTTGTAAGAGTGTGGACTTTTTTTTTGTAAGAGTGTGGACTTTTTTTTTGTAAGAGTGTGGACTTTTTTTTTGTAAGAGTGTGGACTTTTTTTTTGTAAGAGTGTGGACTTTTTTTTTTGTAAGAGTGTGGACTTTTTTTTTGTAAGAGTGTGGACTTTTTTTTTGTAAGAGTGTGGACTTTTTTTTTGTAAGAGTGTGGACTTTTTTTTTGTAAGAGTGTGGACTTTTTTTTTGTAAGAGTGTGGACTTTTTTTTTGTAAGAGTGTGGACTTTTTTTTTGTAAGAGTGTGGACTTTTTTTTTGTAAGAGTGTGGACTTTTTTTTTGTAAGAGTGTGGACTTTTTTTTTGTAAGAGTGTGGACTTTTTTTTTGTAAGAGTGTGGACTTTTTTTTTGTAAGAGTGTGGACTTTTTTTTTGTAAGAGTGTGGACTTTTTTTTTGTAAGAGTGTGGACTTTTTTTTTGTAAGAGTGTGGACTTTTTTTTTGTAAGAGTGTGGACTTTTTTTTTGTAAGAGTGTGGACTTTTTTTTTTGTAAGAGTGTGGACTTTTTTTTTTGTAAGAGTGTGGACTTTTTTTTTTGTAAGAGTGTGGACTTTTTTTTTGTAAGAGTGTGGACTTTTTTTTTGTAAGAGTGTGGACTTTTTTTTTGTAAGAGTGTGGACTTTTTTTTTGTAAGAGTGTGGACTTTTTTTTTGTAAGAGTGTGGACTTTTTTTTTGTAAGAGTGTGGACTTTTTTTTTGTAAGAGTGTGGACTTTTTTTTTGTAAGAGTGTGGACTTTTTTTTTGTAAGAGTGTGGACTTTTTTTTTGTAAGAGTGTGGACTTTTTTTTTGTAAGAGTGTGGACTTTTTTTTTGTAAGAGTGTGGACTTTTTTTTTGTAAGAGTGTGGACTTTTTTTTTGTAAGAGTGTGGACTTTTTTTTTGTAAGAGTGTGGACTTTTTTTTGTAAGAGTGTGGACTTTTTTTTTGTAAGAGTGTGGACTTTTTTTTTGTAAGAGTGTGGACTTTTTTTTTGTAAGAGTGTGGACTTTTTTTTTGTAAGAGTGTGGACTTTTTTTTTGTAAGAGTGTGGACTTTTTTTTTGTAAGAGTGTGGACTTTTTTTTTGTAAGAGTGTGGACTTTTTTTTTGTAAGAGTGTGGACTTTTTTTTTGTAAGAGTGTGGACTTTTTTTTTGTAAGAGTGTGGACTTTTTTTTTGTAAGAGTGTGGACTTTTTTTTTGTAAGAGTGTGGACTTTTTTTTTGTAAGAGTGTGGACTTTTTTTTTGTAAGAGTGTGGACTTTTTTTTTTGTAAGAGTGTGGACTTTTTTTTTGTAAGAGTGTGGACTTTTTTTTTGTAAGAGTGTGGACTTTTTTTTTGTAAGAGTGTGGACTTTTTTTTTGTAAGAGTGTGGACTTTTTTTTTGTAAGAGTGTGGACTTTTTTTTTGTAAGAGTGTGGACTTTTTTTTTGTAAGAGTGTGGACTTTTTTTTTGTAAGAGTGTGGACTTTTTTTTTGTAAGAGTGTGGACTTTTTTTTTGTAAGAGTGTGGACATTTTTTTTGTAAGAGTGTGGACTTTTTTTTTGTAAGAGTGTGGACTTTTTTTTGTAAGAGTGTGGACTTTTTTTTTGTAAGAGTGTGGACTTTTTTTTTGTAAGAGTGTGGACCTTTTTTTTTGTAAGAGTGTGGACTTTTTTTTTTGTAAGAGTGTGGACTTTTTTTTTGTAAGAGTGTGGACTTTTTTTTTGTAAGAGTGTGGACTTTTTTTTTGTAAGAGTGTGGACTTTTTTTTTGTAAGAGTGTGGACTTTTTTTTTGTAAGAGTGTGGACTTTTTTTTTGTAAGAGTGTGGACTTTTTTTTTGTAAGAGTGTGGACTTTTTTTTTGTAAGAGTGTGGACTTTTTTTTTGTAAGAGTGTGGACTTTTTTTTGTAAGAGTGTGGACTTTTTTTTTGTAAGAGTGTGGACTTTTTTTTTTGTAAGAGTGTGGACTTTTTTTTTTGTAAGAGTGTGGACTTTTTTTTTTGTAAGAGTGTGGACTTTTTTTTTGTAAGAGTGTGGACTTTTTTTTTTGTAAGTGTGGACTTTTTTTTTGTAAGAGTGTGGACTTTTTTTTTGTAAGAGTGTGGACTTTTTTTTTGTAAGAGTGTGGACTTTTTTTTTGTAAGAGTGTGGACTTTTTTTTTGTAAGAGTGTGGACTTTTTTTTTGTAAGAGTGTGGACTTTTTTTTTGTAAGAGTGTGGACTTTTTTTTTGTAAGAGTGTGGACTTTTTTTTTGTAAGAGTGTGGACTTTTTTTTTGTAAGAGTGTGGACTTTTTTTTTGTAAGAGTGTGGACTTTTTTTTTGTAAGAGTGTGGACTTTTTTTTTGTAAGAGTGTGGACTTTTTTTTTGTAAGAGTGTGGACTTTTTTTTTGTAAGAGTGTGGACTTTTTTTTTGTAAGAGTGTGGACTTTTTTTTTGTAAGAGTGTGGACTTTTTTTTTGTAAGAGTGTGGACTTTTTTTTTGTAAGAGTGTGGACTTTTTTTTTGTAAGAGTGTGGACTTTTTTTTTGTAAGAGTGTGGACTTTTTTTTTGTAAGAGTGTGGACTTTTTTTTTGTAAGAGTGTGGACTTTTTTTTTGTAAGAGTGTGGACTTTTTTTTTGTAAGAGTGTGGACTTTTTTTTTGTAAGAGTGTGGACTTTTTTTTTGTAAGAGTGTGGACTTTTTTTTTGTAAGAGTGTGGACTTTTTTTTTGTAAGAGTGTGGACTTTTTTTTTGTAAGAGTGTGGACTTTTTTTTTGTAAGAGTGTGGACTTTTTTTTTGTAAGAGTGTGGACTTTTTTTTTGTAAGAGTGTGGACTTTTTTTTTGTAAGAGTGTGGACTTTTTTTTTGTAAGAGTGTGGACTTTTTTTTTGTAAGAGTGTGGACTTTTTTTTTGTAAGAGTGTGGACTTTTTTTTTGTAAGAGTGTGGACTTTTTTTTTGTAAGAGTGTGGACTTTTTTTTTGTAAGAGTGTGGACTTTTTTTTTGTAAGAGTGTGGACTTTTTTTTTTGTAAGAGTGTGGACTTTTTTTTTGTAAGAGTGTGGACTTTTTTTTTGTAAGAGTGTGGACTTTTTTTTTGTAAGAGTGTGGACTTTTTTTTTGTAAGAGTGTGGACTTTTTTTTTGTAAGAGTGTGGACTTTTTTTTTGTAAGAGTGTGGACTTTTTTTTTTGTAAGAGTGTGGACTTTTTTTTTGTAAGAGTGTGGACTTTTTTTTTGTAAGAGTGTGGACTTTTTTTTTTGAGTGTGGACTTTTTTTTTGAGTGTGGACTTTTTTTTTTGAGTGTGGACTTTTTTGCGAATGAGTTTAGTTTATTTTATGAGATAGAGAGCATGAGTGGGGAGGAGAGATCTTAATTTCTCTTTTGTGTTTCGTTTTTAGTGTGACAATCAGATTTTTTTTCTAGTGAGTGCGTCGTTTCTCCTGAGACTTTGTCCGCTTTGTTTCTCATGTCAGAGTGTGGGTTTCGTGTATCATATGGGGTTTCTAATTTCTATTATAATTGTGTAGTTTCTTGTGTGAGGTTGTTTATTTTCATGTGGGATTTTAGTTTCTCGTGTGAGGTAATATTTCGTTTCTCGTATGAGTGTTTTTTATTTCGTTTCGATGGAGTGTATTTCATTTCATATGCGTGGGTGGCATTCGTGTCTATGGTGCCATAATGTATGAAGCGTTAGGTGTACAAGAGTGTTTTTCGCTACGTGTATGAGATTGTCTATTTCCTTTGTTGGACAGACCGTTTCCTTTCTTTCTTTTGAGAGGTTGAGTTTCCTTTCATGTTTGTAGGTGTGCATTTTCGTTTGTACCAGTGCGTTTCATTTCGTTTGTCTGAGATTGTTTCACACTTGTCAGTGTTTTTAAGTGTAACTGAAAGCGGATTTGAAGTGTCTTTGCGGTTTCTTTGGACTTAAATTTTCTCATATTTTTTGTCCGAAATGTGGTCAGTGAAATAATGCAAAATAGTTACTGATTGATGAGAGTTAGCAAAGTGAATATCAATGCATCTATTTGCAGTTAGCATGTGCAGATATGTAGGTATATTGCTACAAGAATGAACTAGTACTAGAAAATGATAAATGAAATCAAAACCCAATAATATGTACCTCCTTTTTTATATTGATTGTATTATTTTATTTCTATTTTTCTTGTTTGTAATTATATTCTTTAATCTGTATACATAAATTAAAATAAATAAGTAAATAAATAGATTAAATAAAAATAAATAAATAAAATGTGCATTACACTTGTTCCATGTAAATACTTTTTCTTTCTAAATTCTATGAGGGAAGGTAACTTTGTTATAGTAATTTTTTGTCTATATTTATGATTTTAATGTGTGCTGGAATCATCGTAAAACAGAAACCTGCGTCGTTAAACGAATTTGTTTACTTAACCTTCGATTGAATTAATTCTGTCGTGCTGTAAATGCTACTTTGTGAACATGGTGCATTTTTATAGTGTAGAACAAACGCTTAACGTTCTAAGCCTATAGAATAATTGTGTAAAATAGGTAATTATCTTGTAAGTGATGTTACTTTTATCTGAACTTTGATTTCAATTGCTCCAGCTTTATTTTAAATGCTTCTGTTTTAATGTTTTGCATTCTTGTTATTGTAAAATAATATATATATATATATATATGTATATATATATGTATATATATATATATGTATATATATATGTATGTATATATATATATATATATATATATATATACACGTTAAACCGCACTATTCTCGCAAATTCGTGTAACATAGAGAACTGTGCATTTTAAACGAATGTCTGTTTTGTATATTTAATTTGAATTTCGATTTGAATTGTCTGCCTTACTTCAAATGCTCCTGTTTGTGTGAGGTGCATATTTATGGTGTTGAAATGATATTACTGAGTTGATAAACCCGTCCAAACTACTAAATTCGTGCAACATAGGGATTTTCGTCGTTTTTAAACGAATTTACGTTAACATCAGCATCGATTTGAATTGCTCCTGTTTTTATGTGCCTCTTAATAATGTTGTTCATTTTCATAGTATAGAACTTGTATTAGAGAAATTCTGAAGCTCATACTTTCGTGTAACGTACGCAATTACGTACTACTAAAAATTAATTTAGGTTTACGTAAATTTAGATTTCAATAACTCCTGAATTTCTTAAATGTTTCTCTCTCAATGTGGTGAAATGTGTAGTGTGTAATTAGAAGTATATAAATGTTGATCAGTTATCTGGTCATAAATTCGTGTAACATAGACAATTAAGTCTTTAAACGAATTTATTTACTTGCGCTTCGATTTGAATTGCTCTTGACTTTCTTAAAATGCATCCATTTTTCATTGTGCTGTATTTCTTACAGTGTGGAGTTGATATTACAGAAACGCTGAACCTTTCTAACGTCAAAAATCATAAGTAATAAGGAGAATTAAGTTTTTAAAGGGTTTTGTTTACTTGAATTTTGATTTGAATTAATCCCGTCTTTCTTTAAATGTGTCTTTCTCAATGTGGTGCATTTTTACCATATAGAATATTTTATACTACAGGATTGCTGGACCGTTCTCTTTCTAGGTTTCTTTCTGCAAAGATTCGACCCCGAACAGTTTATTACAGTGCACATGAGAATTCAACAAACCAAGAAGTTTTTCTCCTTAATTATCGTATTTGCAAGTTTCAGGTGCTTTTGACTCAGATTTGGTCCTTGAATTTTGAATTTTATCTTCGTGTATTAAAAGAAGCACTAAAGAAGTTAAATCACGAAATTAGGTAAGTTTATTTCCGATGTGTCGATAGCGACATGCTTTCGCTTTCTGTCGGTAACTTGATTTCTTTTCTGTTTCAGGTCCCCGCCCACTGTCCCGTGCCTCATCGTGGCGGGCGGGTGTAACGAGGAAGGATGCAAGGCTCATGTGTGTTCACAAAAATGAATTAAAATTGTAGCTGTCTGCATCCTTCCTTGGCTAAACGGGACAGTCTTGCAGATTTAAATATTGCATTGGGAAATTCTCCAGTGCTCCGAAGAGAAATGTATAATATTGGAAACTTGCACTCTGGAATGCACAATTTCCAGCAATAAATTTGATATGTTATATTAAGAAAAGGCAATTTTACAGTTGTGGCTTACCGGATTTATCTTCATCATGCCATTGATTGCAATAAGACACCCAAATGATTAATTTCGGCACTGAACAGTGTTCGGTCACGTACAGCACACAATTGATTCACACGTTCCTTACGAAACGCCGTCACTGGAATAACTCAGTCGGTTGTATTGTATTGTATTGTAATTATTGTATTGTTTTTATTAACATTCCATGCAATTCATACATTGCTTTAGATAGACTATGGAACAAGTCAAGAAACCTAATACTATTATAAAGTCTTAATTTGTAGTCAGTCTAGATGAAAATATATATATATATATATATATATATATATATATATATATATATATATACATACATACAGACGAGATTTACAATATAGTCTACTAGTACAACACATTTTTAGTATCAATTTCATGAAGTGTTATTGAATGTTATGACTTCACTTACAGAAGAGAGGCCGTGAGAAATTAGGTACTTCTTTAATTTAGCCCTATATAATCTTATGTTTTGAGTTTAATTTTTTATATCGATAGGGAGGCTATTAAACATTTTTACTGCCATATAACGCACTCCTTTTTGAACGCACACGCTATGAAAGTCATTTTTTGACGTGTATTTATGCTATGAACTGTTGAATTAGTTACAAAGTTTTCACGATTACATACGAGGAAGACTATTAATGAAAAGATATACTGACAAGCCATGGGCATTATTTGTAGTTTTTTGAAAATAGTCCTACAAGATTCCCTAGATTTGGCACCTGCTATTATTCTAATTACTCTTTTTTATAATAGAAATATACTGTTACTATCTGTGGAATTTCCCCAGAATATTATTCCAAAACTGTATTGTGATTCAATAACGAACTTTTCATGTTTCAGGTATGTGCTTGAAGTGGCTAGGGGTAATCCTGGTGGCTATGTTGTCACATATATTACACGGCCCAATGAGGACCAATCATAAGTGGCACTTGGACGATGATTTTACCACATGCAACGGCACGGGGCTCGTAATGGACATCGAAGGAAGCAACAACTACCAGACTGCGCGGGTCACAGGCTTCCATAAGCACGGAGGACAAAATCAGAAGTTTCGAATCGAGGAGCCATACAACAAGAAGTATCAAGAGTTCTCACTGCGTATGCGCAAATAGACAAACTATTTGTAATTCCAAACAAACTACTTTACTATGTACTACAATATTAATTCTCAAACTCTCTCAATAAAGTACTGTTACTTATAACTTTGTGTAGTGATCTATTCATGCATCGAGAGCGTCCGTACTCCTGTCCAGCCTTACCCTAAACTCGTTTTAGCCTTCTGCAGTCTGATATTAGAAAGAAGCTTCATTCAGTATGATGCCGGACCTCCAAGACAACACAATAAATGACGACTATGTGGAAATGTCTACAGTAATTTTCACCTTGATTATAGGACGCAGTCATACAGTCATTCACCATTCCAGTCTAACAATTCTTTTAATCTGAAACATTCAGACCCGTTTATCGTTTAGAAATTGTCGCATCTAAGACAGTAGTTTTTTTCCACTCGAATCAGAAGTAACAAACAATCGCATGCCAATCACAACACGCATAAAATTGGAAGGACTCGCAAAATGAATATGGCTGACTGCAGAAAGTTTGATTTATCAAGATAAGATATATATAATTAGAGATGATAGATTTTTAGCGACATAAAATTAAAAATTTTTCACTTCAAAAATCAAATTTAGCAGTTTATAACACTTTAAATTTCGGGATATAGCGTTCTGTTACAGAACATCAAATCTTTATATAGAACGTTTGCTGATGCAAATTCAATGTCATCAATGTGTTAACACACGCATTTCCTAGGTTTTCGCTATTAAAATTCTCGAAAATAAATATAAGGTAGGAATTCTATATCGCTAGTCTGTTAACAGATGCATTTTCTAGAGTTTTCAGTAAAACGTTTTGAAAATAATTACGTCATGTAAATTTTGTAATGAATTTGTGAACATTAAGACACGTGCAAAAAGATATCGCCTGATTTTACCCCGGCCCATTTTGTTAATAACAATTACCCGCTGCCACATAGAACTTGTTTGTGAGTGAACACTTGACGTACATAGATCGCATAGGCATGTGAAAATAAATGTAACAATCTACATGGGACGGGGCCTTTAGTCTGATTTTGTTCTTTTACAAAAACGCATAAAACGCCTCATAATGTGTTCACATTTCAGAATTTGTGCCCATTTTCGAATTTTACAACGGATATAAATGTATAGTAATATATTCTGAATGCTTTTGAACATAAAATTACGAATTTTGACAGCATCTAGGCACATTTCGTATCAATCATGATTGCGAAAATCTACCATCTCTAAAGATGATATAATCAGAAGGGCGACGTCTAGAGTTTAAAAGATTCATTGCATATTTATGAAAGGCTTTAAATAATTGTTTTTACATATGAATGATCTGCCTGCACTTGTGTTTCAGTAGCTTCTTCAAAATAATAATTTGATGGTATTACTGTTACATAATACAAAATGAAATGCTTATTTTCAAGTAGGTCAGTTGTAGCCAACGTCTCAGGTCAGATGCACTTGGTACACCGAAGTCATCGTTCACAAGAGTTGATGCGAACCGAATACCCCAACATAGCCTACCATAGCATTCTCTTGTATTATGTTATGGGACCGTATTAATCGCAATGTTAACGGTTTGGCACCTAAATCCTTTCAATAGTAATTTAATAATCCCGGTATAAAACTTTGGACAATGTCATTCCAATTCTTGGATAACGACAAAATGGAAACCTAGAATATTTCACTGTTGATTTCAAGTAGTTAATGACGTCACAGGGACATGAACTAGCTGGAAAACATCGTTGCTTTAGTTGCATATGTAAGCTTGGCGATTGTATTATATTTACATGTCGTGATTTTCGTACATCGCTTCATAACTAGATTATGGAACATGTAAAAATTCTTAATAGTACTAAAAAGTCTTAAGTCAGTTTGGTTGTAATATATACAGAAGAGTTTTACAATATAGTATACTAGTACAACACAAAGGGTTAGTAGCCTATCAATGCTTAATACAAAATAGAAATATTCATGAAGCGTTGTTGAATGTCATAAATTCAACTACGGAATAGAAGGCGTGAGAAATTAGGTACTTCATTAATTTGACCTTAAATAATCATATGTTTTCAGTTTGATTTTTATATCCATAGGGAAGCTACTCAAAATGATTATTGCCTTAATATAACGCACTTATTTTTCATAGCACGATATACTTCACGATGGAGTATGAAAGTCATTTTCGACACGTATGTAAGCTATGACTGTTGAATTACGAAGGTTTCACTATTACATACGAGTAGGTTCATTAATGATAAATTTACTGACGAACCATGGCCATTATTTTTAGTTATTTTAAAACGGTCCTATACGATTCCGTGCATTTTGCACCTAATATTATTCTAATTACTTTTTTTTTGTAGTAGGAATATACTGTTACTACCTGTAGAATTTCCATAGAATATTATTCCCAAACCCTTTACCGAGTGGAAATATGCAAAGTATACTGTTTTTAAGGTCTTAATATTTACTATCTCTTCAATAGATCTAATACACATTATCCATTTGTAATTTAAGAAATTTGGTTGTTATATTTATTAGTCAGCAATTGTTAATTATTGCGCTTAAATTTGGAAAGATGAATTTGGACACGATCTAGATTCGAGTATGTTAGTTTTGTTACAATTTCGTACTAATTTATTGGCTGAGATCTAATCACACATTTTTGGGAGATTCGCCTATGTTGAAGATTGGAATGTGTTGGAGTAATTGGCTGTAAATATTATACTTTTGTCATCTGCAAATAATATGACATGCCAACTTTTATTAGGCGGGGTTAGGGGGAGCAAGGTCATGTATGGACACTAGAAAAAGTAGGGGACCTAATATTGATCATTGAGAAATTTTATTATTAACAGTTCCCCATGTCGAGACAGATTTCATAGTTGTATTGATTTCGACTTTGTTTCCTATGTGAGGCACGAGTGAAACCATTGGTGTGCAACGCCTTTAATTCTATAATAATCTAATTCGTCTAGCAGCATTTTGTGATTTATACAATGTGCGATGATCAAGTTGCAATGGAAACAAAATGGATGTGAAGAAAAATCTTGACTTTGTTATTGCATTTAATGTACACTACTAACAACCAAATCGTTTAGGGATATTTCTCATTTAATATTTAATGTTTATGTAGCCCTGATTTACAAATTCCTTCAGTATTTGTTTTTAAAAAAGATAGGATTTTTTGGAATTACATGGTTCCAAAATAATGGCTATATTATTATTATTATTATTATTATTATTATTATTATTATTATTATTATTATTATTAGTGTGATGATTATTACTAGTGTGATTATGATCGTTACCGATAATGATATTAATAAACATAATATAAAATGCCGTACCGACAATAAACGATATTAAAATGATCACCTCTTGACGAAATCCTAAGTTCTCGTATGTTACTGTTTGCACGGATATTATAGCTAAAAGTTTGTATTCAATAAAGAAATAAAGGAAAAAAAAATAACAAAGAAGACGTTAATTCCATTAAATATATTTCATTCCCAATCATATTCACAATATGAGAACCAATTTCTTAAAAATCCAATACCACAATAACAGCCAACCGAATGCATAAGCGTTTAACGCGATTACAAATATCTTTTGAGAACAATGCCAATTCTTACTATATATATTTACTTCTTTATTTATTTAATTCGCAATAGTTATTTTCCTAACATGGAGCAATAGTACCAATAAGACGAGCCATTTATTAAGTGGGTATAAAATCAGATTTACTGCAAGTGAAAGACATAAAGAAGAATAAGACACATATGAAGATGATAGGAAGACGGCAGTCCATTTATAAAGACAAAAATGTAAATGAAAAAGAAACATTTCGTAATCATAAGATAGTGAATGTAAACAATATTAAAGAAAAGCGAAAGAATGAGAAAAACATGAGATAAAAATGACATTTTTAAATGCAGAAAAACAGAATACAGTTGCTGTGGTATTCAAAGTTGGCAACACCTGTTCATATAACATAATTATATTTATGCCCTAGAGTAAAAGAGTGGACTATGTCCACATTTCACATTTCAAGAAAACGGCATTTTACTTCACTCATGGGTTTATTTTAGAAATTATCAATAGCACACATAGAACAGTTAATTATATAGTAACTTTTTATGCATATCATTGATAATGTGTGAAATAAAACATTTATGAAGTAAAATGTCGATGCCTTGAAATGTGAAATGTGGACATGACACACTTTTTTACTCATGGGTTCATTTTGAAAGTTCCGTTAATGGGAGAAGAGCCGAATGTAATATTATGAGGGACAAGAAGTTAAGGAAATACAGAACAACTTGTGTAATTTATACGTATTATTTTATTCGTATAATTAAATTATATATCTTTCTTTTTTCCTTGTAGTATTTGATTTATTATTTCGTTTTCAAACGCCATGTTCGATCGTCGATTTTTAGTTCGAGGCTTCGTAGAATTACACAAGAATTAGCATTAAATAGTTACTTAATTACAATACCAATTGAATAAATTGCTTCACTAATAAAATGTCATATTATAATAAATACAAATATGTTCATAACAATATTAATTATTATTAATCCTACTTTGATAATATTAAATATACTGTGATACGTTCATTCGTAGAAGGGGGGGATGTACTTCAGATTCAACTGCCATTCGCAAGAAGAGCAGCAGGGTTCGAATATTCGCGTCACATTTGTAGTAGTACCATCGACGTAGAAACAAGGCAGGTGGTGAGTATATTATATTAAATAAATTCGTAGATAACGATTAAGTTTTACGTACCTCTGTAAATCTTCAGTTACTCGTTACTTAATTTTGATGTCATAAATTTTTAAGAATATGATTTATCCTTTTCTAGTATATTTGTGGGTCTGTGCATATTTCTATCCGTTACTATGTATCTCCCACCATTACCCTATTTGATTCTATACGCAAATCAGATCGTACGAAATGAGGAATGTTAAATCATAGGGATATCAAAATGCTAAGGATTTAATCTGTTTTCAATTTTACAAACGTTCCTCGTCTCAAGTAATATTCTAGAAGAGGTTGGGTTATTACGCGGATAAATTTTTCTGCCTACATGTTGAAAAATATCGTAGAATTTTTAACGTACATAGGAAATCATAGAACTAAAGTTTGTGTAATAATGCATTACAAGAACACTAATGTAAGAAACTTATTATATGACTATCATATCTCACACCTCATAGTTTATTCCATAATTAATGCAGCAAATGGCATATTGGGGATATTGCTGTTATTTTCGCGAAACTTCGATATTTCCTCACAACACACACGGGACAGATTATGTAATTATATCATTGAAATCTTTTCCCATTCCTCGGCCTCACGTCACGTAAATATCTCAACACACACTAACATAGTTACACACCTCTGCCAAATGTCACTTAACTATCCCCTCATTTAACCCATCTAACTGTTGACGAAACTCAAATCGGAAGTCAGTCCCGTGTGTGGTGTATAGAGATATCGAAGTTATTTTATTAATTTAAAAATAATATCGGGAATTAAACAATTTCGTGGGTTACGTAACATGAATATAACAGAAAAAAAATAAAATTGCAATAATTAGAACTCTGTGTAATTCTTATCCCTTTTTTTTTCAAGCAGCGGAAGGGCAATCAGAGGCATTGGCCAGCCAGACGTCAACATGGCTGCATGGATGAAAATGCGACTGAGTCTGTAGTAGACAGACAGTACGAATCCAACAGAGCAGGTGATCCATCTGTTCTTACCTAGCTGCCCTGATGATGCAACTTGTAAGTATTAGCTATATAAACGTTGAAATGTCAAGTTCCGGACACGGTGGAGTAGGCCTACCCAAAAGCCTAATTCTGAAAGCTGTTGATAAACGTTCTCTTTTCAGAGGCCCTGTTAATCTCGGGCATCGAACCTTGTGCCAAGCTTGCAGAGAAGTCACTAAATGTCCTGCATCTTTCACACAATTAGTTTTCAGCAATTGGTTTTACGTTCAGTGTACAATAAACAGAGTAACATTAATAGGTGAAAAAAAAATATTACTGAATGCATACCACAACAAAGACTTGGATATACAATTCAAGTGACGAATACTGAAAAATTTAATTAATGATGTAGTAGGTCTTCTAGAATTGATGTAAATTGCAATTTTTTAGTATGCTAAATTCAAAAACGAACAACATACTTCCGTCTGTACTACGGAGTTACTTCAAATGTAGGCCCATTCTCCATTCTGATCCTATAACACTTTCAGTTCATTGCTGTAACATAAATTAGTGAATATAAAGAGTCAATGCAAAAGTATGAAGTTATTGATGCCTTGTAACCATTGAAAAATACGTTGCTTAGTACGTAATAAAATAGCGTCATTATGGTCGATATATCGAGTCTTGCAGTATATCGTAGTCGTTTCAGACATCTGAAAGTTCGTTGGTACAGATTTGGACATGGCGTGTGATCACTCGATTACTTGGTTCAGTGTAGCTCATAAATTGGACAGTTCTACATTTTGAAGGCTCTAACACGGTGTTAATAGTATCGTAGTCTGTGAAGATTTGCGTAATTTGCGAAGCGAAGTGCAAAATAAAGATCTGTAATCGCGCTAAGAAATGCAGTTATCCATAAAGCTCTACTTGTTTGTGTAATGTTATTTGTGCGAGTGAGTCCACTAATTTTGTGCGTGTCTATTTTTTTGTGAGTCTTTATTTTTCTCTACGGCTGTGCGTTTTCCCGTGAAAATGTCTATTTTTGTGTGCTAGCGTGTAAATTCTTTTGAATGTTTCTTTTTAGTGCATTTTTAGACTATTTCTTTGAGAGAGTGTATGTTTTTGAGAAAGCGTGTGTTGTTTTTGAGTGTGTTGCTTTTGAGAGCGTGTTGTTTGAGTTCTTCTGTTTACAGAGTATTTTTGAGGGGGTGTCTCCTTGAGAATTTTTTGAGAGGATTTTTTATAGACACATTCTTTGTTTGATATAGGCTCCCTTTTATTGGGGCGCTACCTTATTTGAGAGAGGCTTTCTATTTTTTGGAGGAAGGCATTTTTTTCTTCAGAGAGGAATTTTTTTTAGAGGTTTCCTTTTTTGAGATGGGAGTTATTTTTTCTTATGGAGAGGTTTTATTTCTTCGAGAGAGCCTTTAATTATTTATTTGAGAGTTTTTAATTAATTATTTGAGATTGTCTTTAATTATTTTTGAGACAGTATTAATTTTTTTTGAAAGAGTATTTATTTATTTCTTTGAGAGAGTCTTTATTTATTTCTTTGAAAGGTCTTTATTTATTTCTTTGAGAGAGTCTCTATTTATTTCATTGAGAGAGTCTTTATTTATTTCTTTGAGAGAGTCTTTATTTATTTCTTTGAGAGAGTCTTTATTTATTTCTTTGAGAGAGTCTTTATTTATTTCTTTGAGAGAGTCTTTATTAATTTCTTTGAGAGAGTCTTTATTTATTTCTTTGAGAGAGTCTTTATTTATTTCTTTGAGAGAGTCTTTATTTATTTCTTTGAGAGAGTCTTTATTTATTCCTTTGGGAGAGTCCTTATTTATTTCTTTGAGACAGTCTTTATTTACTTCTATGAGACAGTCTTTATTTACTTCTTTGAGAGAGTCTTTATTTACTGCTTTGAGAGAGTCTTTATTTACTTCTTCGAGAGAGTCTTTATTTATTTCTTCGAGAGTGCCTTGATTTATTTCTTTGTGAGAGTCTTTAATTAATTCTTTGAGAGTCCTCACTTTTCTTCTTTCAGAGAGTCGTTATTTATTTTTTTAGAGTCTTTATTTCTTTCTTTGAGAGAGTCTTTATTTCTTTCTTTAAGAGAGTCTTTATTTCTTTCTTTGAGAGAGGTTTATTTTTTTCTTTGAGGGGGTTTTTATTTTATTTCTAAGAGTATTTAATTTTTTCTTTGAGAAAGTTCTTATTTAGTTCTTTGAGAGTCTTTATTAATTAGTTTGAGTCTTTATTCAATTCCTTAAGAGAATCTTTATTTTTTTCCTTTAGACACTTTTTTTTCTTTTAAAGAGTCATTAATTTTCTATTTGAAAATTTTTTATTTGAGAGAGAGGGCATCTTTCGAGAGAGATTTCTGGTATTTATATGGGTGTGTCGACCTTTTAATTTGAGAGAGTGGACTTCTTTTTGACAGAGTTTAGAATTCATTTTTTCAAAAAGTATGCACATTTATTTTGAAAGAGTATGGACTTTTTTTTTGCAAGAGTGTGGACATTTATTTTGTAAGAGTGTGGACATTTATTTTGTAAGTGTGTGGACATTTATTTTGTAAGAGTGTGGACATTTAGTGGACATTTATTTTGTAAGATTGTGGACATTTATTTTGTAAGAGTGTGGACATTTATTTTGTAAGAGTATGGACATTTATTTTGTAAGAGTGTGGACATTTATTTTGTAAGAGTGTGGACATTTATTTTGTAAGAGTGTGGACATTTATTTTGTAAGAGTGTGGACATTTATTTTGTAAGAGTGTGGACATTTATTTTGTAAGAGTGTGGACATTTATTTTGTAAGAGTGTGGACATTTATTTTGTAAGAGTGTGGACATTTATTTTGTAAGAGTGTGGACATTTATTTTGTAAGAGTGTGGACATTTATTTTGTAAGAGTGTGGACATTTATTTTGTAAGAGTGTGGACATTTATTTTGTAAGAGTGTGGACATTTATTTTGTAAGAGTGTGGACATTTATTTTGTAAGAGTGTGGACATTTATTTTGTAAGAGTGTGGACATTTATTTTGTAAGAGTGCGGAAATTTTTTTTGTAAGAGTGCGGACATTTTTTTTGTAAGAGTGTGGACATTTTTTTTGTAAGAGTGTGGACATTTTTTTTGTAAGAGTGTGGACATTTTTTTTGTAAGAGTGTGGACATTTTTTTTGTAAGAGTGTGGACATTTTTTTTGTAAGAGTGTGGACATTTTTTTTGTAAGAGTGTGGACATTTTTTTTGTAAGAGTGTGGACATTTTTTTAGTAAGAGTGTGGACTTTTTTTTAGTAAGAGTGTGGACTTTTTTTAGTAAGAGTGTGGACTTTTTTTAGTAAGAGTGTGGACTTTTTTTTAGTAAGAGTGTGGACTTTTTTTTTAGTAAGAGTGTGGACTTTTTTTTAGCAAGAGTGTGGACTTTTTTTAGTAAGAGTGTGGACTTTTTTTTAGTAAGAGTGTGGACTTTTTTTTAGTAAGAGTGTGGACTTTTTTTTAGTAAGAGTGTGGACTTTTTTTTAGTAAGAGTGTGGACTTTTTTTTAGTAAGAGTGTGGACTTTTTTTTAGTAAGAGTGTGGACTTTTTTTTAGTAAGAGTGTGGACTTTTTTTTAGTAAGAGTGTGGACTTTTTTTTAGTAAGAGTGTGGACTTTTTTTTAGTAAGAGTGTGGACTTTTTTTTAGTAAGAGTGTGGACTTTTTTTTAGTAAGAGTGTGGACTTTTTTTTAGTAAGAGTGTGGACTTTTTTTTAGTAAGAGTGTGGACTTTTTTTTAGTAAGAGTGTGGACTTTTTTTTAGTAAGAGTGTGGACTTTTTTTTAGTAAGAGTGTGGACTTTTTTTTAGTAAGAGTGTGGACTTTTTTTTAGTAAGAGTGTGGACTTTTTTTTAGTAAGAGTGTGGACTTTTTTTTAGTAAGAGTGTGGACTTTTTTTTAGTAAGAGTGTGGACTTTTTTTTAGTAAGAGTGTGGACTTTTTTTTAGTAAGAGTGTGGACTTTTTTTTAGTAAGAGTGTGGACTTTTTTTTAGTAAGAGTGTGGACTTTTTTTTAGTAAGAGTGTGGACTTTTTTTTAGTAAGAGTGTGGACTTTTTTTTAGTAAGAGTGTGGACTTTTTTTTAGTAAGAGTGTGGACTTTTTTTTAGTAAGAGTGTGGACTTTTTTTTAGTAAGAGTGTGGACTTTTTTTTAGTAAGAGTGTGGACTTTTTTTTAGTAAGAGTGTGGACTTTTTTTTAGTAAGAGTGTGGACTTTTTTTTAGTAAGAGTGTGGACTTTTTTTTAGTAAGAGTGTGGACTTTTTTTTAGTAAGAGTGTGGACTTTTTTTTAGTAAGAGTGTGGACTTTTTTTTAGTAAGAGTGTGGACTTTTTTTTAGTAAGAGTGTGGACTTTTTTTTAGTAAGAGTGTGGACTTTTTTTTAGTAAGAGTGTGGACTTTTTTTTAGTAAGAGTGTGGACTTTTTTTTAGTAAGAGTGTGGACTTTTTTTTAGTAAGAGTGTGGACTTTTTTTTAGTAAGAGTGTGGACTTTTTTTTAGTAAGAGTGTGGACTTTTTTTTAGTAAGAGTGTGGACTTTTTTTTAGTAAGAGTGTGGACTTTTTTTTAGTAAGAGTGTGGACTTTTTTTTAGTAAGAGTGTGGACTTTTTTTTAGTAAGAGTGTGGACTTTTTTTTAGTAAGAGAGTGGACTTTTTTTTAGTAAGAGTGTGGACTTTTTTTTAGTAAGAGTGTGGACTTTTTTTTAGTAAGAGTGTGGACTTTTTTTTAGTAAGAGTGTGGACTTTTTTTTAGTAAGAGTGTGGACTTTTTTTTAGTAAGAGTGTGGACTTTTTTTTAGTAAGAGTGTGGACTTTTTTTTAGTAAGAGTGTGGACTTTTTTTTAGTAAGAGTGTGGACTTTTTTTTAGTAAGAGTGTGGACTTTTTTTTAGTAAGAGTGTGGACTTTTTTTTAGTAAGAGTGTGGACTTTTTTTTAGTAAGAGTGTGGACTTTTTTTTAGTAAGAGTGTGGACTTTTTTTTAGTAAGAGTGTGGACTTTTTTTTAGTAAGAGTGTGGACTTTTTTTTAGTAAGAGTGTGGACTTTTTTTTAGTAAGATTGTGGACTTTTTTTTAGTAAGAGTGTGGACTTTTTTTTAGTAAGAGTGTGGACTTTTTTTTAGTAAGAGTGTGGACTTTTTTTTAGTAAGAGTGTGGACTTTTTTTTTAGTAAGAGTGTGGACTTTTTTTTTAGTAAGAGTGTGGACTTTTTTTTTAGTAAGAGTGTGGACTTTTTTTTTAGTAAGAGTGTGGACTTTTTTTTTAGTAAGAGTGTGGACTTTTTTTTTAGTAAGAGTGTGGACTTTTTTTTTAGTAAGAGTGTGGACTTTTTTTTTAGTAAGAGTGTGGACTTTTTTTTTAGTAAGAGTGTGGACTTTTTTTTTAGTAAGAGTGTGGACTTTTTTTTTAGTAAGAGTGTGGACTTTTTTTTTAGTAAGAGTGTGGACTTTTTTTTTAGTAAGAGTGTGGACTTTTTTTTTAGTAAGAGTGTGGACTTTTTTTTAGTAAGAGTGTGGACTTTTTTTTAGTAAGAGTGTGGACTTTTTTTTAGTAAGAGTGTGGACTTTTTTTTAGTAAGAGTGTGGACTTTTTTTTAGTAAGAGTGTGGACTTTTTTTTAGTAAGAGTGTGGACTTTTTTTTAGTAAGAGTGTGGACTTTTTTTTTTGTAAGAGTGTGGACTTTTTTTTTTTGTAAGAGTGTGGACTTTGTTGAGAATGAGTTTAGTTCTATAGTTCGAGTGTTTTTGGTTTGTTTTGCGAGTGTGTTTAGTTTGTTGTGCAGGTGTTTTTCGTTTTTTTTATGAGATAGAGAGCGAGACAGATGGGGGAGAGTTCTTAATTTCTCGTTTGTGTTTCGTTTCTAGTGTGACAATCAATTTCTTTTCTTGATTGCTTCGTTTCTCCTGAGACTGTGTCCGCTTTGTTTCTCATGTCAGAATGTGTGTTTCGTGTATCGTGCGAGAATGTTTCTAATTTCTATTAGAAATTGTGAGGTATCTTGTGTGAGATTGTATATTTGGATGTGAGATTCGTTTAGTTTCTCGTGTGAGGGAATTTTTCTTTTCTGGTATGAGTGTTTTTTTTATTTCGTCTTGAGGGTGTGTTTTTGATTTCATATGTGTGGGTGGATTTCGTGTCTATGGTGCCATAGAGTATGTAGCGTTTCGTGTACGAAAATGTTTTTCACTACGTGTGTGAGGTTGCCTATTTCCTTTGTGTGACAGTCCTTTTCCTTTCTTTTGAGAGGGTGAGTTTCCTTTCATGTTTGTAGGTGTGATTTCCGTTTGTGTCCCGTGTTTCATTTCGTTTGTCTCAGGTCGTTTCACACTTGTCACTCTTTTGAAGTGTAACTGATAGCGGATTTGAAGTATCTTTGCGGTTTCTTTGGACTTAAATTTTTGTCATATTACTTGTTTGTTTGAAATGTGGTCAGTGAAATAATGCAAAAGAGATGTTTCATCAGAGTTAGCAAAGTGAATATCAATGCATCTATTTGCAGTTAACATGTGCAGATATGTAGGTCTTTTGCTACAAGAATGAACTCGTACTAGAAAATGAAAATTAATTCAAAGACCAATAACATGTATCTCCATTTTTATATATTGATTTTATTATTTTATTTCTCTTGTTTGTAATTATATTCTTTATTCTGTATATTTAAATTTAAATGAATAAATATTTAAATAAATAAATAAAAATAAAATGTGCATTACACTTGTTCCATGTAAATACTAAGTCTTTCTAAAATCTATGAGGGAAGATAACTTTGTTACAGTAATTTTTCGTCTAATTTTATGATTTTAATGTGTGCTGGAATCATCGTAAAACAGAAATCTGCGTCGTTAAACGAATGTGTTTACTTAAACTTCTATTGAATTAATTCTGTCGTGCTGTAAATGCTACTTTGTGAACATGGTGCATTTTTATAGTGTAGAACAAACGCTTAACGTTTTAAGCCTATAGATTAATTATGTAAAATAGGTAATTGTCTTGTAAGTGATGTTACTTTTATTTGAACTTTGATTTCAATTGTTCCAACTTTATTTTGAATGCTTCTGTTTGAATGTTTTACCTTCTTTTTATTGTACAATAATATAGATACTTTGAACCGTACTATCCTCGCAAATTCGTGTAACATAGAGAACTGTGTATTTTATTCGAATATATGTTTTGTATGTTTAATTTGAACTTCGATTTGAATTATGCCTGCACTACTTCAAATGCTCCCGTTTGCATGTGGTGCATTTTTATAGTGTTGAATTGATATTACTGAATTGATAAACCCGTCCAAACTCCTACATTCGTGTAACGTAGGGATTTACGTCGTTTTTAAACGAATTTACTTTAACTTTAACATAGATTTGAATTGCTCCTGTATTTAAGTACTTCTTAATAATGTTGTTCATTTTTATAGTATAGAACTTGTATTACAGAAATTCTGAACCGTCCTGAAGCTCGTAATTTCGTGTATCATACGGAATTACGTACTACTAAAAATGAAGTTAGGTTTACGTAAACTTAGATTTGAATTACTCTTGCCTTTCTTAAATGTTTCTGTCTCAATGTGGTGTAAATTGTAGTGTATAATTAAAAGTATAGAAATGTTGAACAGTTATCTGGTCGTAAATTCGTGTAACATAGAGAATTAAGTCTTTAAACGAATTTATTTATTTGAGATTCGATTTGAATTGCTCTTGACTTTCTTAAAATGCTTCTGTTTTTCATTGTGCTGTATTTCTTACAGTGTGGAGTTGATATTACAGAAATGCTGAACCTTTCTTACGTGAAAAATCGTATACGTAATAAGGAGAATTAAATTTTTTAAAGGGTTTTGTTTACTTGAATTTTCATTTGAATTAATCCCGACTTTCTTTAAATGTGTCTTTCTGAATGTGGTGCATTTTTACAATCTAGAATATTTGATACTACAGGATTGCTGAACCGTTCTCTTTCTAGGTTTCTTTCTGCAAAGATTCGACCCCGAAGAGTTTATTACAGTGCATATGAGAATTGAACAAGCCAGGAAGTTTTTCTCCTTAATTATCGTATTTGCATGTTTCAGGTGCTTTTGACTCAAATTTGGTCCTTCTTGAATTTTGAATTTTATCTTCGTGTATTAAAAGAAGCACTTAAGA
Organism: Periplaneta americana; assembly: GCF_040183065.1. NCBI lineage: Eukaryota > Metazoa > Arthropoda > Insecta > Blattodea > Blattidae > Periplaneta > Periplaneta americana. The sequence goes on along the minus strand of NC_091132.1, from coordinate 25,146,926 downwards.
AGTTAAATCTCGAAATTAGGTAAGTTTATTTCCGATGTGTCGATAATGACATGCTTTCGCTTTGTGTCGGTAACTTGGTTTTCTTTTCTGTTTCAGGTCCCCGCCCACTGTCCCGTGCCTCATCGTGGCGGGCGGGTGTAACGAGGAAGGATGCAAGGCTCATGTGTGTTCACAAAAATGAATTAAAACTGTAGCTGTCTGCATCCTTCCTTGGCTAAACGGGACAGTCTTACAGATTTAAATATTGCATTGGGAAATTCTCCAGTGCTACGGAGAGAACTGTATACTATTGGAAATTTGCACTCTGGATTGCACAATTTCCAGCAATAAATTTGATATGTTATATTAAGAAAAGGAAATTTTACAGTTGTGGCTTACCGTATTTTTCTTCATCATGCCATTGATTGCAATAAGACACCTAAATGATTAATTTCGGCACTGAACAGTGTTCGGTCCCGTACAGCATACAATTGATTCACACGTTCCTTAGCACTCAGTAAACGAAACGCCGTCACTGGAGTAACTCAGTCGGTTGTATTGTATTGTATTGTATTGTATTGTATTGTATTTATTAACATTCCATGGTATTCATACATTGCTTTACAGCTAGAATATGGAACAAGTCAAAAAACTTAATACTATTATAAAGTCTTAATTTATAGTCACAGTCTAGATGAAATATATATACAGACGAGATTTACAATATAGTCTACTAGTACAACACATAGTTTTAGTATCAATTTCATGAAGTGTTATTGAATGTCATGAATTCACTTACAGAATAGAAGGCGTGAGGAATTAGGTACTTCTTTAATTTAGCCCTAAATAATCTTCTGTTTTGAGTTTCTTTTTTTATATCGATAGGGAGGCTATTAAACATTTTTACTGCCGTATAATGCACTCCTTTTTGATAGTATGATAGACTTGCCGATGGCGTATGAAAGTCATTTTTTTATCTGTATTTATGCTATGAACTGTTGAATTAGTTAAAAAGTTTTCACAATTACATACGAGGAAGACTATTAATGAAAAGATATACTGACAAGCCATGGGCATTATTTGTAGTTTTTTGAAAATAGTCCTACAAGATTCCCTAGATTTTACACCTACTATTATTCTAATTACTCTTCTTTGTAATAGAAATATACTGTTACTATCTGTGGAATTTCCCCAGAATATTATTCCAAAAGTGTATTGTGATTCAATAACGAACTTTTCATGTTTCAGGTATGTGCTTGAAGTGGCTAGGAGTAATCCTGGGGGCTATGTTATCACATATATTACACGGCCCAATGAGGACCAATCATAAGTGGCACTTGGACGATGATTTTACCACATGCAACGGCACGGGACTCGTAATGGACGTCGAAGGAAGCAACAACTACCAGACTACGCGGGTCGCAGGCTTCCATAAGCACGAAGGACAAAATCACAAGTTTCGGATCGAGGAGCCATACAACAAGAAGTATCGAGAGTTCTCACTGCGTATGCGCAAATAGACAAACTATTTGTAATTCCAAATTCTCAAACTCTCTAAATAAAGTACTGTTACTTATAACTTTATGTACTGATCTACTCATGCATCGAGAGCTTCCGTACTCCTGTCCAGCCTTACCCTAAACTCATGTTTTAGCCTTCTGCAGTCTGATATTAGAAGGAAGCTTCATTCAGAATGATGCCGGACCTCCAAGACACAATAAATGACAGCGATTATGTGGAAATATCTATAGTAATTTTCACCTTGACTATAGCACGCAGTCATACAGCCATTCACCATTCCAGCCTAACAATTCTTTTAATCTGAAACATTCAGATCCGTTATCGTTTAGAAATTGTCGCACCTAAGATGATAGTTTCTTTTCCCACTCGAATCCGAAATAACAATCTCATGCCAATCACAACACGCATAAAATTGGAATGACTCGCAAAATGAGTATCAGTGACCGAAAAAAGTTTGATTTATTAAGATATATATATATATATATATATATATATATATATATATATAATGAGAGATGATAGATTTTTAGAGACATAAAGTTAAAAATTTATCACTTCAAATATCAAATTTGGCCGTTTATAACACCAACTTCGTGATGTAGCGTTCTGTTATAGAACATCAAATCTTTATATAGAACGTGTGCTGATGCAAATTCAATGTCATCAATGTGTTAACAGATGAATTTCCTAGGTTTTCACTATTAAAATTCTCGAAAATAAATATCAGGTGGGAATTCTATATCGCTAGTCTGTTAACAGTTGCATTTTCTAGATTTTTCAGTAAAAAATAATTACACATGTAAAATTGCAATGAAGTTGTGAACATTAAGACACGTGCAAAAAGATACGGCCTGATTTTACCCCGGCCCATTTTTTTAATAATCACCCGCTGCCACATAAAACTTGTTTGTGAGTGAACAGTGGACTTAAATAGATCGCATAGGCAGCTAATATTCCAGCACCTGACACATTAGTTTAATCTCGAGGTAAGGTACAGATAACAACAAAGAGATTATCAGATATGTCACATTCCTATGCTAAGCATACTGTAAAAACGAATTTGGAGATGTCAACAAACTATGTGAAAATAAATGTAAGAATCTGCCTTTAGTCGGATTTTGTTTTACAAAAAAAAAACACAAAATGCCTCATAATATAATCACATTTCAGAATTTGTACGCAATTCCGAATTTTACAAAGGATATAAAACTATAGAAATATATCTGGGTGCTTTTGAACATAAAATTACTAATTTCGACAGCATTTAGCCACATTTCGTATCAATAATGATTGCGGAAATCTACCATCTCTAAATATAATATAATCAGAAGGGCGACGTCAATAGTTTAAACGATTTATTGCATATTTATGAAAGGCTTTAAATATTTTTTTTTTACATAGGAATGTTCTGCATGCACTTATGGTCCAATAGGTTCTTCAAAATAATAATTCGATCGTATTACTGTTACGTAATACATAATGAAATTATTTTTTCAAGCAGGTCAGTTGTATCCAAGGTCTCAGGTCAGATGCGCTTGGTACAGCGGTCATCGTTCAGAAGAGTTGATGCGAACCGAATGCCCCAACATAGCCTACAATAGCATTCTCTTGTATTATGTTATGGGACCGTATTAATCGCATTGTTAACTGTTTGGCATCTAAATACTTTCAATAGTCATTTAACAATCCCGGTATAAGGACGTTGGACAGTGTCATTCCAACTCTTGGATAACGACAAAATGGGAACCTAGAATATTTCATCTGTTGATTTCAAGTAGTTCATGACGTCACAGGGACACGAACTAGCTCGAAGACATCGTGACTTTAGTCGCATGTGTAAGTTTGGCGATTGTACTATACTTACATGCCATGATTTTCGTACATCGCTTAATTAGATTATGGAACAAGTAAAAAAAATTCTTAATAGTACTAAAAATTCTTAATTATAATCAGTTTGGTTGTAATATATGTGTTTTGCAATATAGTCTACTAGTACAACACAAAGGTTTAGTAGCTTATCAATGCTTAATAAAAGGCAGAAATATCCATGAAGCGTTGTTTAATGTCGTAAATTCAACTAAAGAATAGAAGGCTTGAGAAATTAGGTACAGCTGTCAAAAAAAAAAAAAAAAGTGGCCGCACTCGTGAACAGCGAATATTTTCAAAGTCCACTTCGGGTCGCGGCGATGTTACACGATGCATGTGCTTGTACAAGCAGTTCCGGAACTATGAAAGTGTTCCATATCTACGCCTCGTAGACCAGCGGTAGAGTGCTTGTTTAATAATTCAAAGGTCGTGGGTTCGGGCCTTCTTCAAATTTTCATTTTATTTTTTAATCTTTCTTTAGCGATGTAAATGATATTCAAATTATCATTTATATCCAGTTATCGTTCTTTATGGATATCACGTTATTTATATTTTGTTATCGTTCTTTAGAGATATGAACAAAATTCAGGCCATCATTTGTATTCTGTTATCGTATTATAACGATATGAATAATAATTATTATTGTATTTCCAATGGGGGTTAGCCGTATTTTACGTATGTATGTTAGGGCTATAGTTTTATACACAAAAAAGATAAGCATAAAGAGAGATGGAAAAGAAAATTAAATTAGCTTATGCGATGTAAACAAAACATAAACAATCCGTAAATTAGGCATTGCGATTGCAAAACAAATATCAGGTATCAATTTGTAACATACAAAAACATTAACAACACACATACGTAACACTTCTATAACACAAATATGCAGCTTTCCGTACCATACATAATAAATTAATACACAATAGTCACACAAACACAATCAAACCATAATTACGACATTGCGACGACATCAAGCATCCCATAACTGACTCACATACATAACGAATCAAGCATCCGTTACAACACATACACTTCAACATAGTAACCACACTTTTAAAAGTTACAAATTTGGCTCCAAGAAGAATAAATAGGACACTGTTACTAATTACTATTTTTCTACAATTTCTTAAATACATCTGTAATAAATCTGTGAAATTCCGATATGAATAATATTCACGTTTTTTATATTGTTATCGTTCTTTAGCGATTTAAATAATATTCAAGTTATCATTTATATTCTGTTTTCCTTCATTAGCATTATAAAACAATATTCAAGTTATTTATATTGTTATTGTTCTTTCGCAATATATTAATTAAAAAAACGATATTTATCATTTATATTGTGTTATCGTTCTTTAGTGAGACTGTATAAATAATATTCAAGTTATTTATATTGTAATCGTTCTTTAGCGATATAAATAACATAAATTTAATATTAGGTTTGGAAAAATCCAGCTGCATAATACTGGTATTAGTTTTTCTTTTTGTATTATTACATTATACTATCTTGAACCACAATAAAATGAAAAGGAGTAACGAGAAATTGAACCTGAGACGTTGACATCTAAATTCCGACGTTCGTCCGCTGAGCTACGAGAACAAAAGTGTGGAAACATTTTTGGAAAAATTGGCCCAATCACACTCTAAGATCTTCTGATGATTCGTAGAAGCTAGTCCAGGATGCGGGGGGCAAAGGCTAATTGAGATTTCCCGGTCTCTGACCGGGTCAAACATCCTGATAGAATTAATATTTAACCCTTGCCGTGACTTTCGGTGAAGTCCGGAGGGCCCAATTAGTCAAATCCACTCTCCTCATCTCCACGCTTGGGCCCCTTGGAATTTAATAAAATGCGAAAGAGATTGTGGTGTGAGGAAAGCAACGGGATGTTACCGCATTTAGGCCTATCCTTCCTAAGAAAACTGCAAACATGAACAAAGGAAGCTTTTAATAGAAGAAGAAGGATCTTCTGCGGACCTCTGGAAAAAGAACTAAGGAAGAGACTAATGAAGTGCTTTGTGTGGAGTGTGGCATTGTATGGGGAAAGAACATGGACATTACGACGAAATGAAGAGAAACGAATTGAAGCATTTGAAATGTGGATGTGGAGAAGAACGGTGCGTGTAAAGTGGACAGACAGAATAAGAAATAAAATTGTGTTTGAAAAAGTGAGTGAAGAAAGAATGATGCTGAAACTGATTAGAAAGAGAAAAAGGAATTGGTTGGGTCTCTGGTTGAAGAGAATAATAGACGACATTAGGATATGTGGATCATATGCGGAGACTAAGAGGAAGGCAGAAAATAGGAAAGATTGGAGATTGCTGGGTTTGCAATGAAAGACCTGCCCATGGACAGAACATTTATGTGTGTATGTTCAGAATGCCTGGAATATCGTGTCTAAGAACAGTCGCTATTTGCAAAGACTAGTCAATTCCATGCCCACTCGACTGCAAGATGATCGAGATAAGAGGAAGATAGACTAAATATTGAATTGTGGCCTTTTGTTTTGTTTTTTGAACGATTAATTGTTTGAATGTTTTAAGGCCGACGCCAGTAAATTTGTTATGTTTATGCCACGAAAGATATTTTATTGAGAATAAAATCTTTTTTCTTTCCATTTGCAGCCACAATATCATAATGATAATGATAAAGTCATGGCATAATATATAATTATGAACCTGATGTTAATTACTAAAATAATCATAAAAGAGAAAGGAGCCATTATGTCTAGTTTGTCTCTCTCAAAAACAGAACAAAAAAGGACATAAAAAGCACGAGGTTGTAGTCGAACGCAGGACCTCATGAATAAGAGGCCTGAACGCTACCATTATGCTATCGAATAACACCCTAGATCATATATGTAACAGATATGTCGGGCTTATAGGCTTTGAGGTTAACAACTTTTGTCAGGTTTACTACGCTGCCATCTAGTTGTTACATAAGGAGTCATGTCATAATTCCCATTTGAATTGTATTAGCGACTGTGCTGCCATCTTGTGTTCGTTTACGGCGGACGGGTGGCGATCCTGGCGGTTGTTTTCTTCAAAGTGCTGCCGATTTTAACGTAGCGAGGAGTTATCTGTTACATATATGATCTAGGATAACACACAGTATACTTCAATTATAACTGTAGATATCAGGCAACGTGGTCCAACAACATGTAACATCGCCTATCTCCGAATTGTAGCGAAGATACCCGAAGGGAACTTTGATACAGGAGAGCGGCCACTTTTTCTTTTGACAGCTGTACTTCATTAAGTAAGTAATCATATGTTTTGAGTTTGATTCTTATATCCATAGGGAAGCTATTCAAAACGTTTATTGCCTTATAACGCAATTATTTTTCATAACACGATATACTTGAGGATGGAGTATGAAAGTCATTTTCGACGCGGCTATGAACTTTTGAATGAATTACGAAGTTTTCACGATTACATACGAGTAAGTTCATTAATGAGAAATTTACTGACGAGCAATGGCCATTATTTTTAATTATTTTAAAATGGTCCTAAACGATTCCGTGCATTTTGCACCTAATTTTATTCTAATTACTTTGTTTTCTAGTAGGAATATACTGTTACTATCCGTAGAATTTCCCTAGAATATTATTCCTGAACTCTTTACCGAGTGGAAATATGCAAAGTATACTGTTTTTAAGGTATTAATATTTACTATCGCTTCAATAGATCTAATACACATTATTCATTTGTAAGCCAAGACATTTGGTTGTTATATATATTAGTGAGCAATTGTTAATTATTGCTCTTAAATTTGGAAAGTTGAATTTGGGCACGATCTAGATTCGATTATGTTACTTTTGTTACAATTTCATACTAATTTATTGGCTGAGAACTAATCACACATTTTGAGAAGCATTGCCTCTATTGAAGATTAAAATGTGTTGGAGTTATTGGCTGTGAATATTATACTTTTGTTATCTGCAAATAATATGGAATGTCAAACTTTTATTGGGGGGGAGGGTTGAGGGGGGGGGCAGGGTCATGTATGGACACTAGTAAAAGTAGGGGACCTAATATTGATCATTGAGAAATTTTATTTTAACAGTTGCCCATGTCGAGACAGATTTCATAGTTGTATTGATTTCGATTTTGTTTCCTGAGGTACGAGTGAAACCATTGGTGTGCAACGCCTTTAATTCCATAATAATAGCCACCGGCGTGGCTCAGTCGGTAAAGGCGCTTGCTCGTCTAGCAGAAGTTGCGTTCGGGCGCGGGTTCGATCCCCGCTTGGGCTGATTACCTGGTTGGGTTTTTTCCGAGGTTTTCCCCAACCGTAATGTGAATGCAAGGTAATCTATGGCGAATTCTCGGCCTCATCTCGCAAAATATCATCTCGCTATCACCAATTTCATCGACGCTAAATAACCTAGTAGTTGATACAGCGTCGTTAAATAACCAACTAAAATAAATCCATAATAATCTAATTCGTCTAGCAGCATTTTGTGATTTATACAATGTGCGATGATCAAGTTACAATGGAAACAAAGTGGATTTGAGGAATAACCTTGACTTTGTTACTGCATTTAATGTACAGAAGTGACAACCAAATCGTTTAGGGATATTTCTCATTAATGTAATATTTAATGTTTATGTAGCCCTGGTTTACAAATTTCTTCAGTATTTGTTTTTAAAAAAAGATAGGGTTTTTTGGACTTACATAGTTCCAAAGTAATGACTACATTATTATTATTATTATTATTATTATTATTATTATTATTATTATTATAATATTATTATTATTATTATTATTATTATTATTATTAGTGTGATTATGATCATTACCGATAATGATATTAATAAACATAATATAAAATGCCGTACCGACAATAAACGATTTTAAAATGATCACTTCTTGACGAAATGCTAAGTTCTCGTATGTTACTGCTTGCACGGATATTATAGCTAAAAGTTTGTATTCAATAAAGAAATAAAGGAAAAATAATAACAAAGAACACGTAAATTGCATTAAATATATTTCATTCCCAATCATATTCACAATCCTTCTAAATGAGAACAAATTTCTTAAAAATCCAATAAACGATTTTAAAATGATCACTTCTTGACGAAATGCTAAGTTCTCGTATGTTACTGCTTGCACGGATATTATAGCTAAAAGTTTGTATTCAATAAAGAAATAAAGGAAAAATAATAACAAAGAACACGTAAATTGCATTAAATATATTTCATTCCCAATCATATTCACAATCCTTCTAAATGAGAACAAATTTCTTAAAAATCCAATACCACAATAACAGCCAACCGAATGCATAAGCGTTTAACGCGATTACAAAGATCTTTTGAGAACAATGCCAATTCTTACTATATATATTTACTTCTTTATTTATTTAATGTACAATAGTTATTTTTCTAACATGGAGCAATAATACCTACAAGACGAGCTATTTATTAAAGGTAGGTATAAAATCTTCTAGTTGAAGCAAGTGAAGCGATAGGGTTGGAAGAAAAATCCCGAAAAGACTAAGTATATGATTATGTCTCGTTACCAGAATATTGTTCGAAATGGAAATATAAAAATTGGAGATTTATCCTTCGAAGAGGTGGAAAAGTTCAAGTATCTTGGAGCAACGGTAACAAATATAAATGACACTCGGGAGGAAATTAAACACAGAATAAATATGGGAAATGCGTGTTATTATTCGGTTGAGAAGCTTTTATCATCTAGTCTGCTGTCAAAAAATCTGAAAGTTAGAATTTATAAAACAGTTATATTACCGGTTGTTCTGTATGGTTGTGAAACTTGGACTCTCACTTTGAAAGAGGAACAGAGATTAAGGGTGTTTGAGAATAAGGTTCTTAGGAAAATATTTAGGGCTAAGAGGGATGAAGTTACAGGAGAATGGAGAAAGTTACACAACTCAGAACTGCACGCATTGTATACTTCACTTGACATAATTAGGAACATTAAATCCAGACGTTTGAGATGGGCAGGGGATGTAGCACGTATGGGCGAATCCAGAAATGCATATCGAGTGTTAGTTGGGAGGCCGGAGGGAAAAAGACCTTTGGGGAGGCCAAGACGTAGATGGGAAGATAATATTAAAATGGATTTGAGGGAGGTGGGATATGATGGTAGAGAATGCATTAATCTTGCTCAGTATAGGGACCGATGGCGGGCTTATGTGAGGGAGGCAATGAACATCCGGGTTCCTTAAAAGCCAGTAAGTAAGGTATAAAATCAGATTTACTGCAAGTGAAAGGAATAAAGAAGAATAAGACATATATGAAGATAATAGGAAGACGGCAGTCCATTTATAAAGACAAAAATGTAAATGAAAAAGAAACATTTCGTAATCATAAGATAGTGAATATAAACAATAATAAAAGAAGAGCGAAAGAATGAGAAAAACATGAGATAAAAATAACGACACTTTTAAATGCAGAAAAACAGAATACAGTTGCTATGATATTCAAAGTTGGCAACACTTGTTCATATAGCATGATTATATTTGAGCCCTAGAGTAAAAGAATGGACTATATCCAAATTTCACATTTCAAGAAAACGGCATTTTAGTTCATTCATGGGTTTATTTTAGACATTATCAATAGCATACATAAAAACAGTTAAACATTTAGTAACTTAGTGTGCATTTCATTGATAATGTGTGAAATAAAACATTTATGAAATAAAATTTCGATTCCTCGAAATGTGAAATATGGACATGACACACTTTTTTACTCATGGGCTCTTTTTCAAAGTTCCGTTAATGGGAGAAGAGCCGAATGTAATAATATGAGGGAGAAGAAGTTAAGGAAATATAGAACAATTTTTGTAATTTATACGTAGTATTTTATTCGTATAAATGAATTATATATCTTTCTTTTTTCCTTATGGTATTTGATTTGTTATTTCATTTTCAAACGCCATGTTCGATCGTCGATTTTTAGTTCGAGGTTTTGTAGAATTACCCAAGAATTAGTATTAAACTTAATTACAATACCAATTGAATAAATTGCTTCAGTAATAATTATTATATTATACTAAATACAAATATATTTATAACAATATTAATTATTATTAATCCTACTTTTATAATATTTCATATATTGTGATACGTTCATTCGTAGATGGGGGGTTGTACTTCAGATTCAACTGTCATTCGCAAGAAGAGCAGCAGGGTTCGAATACTCGCGTCACATTTGTAGTAGTACCATCGATGTAGAAACAAGGCAGGTGGTGAGTATATGATATTAAATCAATTCGTGGACAGCGATTCAGTTCTAAGTACTAAATTTATAGGCCTTCTAGAAATATTTGTTTCTATGCTAAAATAGCACTTACGCTTAAGACCATCTTCTAGTTTGTCATATTTTTGTTTTGTGCCAGGAATCACTGAAATTTTCAAAAGCAACGACTTTGATTTGATATAGATTTAAGGCTAATGCAAATCTAAAGTGACTCGTTACGTAATTTTGATGTATAAATTTTAAAAAATATGATTTATCCTTTTCTAGTATATTTGTGGGTCCGTGCAGGATATTCCTATGTATCTCACACCATTACCCTATTTGACTCGATACACAAATCAGCTCGTCCGAAATGAGGAATGTTATATCATAGTGATATCAAATGCTAAAGATTTAATCAGTTTTCAATTTTACAAACGTTCCTCGTCTCAAGTAATATTCTAGAAGAGTTTGGGTTATTACGCGGATAAATTTTTCCCCCTACATGTTCAAAAATATCGTAGAATTTTTAAGATACATAGGAAATTACAGAACTAAAGTTTGTGTAATAATGCATTACAAGAACACTAATGTAAGAAACTTATTATATGACTATCATATCTCACACCTCATAGTTTATTCCATAACTAATGCAGCAAATGGCATATTGGGGATATTGCTCAGTTATCTTCGCGAAACGTCGATATTTCCTCAGAACATACACGGGAGAGATAAAGTAATTATATCATTGAAATCTTTTCTCATTCCTCGGCCTCACGTAATTTAAATATCTCAACTAACACTAACATAGTTACATACCTCTGCCAAATGACACTTAACTATCCCCTCATTTAACCCATCTAACTCATAACGAAACTCAAATCAGCAGTCAGTCCCGTGTGCGGTGTATAGAGATATCGAAGTCTGCCGTTATTTTATTAATTTAATAATAATACCGGGAATTAAGCAATTTCGTAGGTTACGTAACATGAATTTCCCAGAAGGAAAATAAAATTACAATAATCAGAACTCTGTGTAATTCTTATCCTTTTTTTTTTTTTCAAGCAGCGGAAGGGCAATCAGAGGAATTGGCCAGCCAGACGTCAACATGGCTGCACGGATGAATATGCGACTGAGTCTGTAGTAGACAGATAGTACGAACCCAACAGAGCAGGTGATCTATCTGTCCTTACCTAGCTGCCCTGATGATGCAACTTGTAAGTATTAGCTATATAAACGTTGAAATGTCGAGTTCAGGACACTGGAGTAGGCCTACCCAAAAAGCCTAATTCTGAAAGCTGTTGATACACGTTCTCGTTTCAGAGGCTCTGTTAATCGCAGGCATCGAACCTTGTGCCAAGCTTGCAGAGAAGTTGCTAAATGTCCTGCACCTTTCACATAATTAATTTCCAGCAATTGGGTTTACGTTCAGTGTAAAACAAGAAACAGGGTAACATTAGTAGCTCAAAAAAAAATGTTACTGAATGCATACCACAACAAAGACTTGGATATACAATTCATGTGACGAATACTGAAAAATTTAATTAATGATGTAGTAGGTATTCTAGAATGGATGTAAATTGCAATTTTTTAGTATGCTAAATTCAAAAACGAACAACATACTTCCGTCTGTACTACGGAATTACTTCAAATGTAGGCCCATTCTCCATTCTGATCCTATAACACTTTCAGTTCATTGCTGTAACATAAATTAGTGAATATAAAGAGTCAATGCAAAAGTATGAAGTTATTGATGCCTTGTAACCATTGACAAATACATTGCTTAGTACGTAATAAAATAGCGTCATTATGGTCGATATGTATGTATGTATGTATTTATTTACACTGCAAGTGGGCAAGCACCCGGTGGCAGTGGTATATACAATATTAACAATACACAGTTAAAATGATAAGCAATACCCAATAAAATTTACAATACATAATAAAATTTACAACACATATACAATTTTATACACAATACAATAAGAATACACAATACAATTTAACACAATAATAATAAAACATAAAATAAAACACCTAATTTTACAACACAACCTACATAATTATGCATAGGTCCTACATAATTTTCAATAGTCTTTCACTTTACTCTCATCTCATTCCATGTAGTGGCACTATGACGCATTTCACTGACACTTTAGCACACATTTCACTGACACTCTGTAACACATTTCACTGACACTATAGAACACATTTCATTGACGCTATAAATTATCACTGATCGGAACTGTTCACTGCACTGTAAAACCATAACTTCACTGACTCACCTCGCTTCACTGATACAATAGTTCAAATAAGTCAAATAATTGCATTCTTATGCATACTTATAAACAGAACTACATTTAAACTAAACATTTCTAGTCTAAGGCCCTCTTACACGCTATTTTTAAATAATTTACAATTCAAACCAAGGAAGTAAACTCGTCAGGCTAGATAAATACATGCCACCTTAAAAAATTAAATGTTGAATGTCACCTTAATTTTAATTTTCACTTTATACACAACTCTTTAAATTATTCTTGAATCTCCTTAAGGAAGGACAGCCCTCAAAGACCGCTGCAGGTAGGTCATTCCAATCATTTATAGTTCTATTTAAAAATGAGAATTTACCTACATCCGTTTTCTGTTTCCTACATTTGATTTTAAAATCATGATCGTTCCTACCATAGTACGTTGGCTTTTCTAACCGAGCCGTTATGTCTACCCATGCTTTCTGACCTAGATGTGCTCTATACAATGATGTTATTCTAGTTTTCCTACGTCTGTTTTCCAAAGTTTCCCATTTAAGTTCTTTTATCGTATCGTTCCCATCTTCTCTTTTACCTTTAACAAATTTAGCTGCCCTATACTGGATTCTTTCTAAGGAATTTATCTGATATATTCTATAGGGATCCCAACATGTAGTTCCGTATTCCATTAACGGTCGCACTAATGTTAGATATGCTATTTCCCTCGATTTGGGGCTAGCCTTTCTCAAGATTCTCATAATAAAGTGAAGTGCCCTCCATGCTTTGCCTGTAACATTATCAACATGCTCTCCCCAAGAAAGTTTGGAGTTTAAATACACTCCTAGGTATTTACAACATTGTTCTTGCGGAATTATAACACCACTGAATTCGTAATTAAGACTAGTATCGAGTCTTGCAGTATATCGTAGTCGTTTCAGACATCTGAAAGTTCGTTGGTACAGATTTGGACATGGCGTGTGATCACTCGATTACTTGGTTCAGTGTAGCTCATAAATTGGACAGTTCTACATTTTGAAGGCTCTAACACGGTGTTAATAGTATCGTAGTCTGTGAAGATTTGCGTAATTTGCGAAGCGAAGTGCAAAGTAAAGATCTGTAATCGCGCTAAGAAATGCAGTTATCCGTAAAGCTTTGCTTGTTTGTGTAATGTTTTTTGTGCGAGTGAGTCCACTATTTTTGTGCGTGTCTATTTTTTTGTGAGTCTTTATTTTTCTCTACGGCTGTGCCTTTTCCATTGAAAATGTATATTTTTGTGTGCTAGCGTGTATATTCTTTTGAATGTTCCTTTTTAGTGCATTTTTTTGGAGACCATTTCTTTGAGAGAGTGTATGTTTTCGAGAAAGCGTGCGTTGTTTTTGAGAAAGCGTGTGTTTTTGAGTGTGTGTGGTTTTTGAGAGCGTGTTTGAGTCCTTTTGTTTCGAGTATTTTTTGAGGGGGTGTCTTTTTGAGTGTTTTTTGAGAGGATTTTTTTTTATTGAGAGGCTTACTTTTCTTTCTTTTTTTTAAGACATTCTTTGTTTGAGATAGTCTTTCTTTTATTAGGCCGCTACCTTGTTTTTAGAGAGGCTTTATATTTTTTTAAGGAAGGCATTTTTTCTTCTGAGAGGCATTTTTTTGATAGAGGCTTTCTTTTCTTGAGATGGGCGTTCTTTTTTTAGGGAGAGGCTTTATTTCTGCGAGAGAGCCTTTATTCCTTTGAGAGAGTCTTCATTCATTTCTTTCTTTGAGAGAGGTCTTTATTTTTTTGCGAGTGTCTTTATTTAATTCTTTGAGAATCTTCATGTATTTTCTTCTTTCAGAGGGTCATTATTTATTGTTTTCTGAGTGTCTTAAATTTTTCTTTGAGAGAGTCTTTATTTTTTCCTTTGAGAGAGTCTTTATTTTTTCTTTGAGAGAGTCTTTATTTCTTTCTTTGAGAGAGTCTTTATTTTTTTCTTTGAGAGAGTCTTTATTTCTTTCTTTGAGAGAGTCTTTATTTTTTTCTTTGAGAGAGTTTTTATTTTTTTCTTTGAGAGAGTCTTTATTTTTTTCTTTGAGAGAGTCTTTATTTTTTTCTTTGAGAGAGTCTTTATTTTTTTCTTTGAGAGAGTCTTTATTTTTTTCTTTGAGAGAGTCTTTATTTTTTTCTTTCAGAGAGTATTTATTTTTTTTCTTTGAGAGAGTCTTTATTTTCTTTCTTTGAGAGAGTCTTTATTTTTTTCTTTGAGAGAGTCTTTATTTTTTTCTTTGAGAGAGTCTTTATTTTTTTCTTTGAGAGAGTCTTTATTTTTTTCTTTGAGAGAGTCTTCATTTTTTTCTCTGGGACAGTCTTCATTTTTTTCTTTGGGACAGTCTTCATTTTTTTCTTTGAGACAGTCTTTATTTTTTTCTTTGAGAGAGTCTTTATTTTTTTTTTCTTTGAGAAAGTCTTTATTTTTTTCTTTGAGAAAGTCTTTATTTTTTTTCTTTGAGAAAGTCTTTATTTTTTTCTTTGAGAAAGTCTTTATTTTTTTTTTGAGAAAGTCCTTATTTATTCCTTGAGAGTATTTAATTATTAGTTTGCCTATATTTAATTCTTTGAGAGAGTCTTTATTTTTTTCCTTTAGAGACACTTTATTTTTTGGTTTTAGAGAGTTTTACTTCTTTGAGAGACAGTGAACCTTTTGAGAGAGCCTGCAGTTTTTTATTTGAATGTGTGCCGACGATTTAATTTGAGAGAGTGGACTTCTTTTTGAGCGGGTTTAGACTTCAAAAAGTGTGGACTTTTCTTTTATACGGATGTGGACTTCTTTGTGAGAGTGTGGACTTTTTTTTTGTAAGAGTGTGGACTTTTTTTTTGTAAGAGTGTGGACTTTTTTTTTGTAAGAGTGTGGACTTTTTTTTTGTAAGAGTGTGGACTTTTTTTTTGTAAGAGTGTGGACTTTTTTTTTGTAAGAGTG
Organism: Periplaneta americana; assembly: GCF_040183065.1. Lineage (NCBI taxonomy): Eukaryota > Metazoa > Arthropoda > Insecta > Blattodea > Blattidae > Periplaneta > Periplaneta americana. The sequence goes on along the minus strand of NC_091132.1, from coordinate 25,131,172 downwards.
TGGACTTTTTTTTTGTAAGAGTGTGGACTTTTTTTTTGTAAGAGTGTGGACTTTTTTTTTGTAAGAGTGTGGACTTTTTTTTTGTAAGAGTGTGGACTTTTTTTTTGTAAGAGTGTGGACTTTTTTTTTGTAAGAGTGTGGACTTTTTTTTTGTAAGAGTGTGGACTTTTTTTTTGTAAGAGTGTGGACTTTTTTTTTGTAAGAGTGTGGACTTTTTTTTTGTAAGAGTGTGGACTTTTTTTTTGTAAGAGTGTGGACTTTTTTTTTGTAAGAGTGTGGACTTTTTTTTTGTAAGAGTGTGGACTTTTTTTTTGTAAGAGTGTGGACTTTTTTTTTGTAAGAGTGTGGACTTTTTTTTTGTAAGAGTGTGGACTTTTTTTTTGTAAGAGTGTGGACTTTTTCTTTGTAAGAGTGTGGACTTTTTTTTTGTAAGAGTGTGGACTTTTTTTTTGTAAGAGTGTGGACTTTTTTTTTGTAAGAGTGTGGACTTTTTTTTTGTAAGAGTGTGGACTTTTTTTTTGTAAGAGTGTGGATTTTTTTTGTAAGAGTGTGGACTTTTTTTTTGTAAGAGTGTGGACTTTTTTTTTGTAAGAGTGTGGACTTTTTTTTTGTAAGAGTGTGGACTTTTTTTTTGTAAGAGTGTGGACTTTTTTTTGTAAGAGTGTGGACTTTTTTTTGTAAGAGTGTGGACTTTTTTTTGTAAGAGTGTGGACTTTTTTTTTGTAAGAGTGTGGACTTTTTTTTTGTAAGAGTGTGGACTTTTTTTTTGTAAGAGTGTGGACTTTTTTTTTGTAAGAGTGTGGACTTTTTTTTTGTAAGAGTGTGGACTTTTTTTTTGTAAGAGTGTGGACTTTTTTTTTGTAAGAGTGTGGACTTTTTTTTTGTAAGAGTGTGGACTTTTTTTTTGTAAGAGTGTGGACTTTATTTTTGTAAGTGTGTGGACTTTTTTTTGTAACAGTATGGACTTTTTTTTGCAAGAGTGTGGACTTTTTTTTGCAAGAGTGTGGACTTTTTTTTGTAAGAGTGTGGACTTTTTTTGTAAGAGTGTGGACTTTTTTTTGTAAGAGTGTGGACTTTTTTTTTGTAAGAGTGTGGACTTTTTTTTGTAAGAGTGTGGACTTTTTTTTGTAAGAGTGTGGACTTTTTTTGTAAGAGTGTGGACTTTTTTTGTAAGAGTGCTGACTTTTTTTTGTAAGAGTGTTGACTTTTTTTTGTAAGAGTGTTGACTTTTTTTTGTAAGAGTGTGGACTTTTTTTTGTAAGAGTGTGGACTTTTTTTTGTAAGAGTGTGGACTTTTTTTTGTAAGAGTGTGGACTTTTTTTTGTAAGAGTGGGGACTTTTTTTTGTAAGAGTGTGGGCTTTTTTTTGTAAGAGTGTGGGCTTTTTTTTGTAAGAGTGTGGGCTTTTTTTTGTAAGAGTGTGGACTTTTTTTTGTAAGAGTGTGGACTTTTTTTTGTAAGAGTGTGGACTTTTTTTTGTAAGAGTGTGGACTTTTTTTTGTAAGAGTGTGGACTTTTTTTTGTAAGAGTGTGGACTTTTTTTTGTAAGAGTGTGGACTTTTTTTTGTAAGAGTGTGGACTTTTTTTTGTAAGAGTGTGGACTTTTTTTTGTAAGAGTGTGGACTTTTTTTTGTAAGAGTGTGGACTTTTTTTTGTAAGAGTGTGGACTTTTTTTTGTAAGAGTGTGGACTTTTTTTTGTAAGAGTGTGGACTTTTTTTTGTAAGAGTGTGGACTTTTTTTTGTAAGAGTGTGGACTTTTTTTTGTAAGAGTGTGGACTTTTTTTTGTAAGAGTGTGGACTTTTTTTTGTAAGAGTGTGGACTTTTTTTTGTAAGAGTGTGGACTTTTTTTTGTAAGAGTGTGGACTTTTTTTTGTAAGAGTGTGGACTTTTTTTTGTAAGAGTGTGGACTTTTTTTTGTAAGAGTGTGGACTTTTTTTTGTAAGAGTGTGGACTTTTTTTTGTAAGAGTGTGGACTTTTTTTTGTAAGAGTGTGGACTTTTTTTTGTAAGAGTGTGGACTTTTTTTTGTAAGAGTGTGGACTTTTTTTTGTAAGAGTGTGGACTTTTTTTTGTAAGAGTGTGGACTTTTTTTTGTAAGAGTGTGGACTTTTTTTTGTAAGAGTGTGGACTTTTTTTTGTAAGAGTGTGGACTTTTTTTTGTAAGAGTGTGGACTTTTTTTTGTAAGAGTGTGGACTTTTTTTTGTAAGAGTGTGGACTTTTTTTTGTAAGAGTGTGGACTTTTTTTTGTAAGAGTGTGGACTTTTTTTTGTAAGAGTGTGGACTTTTTTTTGTAAGAGTGTGGACTTTTTTTTGTAAGAGTGTGGACTTTTTTTTGTAAGAGTGTGGACTTTTTTTTGTAAGAGTGTGGACTTTTTTTTGTAAGAGTGTGGACTTTTTTTTGTAAGAGTGTGGACTTTTTTTTGTAAGAGTGTGGACTTTTTTTTGTAAGAGTGTGGACTTTTTTTTGTAAGAGTGTGGACTTTTTTTTGTAAGAGTGTGGACTTTTTTTTGTAAGAGTGTGGACTTTTTTTTGTAAGAGTGTGGACTTTTTTTTGTAAGAGTGTGGACTTTTTTTTGTAAGAGTGTGGACTTTTTTTTGTAAGAGTGTGGACTTTTTTTTGTAAGAGTGTGGACTTTTTTTTGTAAGAGTGTGGACTTTTTTTTGTAAGAGTGTGGACTTTTTTTTGTAAGAGTGTGGACTTTTTTTTGTAAGAGTGTGGACTTTTTTTTGTAAGAGTGTGGACTTTTTTTTGTAAGAGTGTGGACTTTTTTTTGTAAGAGTGTGGACTTTTTTTTGTAAGAGTGTGGACTTTTTTTTGTAAGAGTGTGGACTTTTTTTTGTAAGAGTGTGGACTTTTTTTTGTAAGAGTGTGGACTTTTTTTTGTAAGAGTGTGGACTTTTTTTTGTAAGAGTGTGGACTTTTTTTTGTAAGAGTGTGGACTTTTTTTTGTAAGAGTGTGGACTTTTTTTTGTAAGAGTGTGGACTTTTTTTTTGTAAGAGTGTGGACTTTTTTTTGTAAGAGTGTGGACTTTTTTTTGTAAGAGTGTGGACTTTTTTTTGTAAGAGTGTGGACTTTTTTTTGTAAGAGTGTGGACTTTTTTTTGTAAGAGTGTGGACTTTTTTTTGTAAGAGTGTGGACTTTTTTTTGTAAGAGTGTGGACTTTTTTTTGTAAGAGTGTGGACTTTTTTTTGTAAGAGTGTGGACTTTTTTTTGTAAGAGTGTGGACTTTTTTTTGTAAGAGTGTGGACTTTTTTTTGTAAGAGTGTGGACTTTTTTTTGTAAGAGTGTGGACTTTTTTTTGTAAGAGTGTGGACTTTTTTTTGTAAGAGTGTGGACTTTTTTTTGTAAGAGTGTGGACTTTTTTTTGTAAGAGTGTGGACTTTTTTTTGTAAGAGTGTGGACTTTTTTTTGTAAGAGTGTGGACTTTTTTTTGTAAGAGTGTGGACTTTTTTTTGTAAGAGTGTGGACTTTTTTTTGTAAGAGTGTGGACTTTTTTTTGTAAGAGTGTGGACTTTTTTTTGTAAGAGTGTGGACTTTTTTTTGTAAGAGTGTGGACTTTTTTTTGTAAGAGTGTGGACTTTTTTTTGTAAGAGTGTGGACTTTTTTTTGTAAGAGTGTGGACTTTTTTTTGTAAGAGTGTGGACTTTTTTTTGTAAGAGTGTGGACTTTTTTTTGTAAGAGTGTGGACTTTTTTTTGTAAGAGTGTGGACTTTTTTTTGTAAGAGTGTGGACTTTTTTTTGTAAGAGTGTGGACTTTTTTTTGTAAGAGTGTGGACTTTTTTTTGTAAGAGTGTGGACTTTTTTTTGTAAGAGTGTGGACTTTTTTTTGTAAGAGTGTGGACTTTTTTTTGTAAGAGTGTGGACTTTTTTTTGTAAGAGTGTGGACTTTTTTTTGTAAGAGTGTGGACTTTTTTTTGTAAGAGTGTGGACTTTTTTTTGTAAGAGTGTGGACTTTTTTTTGTAAGAGTGTGGACTTTTTTTTGTAAGAGTGTGGACTTTTTTTTGTAAGAGTGTGGACTTTTTTTTGTAAGAGTGTGGACTTTTTTTTGTAAGAGTGTGGACTTTTTTTTGTAAGAGTGTGGACTTTTTTTTGTAAGAGTGTGGACTTTTTTTTGTAAGAGTGTGGACTTTTTTTTGTAAGAGTGTGGACTTTTTTTTGTAAGAGTGTGGACTTTTTTTTGTAAGAGTGTGGACTTTTTTTTGTAAGAGTGTGGACTTTTTTTTGTAAGAGTGTGGACTTTTTTTTGTAAGAGTGTGGACTTTTTTTTGTAAGAGTGTGGACTTTTTTTTGTAAGAGTGTGGACTTTTTTTTGTAAGAGTGTGGACTTTTTTTTGTAAGAGTGTGGACTTTTTTTTGTAAGAGTGTGGACTTTTTTTTGTAAGAGTGTGGACTTTTTTTTGTAAGAGTGTGGACTTTTTTTTGTAAGAGTGTGGACTTTTTTTTGTAAGAGTGTGGACTTTTTTTTGTAAGAGTGTGGACTTTTTTTTGTAAGAGTGTGGACTTTTTTTTGTAAGAGTGTGGACTTTTTTTTGTAAGAGTGTGGACTTTTTTTTGTAAGAGTGTGGACTTTTTTTTGTAAGAGTGTGGACTTTTTTTTGTAAGAGTGTGGACTTTTTTTTGTAAGAGTGTGGACTTTTTTTTGTAAGAGTGTGGACTTTTTTTTGTAAGAGTGTGGACTTTTTTTTGTAAGAGTGTGGACTTTTTTTTGTAAGAGTGTGGACTTTTTTTTGTAAGAGTGTGGACTTTTTTTTGTAAGAGTGTGGACTTTTTTTTGTAAGAGTGTGGACTTTTTTTTGTAAGAGTGTGGACTTTTTTTTGTAAGAGTGTGGACTTTTTTTTGTAAGAGTGTGGACTTTTTTTTGTAAGAGTGTGGACTTTTTTTTGTAAGAGTGTGGACTTTTTTTTGTAAGAGTGTGGACTTTTTTTTGTAAGAGTGTGGACTTTTTTTTGTAAGAGTGTGGACTTTTTTTTGTAAGAGTGTGGACTTTTTTTTGTAAGAGTGTGGACTTTTTTTTGTAAGAGTGTGGACTTTTTTTTGTAAGAGTGTGGACTTTTTTTTGTAAGAGTGTGGACTTTTTTTTGTAAGAGTGTGGACTTTTTTTTGTAAGAGTGTGGACTTTTTTTTGTAAGAGTGTGGACTTTTTTTTGTAAGAGTGTGGACTTTTTTTTGTAAGAGTGTGGACTTTTTTTTGTAAGAGTGTGGACTTTTTTTTGTAAGAGTGTGGACTTTTTTTTGTAAGAGTGTGGACTTTTTTTTGTAAGAGTGTGGACTTTTTTTTGTAAGAGTGTGGACTTTTTTTTTGTAAGAGTGTGGACTTTTTTTTTGTAAGAGTGTGGACTTTTTTTTTGTAAGAGTGTGGACTTTTTTTTTTTGTAAGAGCGTGGACTTTTTTTTTGTAAGAGCGTGGACTTTTTTTTTTGTAAGAGCGTGGACTTTTTTTTTTGTAAGAGCGTGGACTTTTTTTTTTGTAAGAGCGTGGACTTTTTTTTTTGTAAGAGCGTGGACTTTTTTTTTTGTAAGAGCGTGGACTTTTTTTTTTGTAAGAGCGTGGACTTTTTTTTTGTAAGAGTGTGGACTTTTTTTTTTGTAAGAGTGTGGACTTTTTTTTTTGTAAGAGTGTGGACTTTTTTTTTTGTAAGCGTGTGGACTTTTTTTTTTGTAAGAGTGTGGACTTTTTTTTTTGTAAGAGTGTGGACTTTTTTTTTTGTAAGAGTGTGGACTTTTTTTTTTGTAAGAGTGTGGACTTTTTTTTTTGTAAGAGTGTGGACTTTTTTTTTTGTAAGAGTGTGGACTTTTTTTTTGTAAGAGTGTGGACTTTTTTTTTGTAAGAGTGTGGACTTTGTTGCGAATGAGTTTAGTTTTATTGTGCGAGTGTGTTTAGTTTGTTGTGCGAGTGTTTTTCGTTTTTTTTTATGAGATAGAGAGCATGAGTGGGAAGGAGAGATCTTAATTTCTCGATTGTGTTTCGTTTCTAGTGTGGCAATCAGATTTTTTTTTGTGAGTGCTTCGTTTCTCCTGAGACTGTGTCCGCTTTGTTTCTCATGTCAGAGTGTGGGTTTCGTGTATTGTGTGAGGATGTTTGTAATTTCTATTAGAAATTGTGTTGTTTCTTGTGTGAGATTGTTTATTTTCATGTGAGATTTGTTTAGTTTATCGTGTGAGGGAATATTTCGTTTCTGGTATGAGTGTTTTTTATTTCGTTTTTGTGGGTGTATTTATCATATCATATGAGTGGGTGGGTTTCGTGTCTATGGTGGCATAGAGTATGAAGCGTTTCGTGTACGAATGTGTTTTTCGCTACGTATGTGAGATTGTCTATTTGCTTTGTGTGACAGACCGTTTCCTTTCTTTCGTTTGAGAGGGTAAGTTTCCTTTCATATTCGCAGATGTGCATTTTCGTGTGTGTGCCAGTGTGTTTCATTTCATTTGTCTGAGATTTTCAGACTTGTCCGTCTTTTGAAGTGTAACTGAAAGCGGATTTGAAGTATCTTTGCGGTTTCTTTGGACTTGAATTTTCTCATATTATTTACTTATGTCTGAAATGTGGTCAGTGAAATAATGCAAAAGAGATACTGATTGATGAGTTAAAGTGAATATCAATGCATCTATTTGCTGTTAACATGTGCAGATATGTAGGTCTATTGCTACAAGATTGAACTTGTATTAGAAAATGAAAATGAATTCAAAGACGAATAAATTGTATCTCCTTTAATATATTGATTGTATTATTTTATTTCTATTTCTCGTTTGTAATTATATTCTTTATTCTGTATATTTAAATTTAAATGAATAAATGAAATAAATAATTAAAAATATTTAAATAAAATGTGCATTACATTTGTTCCATTTAAATACTAAGTCTTTCTAAAGTCTGAGGGAAGGTAACGTTGTTACAGTAATTTTTATTCTATTTTTATGATTAAAATGTGTGGTGGAATCATCGTGAAACAGAAACCTGCGTCGTTAAACGAATTTGTTTATTTGAACTTGGGTTGAATTAATTCTGCCATCCTATAAATGCTACTTTGTGAACATGGTGCATTTTTATATTGTAGAACAAACGCTGAACGTTCTAAGCCTATAGAATAATTGTGTAAAATAGGTAATTGTCTTGTAAGTGATGTTACTTTTATTTGAACTTTGATTTCAATTACTCCAACTTTATTTTAAATGCTTCTGTTTGAATGTCTTGCATTCTTTTTATTGTACAATAATATAGATACGTTGAACCGTACTATTCTCGGAAATTGGTGTAACATAGAGAACTGTGTATTTTAATCGAATGTATGTTTTGTATGTTTAATTTGAACTTCGATTTGAATTATGCCTGCACTACTTCAAATGCTCCCGTTTGCATGTGGTGTATTTTTATTGTGTTGAATTAATATTACTGAATTGATAAACCCGTCCAAACTCCTACATTCGTGTAACGTAGGGATTTACGTTGTTTTTTTACAACTTTACGTTAAAATCAAGAGCGATTTGAATTGCTTCTGTATTTATTTAAGTGCTTCTTAATATTGTTCATTTTTATAGTATATAATTTGTATTACAGAAATTCTGAACCGTTCTGAAGCTCGTAATTTCGTGTAACATACGCAATTACGTACTACTAAAAATTAATTTAGGTTTACGTAAACTTAGATTTGAATTACTCCTGCCTTTCTTAAATGTTTCTCTCTCAATGTGGTGAAAATTGTAGTGCATAATTAACAGTATAGAAATGTTGAACAGTTATCTGGTCGTAAATTCGTGTAACATAGAGAATTAAGTCTTTAAACGAATTTATTTATTAGAGCCTCGATTTGAATTGCTCTTGACTTTCTTAAAATGCTTCTTTTTTCATTGTGCTGTATTTCTTAGTGTGGAGTTGATATTACAGAAATGCTGAACCTTTCTTACGTGAAAAATCGTATACGTAATAAGGAGAATTGAGTTAATTAAAGGGTTTTGTTTACTTAAATTTTCATTTGAATTAATTCCATCTTTCTTTAAGTGTGTCTTTCTGAATGTGGTGCATTTTTACAAACTACAATATTTGATACTACAGGATGGCTGAACCGTTCTCTTTCTAGGTTTCTTTCTGCAAACATTAGATCCCCAAGTGATTGCACTGCATATGACAGTTCAACACACCAAGAAGTTTTTCTGCTTAATTATCGTATTTGCAGGTTTCATGTGCTTTTGACTCCGACTTGGTCTTTCTTGAATTTTGAATTTTATCTTCGTGTATTAAAAGAAGTACTAAAGAAATTAAATCACGAAATAGGTAAGTTTATTTCCGATGTGTCGATAGTGACATGCTTTCGCTTCCTGTCGGTAACATGATTTTCTTTTGTTTCAGGTCCCCGCCCACTGTCCCGTGCCTCATCGTGGCGGGCGGGTGTAACGAGGAAGGATGCAAGGCTCATGTGTGTTCACAAAAATGAATTAAAACTGTAGCTGTCTGCATCCTTCCTTGGCTAAACGGGACAGTCTTACAGATTTAAATATTGCAAATGGAAATTCTCCTGTGCTCCGGAGAGAACTGTATAATATTAGAAAATTGTACTCTGGATTGCACAATTTCCAGCAGTAAATTTGATATGTTATATTACGAAAAGGCAATTTAACAGTTGTGGCTTACCGGATTTTTCTTCATCATGCCATTGATTGCAATAAGACACCCAAATGATTAATGTCGGCACTGAACAGTGTTCTGTCCCGTACAGCATACAATTGATTCACACGTTCCTTAGCACTCAGTAATACGAAACGCCGTCACTGGAGTAACTCAGTCGTTTGTATTGTATTGTATTGTATTGTATTGTATTGTATTTATTAATATTCCATGGTATTCATACATTGCTTTACTGCTAGAATATGGAAAAGTCAGGAAACTTAATACTATTATAAAGTCTTAATTTATAGTCACAGTCTAGATGAAATATATATACAGACGAGATTTACAATATAGTCTACTAGTAAAACACATAGTTTTAGTATCAATTTCATGAAGTGTTATTGAATGTCATGAATTCACTTACAGAATAGAAGGCGTGAGGAATTAGGTACTTCTTTAATTTAGCCCTAAATAATCTTATGTTTTGAGTTTCATTTTTTATATCGATAGGGAGGCTATTAAACATTTTTACTGCCATATAACGCACTCCTTTTTGATAGCACGATAGACTTGCCGATGGAATATGAAAGTCATTTTTGACGTGTATTTATGCTATGAACTGTTGAATTAGTTACAAAGTTTTCACGATTACATACGAGGAAGACTATTAATGAAAAGATATACTGACAAGCCATGGGCATTATTTGTAGTTTTTTGAAAATAGTCCTACAAGATTCCCTAGATTTGGCACCTACTGTTATTCTAATTACTCTTTTTCTGTAATAGAAATGTACTGTTACTATCTGTGGAATTTCCCCAGAATATTATTCCAAAAGTGTATTGTGATTCAATAACGAACTTTTCATGTTTCAGGTATGTGCTTGAAGTGGCTAGGAGTTATCCTGGGGGCTATGTTGTCACATATATTACACGGCCCAATGAGGACCAATCATAAGTGGCACTTGGACGATGATTTTACCACATGCAACGGCACGGGGCTCGTAATGGACATCGAAGGAAACCAAAACTACCAGACTGCGCGGGTCGCAGGCTTCCATAAGCACGGAGGCCAAAATCAGTAGTTTCGAATCGAGGAGCCATACAACAAGAAGTATCAAGAGTTCTCACTGCGTATGCGCAAATAGACAAACTATTTGTAATTGCAAACAAACTACTCTACTATGTACTACAATATTAATTCGCAAACTCCTAAATAAAATACTGTTACTTATAACTTTGTGTAGTGATCTATTCATGCATCGAGAGCTTCCGTACTCTTGTCAAGGCTTACCCTAAGCTCATGTTTTAGCCTTCTGCAGTCTGATATTAGAAGGAAGCTTCATTCATAATGATGCCGGACCTCCAAGACAACACAATAAATGACAGCGACTATGTGGAAATATCTACAGTAATTTTCACCTTGATTAAAGACGCAGTCATACAGCTATTCACCTTTCGAGTCTAAAACATTCAGACCGTTTATCGTTTATAAATTGTCGCATCTATGACAGTAGTTCTTTTTTTTCACTCTAATCACAAGTAACAAACGATCGCATGACAATCACAACACGCTTAAAATTGGAATGACTCGAAAAATGAATGACTGACGGAAGAAAGTTTGATTTATCAAGATAAGATAGATATAATTAGAGATGATAGATTTTTAGCGACATAAAATTAGAAATTTATCACTTCAAAAATCAAATTTAGCAACTTAGAACACTTTAAATTTCGGGATATAGCGTTCTGTTATAGAACATCAAATCTTTATACAGAACGTTTGCTGATGCAAATTCAATGTCATCAATATGTTAACAGATGCATTTCCTAGGTTTTCACTATTAAAATTCTCGAAAATAAAAATCAGGTGGGAATTCTATATCGCTAGACTGTTAACAGATGCATTTTCTAGAGTTTTCAGTAAAACGTTTTGAAAATAATTACACATGTAAAATTGCAATGAAGTTGTGAACATTAAGACACGTGCAAAAAGATATGGCCTGATTTTACCCCGGCCCATTTTGTTAATAACAATCATCCTCTGCCACATAAAACTTGTTTGTGAGTGAACACTCGACGTAAATAGATCGCATAGGCAGCCAATATTCCAGCACCAGACACATTAGTTGGATCTCGATGTAGGGTACAGATAACAAAGAGATTATCAGACATGTCACATTCCTGTGCTAAGCATACTTTAAAATCCAACTTGGAGATGTCAACAAACTAAGTGAAAATAAATGTAAGAATCTGCCTTTAGTCGGATTTTGTTCTTTTACAAAAACACACAAAATGCCTCATAATGTATTCACATTTCAGAATTTGTACGCAATTCCAAATTTTACAACGGATATAAATCTATAGTAATATATTCGGGATGCTTTTGAACATAAAATTACGAATTTTGACAGCATTTAGATACATTTTGTATCAATCATGATTGCGAAAATCTACAATCTCTAAAGATAATATAATCAGAAGGGAGACGGCAAGAGTTTAAACGATTTATTGCATATTTATAAAAGGCTTTTTAAGTAATTGCTTCTTACATAGGAATGATCTGCTTGCACTTACGTTTCAGTATCTTCTTCAAAATCGTATTACTCTTACGTAATACAAAATGAAATTCTTATTTTCAAGTAGGTCAGTTGTAGCCAAGGTTTCAGGTCAGATGCAGTTGGTACACCGAAATCATCGTTCAGAAGAGTTGATTCGAACCGAATGCCCCAACATTGCCTACCATAGCATTCTCTTGTATTATGTTACGGGATCGTATTAATCGCATTGTTAACTGTTTGGCATCTAAATACTTTCAATACAATCATTTAATAATCCCGGTATAACAATTTTGGACAGTGTCATTCCAACTCTTTGATAGCGAAAAATGGGAACCTAGAAGATTTCATCTGTTGATTTCAAGTAGTTCATGACGTCACAGGGACATGAACTAGCACGAAAACATCGTGGCTTTAGTTGCATATGTAAGTTTGGCGACTATTATATTTACATGCCATGATTTTCGTGCATCGCTTCATAACTAGATTATGGAACATGTAAAAAATTCTTAATAGTACTAAACAGTCTTAATTATAGTCAGTTTGGTTGTAATATATACAGAAGAGTTTTACAATATAGTCTACTAGTACAACACAAAGGTTTAGTAGCTTATCAATGCTTAATACAAGACAAATATTCATGAAGCGTTGTTGAATGTCGTAAATTCAACTACAGAATAGAAGATTTGAGAAATTAGGTACTTCATTAATTTGGCTTTAAATAATCATATGTTTTGAGTTCGATTTTTATGTCCATAGGGAAGCTAATCAAAATATTTATTGCCATATAACGCTCTTATTTTTCATAACACGATATACTTGGCGATGGAGTATGAAAGTCATTTTTGACGCGTATGTAAGTCATGAACTGTCGAATTACGAAGCTTTCACAATTACATACGAGTAAGTTCATTAATGAGAAATTTACTGACGAGCCATCACTTTATTTTTTTACTATTTAAGAGAATGTTTTCTTTGTTGGTCCTATATTTATTATTTATAATGGATACCTTGTTAATTATTGGTAATTCAATTTTTTGTTAATATAAGATATATATATATAAATTAATTATTTAAATAAAATAACCTATGGCCAATATTTTTAATTATTTTAAAATGTTCCTAATCGATTCCGTGCATTTTGCACCTAATATTATTCTAATTACTTTTTTGTAGCAGGAATATACTGTTACTATCTGTAGAATTTCCCTAGAATATTATTCCTAAACACTTTACCGAGTGTAAATATGCAGAGTATACTGTTTTTAAGGTATTAATACTTACTATCTCTTCAATAAATCTAATAAATATTATCCACTTGTAAGGTAAGAAATTTGGTTGTTATATTTATTAGTGAGCCGTTGTTAATTATTGCGCTTAAATTTGGAAAGTTGATTTTGGGCACGATCTAGATTCGATTACAATTTGATTTGTTACAATTTCGTACTAATTTATTGGCTGAGAACTAATCACACATTTTTCGGAGAATTGCCTATGTTGAAGATTGGAATGTGTTGGAATTATTGGCTGTTAATATTATACATTTGTCATCTGCAAATAATATGGGATGACCAACTTTTATTACGGAGGGGAGGGGGGCAAGGTCATGTATGGACACTAGAAAAAGTAGGGGACCTAATATTGATCATTGAGAAATTTTATTTTAACAGTTGCCCATGTCGAGACAGATTTCATAGTTGTATTGATTTAGACTTTGTTTCCTATCTGAGGCACGAGTGAAACCATTGGTGTGCAACGCCTTTAATTCCATAATAATCTAATTCGTCTAGCAGCATTTTGTGTTTTATACAATGTGCGATGATCAAGTTGCAATGGAAACAAAATGGATGTGAAGAAAAATCTTGACTTTGTTATTGCATTTAATGTACACTACTAACAACCAAATCGTTTAGGGATATTTCTCATTAATTTAATATTTAATGTTTATGTAGCCCTGGTTTACAAATTCCTTCAGTATTTGCCTTTAAAAAGATAGGGTTTTTTGGACTTGCATGGTTCCAAAATAATGACTATTATTATTATTATTATTATTATTATTATTATTATTATTATTATTATTATTATTATTATTAGTGTGATTATTATTACTAGTGTGATTATAAACATTACTGATAATGATACTGCCGCATAGTGTATTGTGAGCTTCCCAACCGAAATTTAAGGAAATTGATACCCGGATTAGGAGGAGATTTATGTCCATTCCACGGACTAGGTGTTTGCCCATTGTCTTGTACAGGGACATCATTTTATTTTTACTTCAATTTTTATTGTACCTGCGTTTCTAAATGTACTTGACTCCCACCCCTTTCACTAATGTCCTTGTTAAGGTCAGTCACACAAACTTACGGCCGCTGTTGCTAGCAGTGAAGTAAACAGTACAAAGTACAGTGTGTTTCAGAAATATGTTGCGTTTTCTATAGAAGAAAGAGCTTATATTATTGAAGTTTATTTTCACACAGGTTTGGTGTGTAGCATAACTGAATTTATCTGTGTGAACTGAGCACAAGTGAAGATTAGAGTTACCGAAAGTACGATACCCTATGATATGGTACGGTACTTAAAAACATTATTTAAACAGGAGTTTTGTTTTACTATTTGTAGGTATGAAGGGCGATGATGGAAACTGGAATTACAATGTAACCGAACGTGAACAACAGTTTTTCTTGTTTTTTTTTTTTTTTTTTTTTTTTTCACAGTTTCCTGATAATATCATTACGGAATATTTTCGTAGAAATGTCATTAACTGGTAGATATATTTAGAGCAACAGAGTGTAGCCTACAGAAAGGAAGAAAAGTGTAGGATCGCCAACAAAGGTGACAGAAGATGCTGTAGAATATGCTAGAGAAAGGATGCAGCGAGGTCGTAATTAGTCGGTCAAGACGTTAGCTGTAGAAATTGGGGTTTCTTACGGAAGTGCTCACAAAATTCTCAGGAATAAATTAGGTTAGTAATATGCTGAATAAAGTAGCCATTACATAATGTATATAACCGCCTGAACACTTGAGTTTGGGAAAAAAAATTGTTACTATCCTACTGTTTTTTTTATAAAATACTGTAAAAGTAATGACCAAACTGAAAATCGTAATACTATATTTCCCTGTAACATAAATGGATACACTACTTTTCTCTCCTCCTATAGCTAGTAAAATGATTTGTTTATATATTGCACTAGCAACTCCAAACTCCTGTAATGGAAAGGGGGTAACAGTGTTTCCGAGGATAGCCAGGTTAATGTTAAAAATGTTAGTAAAAATAAAGTGATGTCCCTGTATATGTTCTAGGCAATCGAGTAGGATAATCAAAAAACCTACAAATATTGCCATGACTTGTCAGTATATTTTTTCCTTAATAAACTTTGTAACTAATGCAACAGTTCTCGTCAGAGAAATGACTTTCATACTCCACTAGCAAGTCTAATGTGCTATCAAAAAGGAATGAGTTATATGGAAGTAAACATTTTTTTAACAGCCTCGGTATGGATATAAGAATCGAACTCAAAACATAAGATTATTTAGAGCCAAATTAAAGAAGTGCCTAATTTCTCACTTCTTCTATTCTGTAAGTAGGTGAATTTATGACAAACAATAACGCTGCATGAATATTTCTGTCTTATATTAAGTCTCGATACTAACTTCTTGTGTTGTACTAGTACAGTACTATATTGTAAAACATATTGTAAAACTCTTCTATAAGCTGCCAGCGTAAGTGCTGTAAGAGCCATACCCGGTAGGACAAACACTGCAGGCGATGCCTCAGTGAGATAGAAACCCTTGGACATGTGCTGGGAGCCTGCCATTATGGCGAAACATTGCGTATACATAGGCACCATGCAATTAGAACTAAACTGGCCGATGCCCTTAGAAAACTAAAATACACTGTCTATGACGAAGTCCACGGAACTGCCGACAATGGCAGTAACAGACGAATTGACATAATCGCCATTAGCGAATCGCTGTCTCAGGGTATGATAATCGACCCCAGCATGAGGTATGAAACGTATGAAGGACAGCCCGAAGACGTACATGAGGAGAAACGAGCAATCTACGTTCCAACCATCCCGTATTATAAAGATAAATACCAACTTCACGATAACAGTGTTACGGGATTGATGTTTGGAGCAAGAGAAACGATACCTAACTTCTCTTCTCAATTCTGTAAGACTCTAGGACTGCAGAAATCTTTTCTGAATTAACTGGCCCTCCTCATAATTAGAGAGTCAGTCAAACGTTTACGGAACCACCTATATGGACTCTAATTCAGTGTACTGAGTAAACTGACGCAACATTATCATTTTTCTTTCTCTTATTAGCTTTCATTTCTTCTTTACTTGTAACTTTTTATTATTCTATAAACTGCCATTGTTTTGTTTGTTTGTTTGTGTACTGGTTTACTTTTTTCCTTACTCTGTTATCTTTCATCATCTATTTGTTCTTGTATTGTTTTATATGCTTTGTCTAATGGCAGCCTCTAATTTGAGGAAGCTCTAGTATTAAATAATTATATATATATATATATATATATATATATATATATATATTTAATTATTTATTTTAACTAGACTGTGACTATAATTAAGACTTTGTAGTACTATTAAGATTTTTTGACATGTTCCATATTCTAGCTGTCAAGCGATGTACGAAAACCATGGAATGTAAATAAACAAAGAATAAATAAATAAAAACACTGCATAACTTTGAGTGAATAAGGAATTGCTAAGGGGAGGGAGGGAGTCATGCCTTACCCCTCCACCATACTTGTGTGCTAAGGGGTTGAATCGCGAGTCAAGAAATGCCACCACTGAGGTAATGGGATCAAAATATATCTTGTAAAATAACTATTTCGGGATATGTAAGCGCAAAGAAACAAAATGGTAGAGGACTTTTACATTCATAACATTCGTATGCTTAGGATTCGTCTTTTAAAAGGACTCTCGTTAAACAGTATATTACTGTGTCTATATTTAAACAAATATGTTAATCGCCACTTAATTGTGCAACTTCAGTGGCTATATTTATGGACATTCAACTGTTTTACCTTTATGAATATTTTACCACAATGTCTATTCTCTGATAAATTAGGGACGCTACGTTGGGAAACGATACGGAACACTAAGCTTAAATTAACTTTACAGTTTCAGCGCGGACTGATTACCTTGGTGATTTCATGCATAATTTAATGATTCATTGACCACGACGTAATTAAGGTGAAAAGAACATTGATAAAATGTGACAATAGCATGACGACTTCCATTAATTTATAAATTAATTACACGACTGTGAACATCAATTAAGTACTTAGTTTATTACGAAATTATTATCTTACTCATATAAAAAGTGCTGTAAAATTGGAATATGATTTTTAACATTTCTATCTCTGAGACATTTACACCATAGGTACTGCATTCGATTACAATACAACCTGCCAAGCCTAAATTTCTCGCTCTCAAAATCTGTACTTTCTTTATTTTGGTCTACGCAAGTCACAGGACCCTGCTATAACATTACATGATATTATGTGAAGATATTTCCAGAGGGAAATACAAAGAAAATAACAAGAATACAACGAGGATAGGGATTATACAATGACAACAAAGGGGATTCAAGAAGAACAAGGGGAATACAAGTACTTCTATTTGGAAACAAACTAGGTAAGCAACACTGCCGCGGTTCGAACCCATATTCGAAAGCAGCCTAGAACCACAGTCTAGTATATACAGTCGCGAAGCTCAATACGTAGTAAATATGCAAACATTACATAGTTGCTCACCACTAGGATCGCTAATATCGCCTCATTACAGGCAATGCAAAATAGTACCGTCACAGTCTATTGTTTCTAGCACCCTCAAAACTCAAGCTTCGTGACTTTATATAGTAGACTGTGCTAGAACCACGAGTCCAGTCCGTTACTCAGGAGCTATGATGGCGGCTTTTGTACTGGGTGTTCAGTTCAAAGTCTACCTTGTAGAATTCCAATATCGATCAATTTGCAATTGCTATTATGATTGTCAATTTTGACTTTATATATAAATTTTAAAGACAATTTCACACAAAACATGGAAAATGAACGAATAATTTCCAAGAGTAGAAAGAAAAACTAATATTAAATTTTGGATACTACTGGGTGGTTAGTTCAAAGTGTGTCATGGCTCGCTGTATTCCGTCATGTGGCTAGTCGATGAGCCTAGAGAATTCAATCTTCCTACACTTCCGTAGAGGTGTATTACTTATGTGCCAGAGAAGTTGCCTAGCAAGCACGGCGTTCATTCTGAAGAGTACTTACAGATACGTACGGTAACACCTGTAGTGGCAGGAATGTGAACTGTTTGGAAACACGTACTGAGGTGAGCTTTTTTCTTACTGTCGGGATATGTGGAGAGGGTTAAGACGATTACTTACGTATTTGTTGACATTAACTTCGACGATCAACATGGACACGGAGCATTTGATTTTTATTGTGGAATGTTGCCGTACGCAACCGATGATAACAAATACCCTGCGTACGACTTGCCCGCGCAGAACACAGTTCGAAAGAGGTTATGGTAGCACCCAGACTTTACACACCGCCATCTGTTGCTACGACGTTCAAGTTATACCGTACAGGTTCTCAAGTTCAGATTGAACGCCTTGATTAATAGGCAACTTCTCTGACATAAAAGCTGAAACTCGCTTCAAATCGCTGACTCACAACAGTGACGTCATGACACACTTTGAAATGAACACCCAGTATAGTTTGTATCGTATTAATTTTCCAGCTTTATATTCAGATTCTCATGTATTGAACCATGTGGACAATGAAGCAATGAACAACGATGAGGACGTTTAGAGTCAGACCAAATTCCTTAGTCAGGATTTATCTTCCATTCTGGTGACTGGTAGGAAACTGTCTGGCATATCTCACTCGTGTCTCTGAAGCTAAGAATCGGTCCCTAAAATTTCACTGATATCATCCCTCCATCGCAAAGGGGTCAGTATGTGCAAAATACCTCATTATATTTTCATTACGGAAATAGATATTACTGTCATTTCCAAATTACAAGTAAGCGTGTGACTTTATTTTCTATAGGCTAACTCTGTCGTCCATGCTAGAGATACATGACAACACATAAACCCAATAAACGGGAATTCTTCAGTAGATTGGTTTCGAATAGCTATGCCACTAAATAGTTTTGTTTCCCCATTAAAAGCGAATGTATCGGATTCTTTTAGAGTAATATTAAAACTGCATTCAACTGAATTGTCCTCCAATTCACAAACAACATTCTGTTAAATATTTTCGTCACTAGCTTTTCCAACTGGTGGTCGGATTCTTAGATTTCGACATATTTCATTTTTGTCATTAAATTTCATTATGCAAAAACTATCAAACTTTTGTGTATAGTAGAGTAAAATATGTGAATTTTATTCGATCAACGTGATGCCACAGTCCAAAACTCCGTGACGGTAGAGAAAATTTTGTGAATGTTATTGGATCTAAAAGTGCTTAAAAGTGATGCAGTAACAAGAGACCGGAATCTTAGCCACTAGTCTTTGAAGTTAAGTGAGTACGGAGTTTGTGCAATGAGCCAAGTCGCTTGATGAAGAATAGCGGCGCGTGGCTGTTTCACAGGCACTACTCATAATGAAACTTTTAAGCTTATATTACGACAATAATTGATGTAAAATTTTAACTTAAATATTACTCTTTCATAGCTACCATTCTTAATACAACATTTGGTGGAAGTCCGTGGTGCTTGAGAGGAAGTGAAACGTCTACTGTAAAGAGGTCGATGCAGGTGACGAACATTTGCTTAGAGGTAAAACGACACATACTTACTTACTTACTGGCTTTTAAGGAACCCGGAGGTTCATTGCCGCCCTCACATAAGCCCGCCATTGGTCCCTATCCTGAACAAAATTAATCCATTCTCTATCATCATATCCCACCTCCCTCAAATCCATTTTAATATTATCTTCCCATCTACGTCTCGGCCTCCCTAAAGGTCTTTTTCCCTCCGGCCTCCCAACTAACACTCTATATAAATTTCTGGATTCCCCCATACGTGCTACATGCCCTGCCCATCTCAAACGTCTGGATTTAATGTTCCTAATTATGTCAGGTGAAGAATACAATGCGTGCAGTTCTGTGTTGTGTAACTTTCTCCATTCTCCTGTAACTTCATAACTCTTAGCCTCAAATATTTTCCTAAGAATCTTATTCTCAAACACCCGTAGTCTCTGTTCCTCTCTCAAAGTGAGAGTCCAAGTTTCACAACCATACAGAACAACCGGTAATATAACTGTTTTATAAATTCTAACTTTCAGATTTTTCGACAGCAGACTGGATGATAAAAGCTTCTCAACCGAATAATAACAGGCATTTCCCATATTTATTCTGTGTTTAATTTCCTCCCGAATATCATTTATATTTGTTACTGTTGCTCCCAGATATTTGAACTTCTCCACCTCTTCGAAAGATAAATTTCCAATTTTTATATTTCCATTTCGTACAATATTCTCGTCACGAGACATAATCATATACTTTGTCTTTTCGGGATTTACTTCCAAACCTATCTCTTTACTTGCTTCCAGTAAAATTCGCGTGTTTTCCCTAATCGTTTGTGGATTTTCTCCTAACATATTCACGTCATCCGCATAGACAAGCAGTTGATGTAACCCGTTCAATTCCAAACCCTCTCTGTTATTCTGGACTTTCCTAATGGCATACTCTAGAGCAAAGTTAAAAAGTAAAGGTGATAGTGCATCTCCTTGCGTTAGCCATAGTGAATTGGAAACGCATCTGACAGAAACTGACCTATACGAACTCTGCTGTACGTTTCACTTAGACACATTTTAATTAATCGAACTAGTTTCTTGGGAATACCAAATTCAATAAGAATATCATATAAAACTTCTCTCTTAACCGAATCATATGCCTTTTTGAAATCTATGAATAACTGATGCACTATACCTTATCGACAGATGCTGTAGAAAAAAATGGGAGTATAAGGGTAAAACGACACACAGGAACTTTAATAGAAATAGATATGAACAATCTAATTCGAATAAGGATATAGTTACTGAACGAATTTACTCGCTAAGAGGTAGGCAGCAACAACGAATAAACTTCCCTGCTATTAGAAAAATTAATAATTAACTAAGTAAGAATGGTAGACATATTTCAAAAATAAGATTTAATAACGTCGAAGTTTTAATAAATAAAATTTAAAATAATGAATTTATTAAGTAATAACGACGTAATTATAATAACTGAATAATAACTCACTAGAATTTTTGTTTTACAAATAGCTTTACTGATTAGTAAATGATTAGAAGATTAAGACGTTATAAATTGCTAAATACTATAGGCCTACTTCAAATTAGACAGGATTGTACTAAGTTACAAAATTATTAGAAACATAATAGCAATGAATGAAAATGAGTGCATGCGATTGAATTGATTAAAGTGGAATTGAATTTGATCATGTAATTATATTGAAAAATAATGTGTTTACAGGTAAGCCGACAGCTGTATTGAGGTTACGTAGACGATTTTTCTGACAAGGGAATGCGCAAGGTTAGACACTGCCCTACATATACGCATAGAACGTAACGATTCAGCTATTCAGTTTGTTCACTAATTGACGAATACCTGATAACCTCAATGCGATATTTATTGTATGAAATAGTTAAATATTATGTAAACGAGGATCTAAAATTTAAATATAAATATGTGTGTTGTAAAAGATAATTGGATAAATATAGCAGCAGAGACGATTTATATACACTTGTTTATTATAGAGTTAAAAAGATAATTTCAAACTTAACAAGAAAAGAAGTTTGAATATTTAAAATAAATGCGATAGGGTGAAAACTTGCACTAAAACCAGAAGTAAGTGTTAGTTAAACCAACATAAATTGATTAGTTGTACCATTAAAAATCTGTTATTAAATTGTATATTTATTGTGTATAGCCTAATCATTATTTGTGCATAAATCAGTTTTAATTATTGAGTTTATGTACTTTTGAACTATTAATAAATAATACTAATAATAAATAATAGCCTAAAGCTGCGGTGCTTGCCTACGGGCCTTCAAAAATCCTACTACAGTCATTAACAGGCTTCGAGACTTTGGACCCGATACAATAAGTTTACTGTGCATGCACTATAGGTTGTTGACTCGCTGCAGGTAGATAGAGATGTGTTGAGGCAACAACGTTGCTATTTAGAGTAGAGTACGGTAGTATGGGGAAACACACATATCTACATTCTGAAAGTAAATATACATAACAAAATGATAATGTCAAAAGAATGCGAAAAGCATTTATTCTCCTGTCTTTTATAAGCATTTGTGTTTAATTATACACAGTGTTAATGGTGGAAATAAGAATATAGCAATTTTAATTTTTTTCATTTATCCTATTGGTCGTCTTTAGGAAGTGCAGTTACAGTACCGAATTGCAATGTACCTACTACAAGATACATTCTCAGTGTCTCAAACGTAAATCTCTTTCGGTTATCTACCAAATTTTGTACTGTGGAAAGCTGCGCTCTACGTCGCATGACGTGATAGAAGCAAAACGAAAAAACCTAACATCATTGCAGTCTTTAAGAGAGTCCTTTATTCTCGGGTGACTCTATGTCCACTAACTTGCTGTTTATAATATACAATGTTCCATATCCGTTATTTTTACATAAAATTGATTTCCAGTTCTGTTTTACACGTTCAGTAATCGGTGTACTTGGTGTCTCATTAATTCTCTGCACCATTTTCTAAATTAATTTGAGGGCTTCCGGCATCTCTTGCTCTGACTTTTCTAACCGTGTAATAGTTTCAGACACAGTATGTATGAAAACCAAATTATTCGTCAGAACTTTCAAATCCAGAGCGTTTTCCTTTCCGTATTTGTAGGCATTCATTCTACAGTACCCCCACCCACTGTACGCTTTACCACTATACTCAGTACGCCGTTATGCGGATTTCCCACTGAACTGCTCTATTGGGTCCGAAGTCTCGAAGCCTTGTCATTAAGGTACTAAATACTGCTCTCTTGAGCTGAGTTTATATGTGTATTCGTAAGGTGATGCCTGGGATGCGTTTTTTCCCAACTTCGCAGATTTTCAGCCTAATTTCTAATTAATCATGCACTGAATCACAAAACACATAATAATTCTTTAATGTGTTTTACTGTATTGTATTGCTCCCTCCCATCTGTAAAATTATACCACTTTCATCTTGTATATAAGTTAAGCCGCTTTCATTACAACTTTCACAGGTTCACAAGCCGCACAACATCATTGCAACAAAGTAAGATATTTTAGAATAATCCAGGTTTATTTTTAAGAAATGGCTGTTCTATAATGGAATGGCGTCGGTTTCACTGTCTCTTGAACGAAACTTTCTGAGGAATTTACACGCTGTTGAAAACATTCCTGCGTCCCGAGTAATCTAGGGGCTTCCTGCTAGCCTTCTTGTTTATTTGCTGCCATTTAAATGGCGCAGCCTAGCTCTCCACCTCTCTAAATACCAGTTGATGCCTTCTTAAGTATTTAGACAAACAAAACGTCTAGACCATCCAGCTGCAGCCACGTTTGAAGACTCTACAGACATCTTGAGCGTGCAAAACTGAATTATGACTCACTTGTCGCTGCATATCATTCAGTTTCTGTCTGAGTTTATGGAGAAGTGAACGAAAGTTGAGTCTTGTACAGGGACATCATTTTATTTTTACTTCAGATTTTATTGCAACTAAGTTTTGAATGTACTTCACTCCCACCCCTTCTACTAGTAAACTTCACTCGTCCTACACATAGAATCAAGGCAGCATATACAGTCACAATCATCTTACGGTCATAGTAAACAGTAATGAATGAGTTAATATAGTATGTTCCCAGAAATATGGTCGTATTTTCCAGTGAAGAAAGAGAATTCATTACTGAATCATATTTTCGCACAGGTGATGTTTGTCCTTTTGATTACGTCGCATCCCTGTTTCCAACATCCGTTTCTACTGGCGTCTCTGTAAAGGCTTTTATCTAGGCTGTCTTAGCTCTTTTTTGAAAACATTTGCTGTTAGGAATTGGAAATCTACGTAATGTTATACAACTGTTAAAAATAATTTAAATAAAAGGGCCTCGTTAAGTAATAATAATAATAATAATAATAATAATAATAATAATAATAATAACAAAAATAATAATGGTTTATTTTAGCTGGCAGAGTTAAGGTCGTAAGGCCGAAATGCTAAGAAGGTTATCTTTTAAGCTGTTTTTAAAAGTTTTTTTATTGTCTTGCAGCCCCTAATACTTTGTGACAGGGAATTCCATTGTCGCGAGGTGGATAATGTAAAAGATGATGAATAACGAGATGTTCTATGAAGAGGTATACTTAACGCGCCACAGATAAGTGATCTGGTATTTACGTCGTGGTTGGAGTATAGATGAGAGAAATGAGACGAAAGGTAATTTGGTGTTGAAGTGTGCAGAATTCGAAAGAGCAATGACAAGGAGTGTAAAGTTCTACGTTCTTTAAGTCGGAGCCACGAAAGACTTGCGAAGGACGGTGATATGTGATCATATCGTCGGATGTTGCACACGTATCTGACGCACATATTCTGCACTCGCTGTAACTTGACTGACAGTTCAGAACTTAGATCACTTAACAAAACGTCGCAATAATAGAAAAAGCGGCATTACTAGGGTTTGTACTAGGGTAAGTTTTAGTTGCTGGGGCAAGAAGTTTCTTAAGCCACTCAAACAGTGAATGGAGGAACAGATTTTTTTATCGTTTCATTTAACTTGAAAATTCCAATTTAGATTATTATCGAAAAAAAAGCCAAGATTTTTTACGACAGATGAATAAGGGATTAGCGTGTTGTTAAGGGTAACAACTGAAAGATTACTGTTATTAAGAGAGTTAACTAAACGCTTATGGCCAATGATTATAGCTTGAGTCTTACTTGGATTAAGTGCGAGTCCGAAATTGGCCGCCCAAGTGGAGACAGTGGCTAGGTCACAATTCAACTTGTCAATTGATTCATTGATCGTATTGGGTCTGGAATGTATGTAAAGTTGTAGGTCGTCGGCTTAGAGGTGATATCGGCAATACTGTAAGTTCTTTGATACGTCATTAATGTAGATAGAGAAGAGTAGTGGTCCTAATACGGAGCCTTGTGGCACTCCCGCCTTTGTGCATCGCCATTGGGAGAAGTGATTACGAAGTGAAACACACTATTGG
This sequence comes from Periplaneta americana, assembly GCF_040183065.1. Classification (NCBI taxonomy): domain Eukaryota; kingdom Metazoa; phylum Arthropoda; class Insecta; order Blattodea; family Blattidae; genus Periplaneta; species Periplaneta americana. The sequence continues at coordinate 25,106,773 of NC_091132.1, read as the reverse complement.
CGGTCCCGTAGGTAGGAGTCCACCCAGCTCAAAGTATTGTCTGACAAGTGCAAAGTCTTCATCTTTGCAAGAAGCAGGTCGATATCAACAGAACTAAAGGCATTGCTGAAATCGAGAAGGGTTAATGCCGTTACTTCACCCCTATCCATAGCTTCACGGATGTGCTCAGTCACTTTAACTAGGGATGTAGTTGGTGCTGTACCCAGGCCTAAAACCCGATTGATAGTCATCAAGGAGTTTGTGTTCGTCGAGATAGTTCGTAAGTTGTCTGTGTACAATATGTTCTAATGCTTTTGAAAGAGTGGGAAGATTTGATATCGGTCTGTATTGGTTTACTGTGGAAGGTGTGTTAGATTTTGGTAAAGGTTTCAATAAAGCCTTTATCCAGAGTGAAGTAAGCAACTGTCAAGTGATTTCCACCATTTTTACGATCTAAAAATCTGTAAGGCTATTTCATTTCCACCCTGTATATGTATATACTTACTTATCTGACGTATCATTAAATTTTTTAGGAAGATAACCTTACAGAATTGATTTTGCATGTTTCAGTATATTTCTTGCTTTATTATGCATACTTCAGACTTCGTTTGTGCATACTAATCTTGGACCCAGCTATAACGTAAATTGACGAATTTACAACCTTGAATAATGGACTTGTCAGTAAACTCTCACAATATGCCAACATTCAATTACTCGAATACATCAAATATTTGACTGCGATAGGCTGGTCCACGCCGGATATAAGAACACAGAACTGTAGCAAATGAAACACAGTTAAAAATGTTATGTTTTAACGACGCTCGCAACTGCCGAGGTTATATCAGCGTCGTTGGTTTGCCGGAATTTTGTTCCGCAGAAGTTCTTTTACATGCCAATAAACTTACTGACATGAGCCTGTCGCATGTCATCGACCTGACCCGGGATCGAACCCGCAATGTCGGGCATAGAAGGCCAGCGCTATATCAACTACGCCAACCAGTTAACAGAATATTTATACGAGTACAAATTCTTTCGTAACTTCGTCAATACGAAAGGGAACACATTCTGTTTATTAGATAAATAATTTTATTCACCATTGTGAAAGCTCATCTTCATTCCATTATATACTAGCTTCGACTTTATCGGTAGTTTCCACCTATCCCACTTTAAGGTGAAGTAGGAACATTTGGAGAGACCCCAAACAGAGGTCCATTGTAATAGTCGAACAATAAGTAAATGCCTGAACAGCCTTCCTGTCGCGTCCCTTCCCGAGGTCGATAACAAATGAACTTCAAGCGAATGTATTGTCGAAGTCTATGGGGTTGGCAAGGTGGGGGGAAGAGAACACTTAGTCTCGAAGGACGACTCCCCAGTCTCTTCGCGATCAAGCAAACCCAACTGAACTGAATCGAAGCGCTGTTTCCTGGTTTCCGAATTACCAACTCAACAAACTTCTGCTTACTCTGCTCTGTGGTAAAGATGACACACAGAATACCTGCCTAGAACCGAGAGGCATTATCTGGGCTTTCTGGAGCAGACAGAAAGACACTGAGAGAGAAAAAATATGATCCGGCAATGAATGTCTCTCGAAGGCCATCTGCTTCAACGAGTCCAAAGAACAGATCTGCTTCTGATATGCTCGAAACTCAGTGCTTTTGTTTCAGAATTGAGGAGAGAATAACACTGATTCTGGGTAACCTATTAGTTATTCGCTTAACTTCGTTTTGAAGTATAGCGCTTCAAAAAAAGTGGTACCTTTAATTGCTCAGATTTTCTCCATTTTATACACGATCTTAAAAATATCTGGCACTGGCATATTACACAAGAAATGAGATTATTTGCATCAACATCCATTGTCATAACATCAAACTATATTATAGTATGCGTCCAACATTTTGTTCTTCTACCTGTAATAGCAATTTACTGCTGACTAAAGCAAGGAGATGCAAAATCACCTTTATCTTTTAAATTTGCTCCAGATTATATCATTAAAAAGTCCAGGAAAACAGAGTGAGTTTGAAATAATTGAACGGGTTACACAAACTACTTGTTTATTCGGTTGACGTGAATATGTTAGGAGAAAATTCACAAACGATTAGGGAAATTTTACTTGGAACAAGTAAGGAGATAGGTTTAGAAATAAATCCTGAAACTATTTTGAGCAACTACTAAATGTGCATAGGCCAAAAAGAAATGATCGGGACGAAATTGAAATACAAACTATTGAGCAATTTATAAGCGAACCTACCCTTTCAGAAGTAGAAACTGCGATAGAAAACCTAAAAAAGTACAAGTTTCCAGGTATCGATGAAATTCCAGCAGAATTAATACGAGAGGGTGGAAACGAATTAGCTAGCGAAATTTATAAACTTATACTTTCTATTTGGGAAAAGGAAATTGTGCCAGAGCAATGGAAGGAGTCCATAATTGTACCTATTTTTAAGAAGGGGAACAAGACTAACTGTGGTAACTTTCGAGGAATATCACTTTTGTTGACGTCGTATAAAATTTTGTCCAATATTTTTTTGAGAAGATTAGCTCCACACGTAGATGAATTATTTGGGATCGTCAGTGCGGTTTTAGGCGTAATAGATCGAATATTGATCAGATTTTTTGTATTCGACAGATATTGGAGAAAAAATGGGAGTATAAGGGAACAGTACATCAGTTATTCATACATTTCAAAAAGGCATATGACTCGATTGAGAGAGAAGTTTTATAAAATATTCTTATTGAGTTTTGTATTCCCAAGAAACTTAATTCGATTAATTAAAATGTGTCTCAGTGAAATTTACAGAAGAGTTCGTATAAGCCAATTTCTATCTTATGCTTTTCCAATTCACTGTGGGCTAAAGCAAGAAGATGCACTATCACCTTTACTTTTTAACTTCGTTCTAGAATATGCTATTAGGAAACTTCAGGATATCAGACAGGGTCTGGAATTGAACGAGTGACATCAGCTTCTTGTCCATGTGGATGACGTGAATATGTTAGGAGAAAATTCACAAACGATTAGGGAAAACACGGAAATTTTACTTGAAGCATGTAAAGCGATAAGTTGGGAAGTAAATCCCGAAAAGACAAATTATATGATTATGTCTCGTAACGAGAATATTGTACGAATTTATTTATTTATTTATTTATTTATTTATTCATTCATTCATTCATTCATTCATTCATTCATTTTATTTATTTATTTATTTATTTATTTATTTATTTATTTATTTATTTATTTATTTATTTATTTATTTATTTATTTATTTATTTATTTATTTATTTATTTATTTATTTATTTATTTATTTATTTATTTATTTATTTATTTATTTGCTCTGTTGGAGTAAATATTGTTATTGGCGTGGGTTACAATCGTATAATAGACTACCAAACTAATCATTTATTGTCTCAGTCTATCACGTAATATAGTCGCACGTTTGCTCTGACTTGAGTTTGGACAAAGTAATTTGAAATGAAACTCTTTCGATTATCAAAGCCTTCGTGCAGCGTGTGGACAATGGATTGCAGTGTTCAGCGTTTTTACCCTCCAGACTCGTCATCCTTGTAACATCACCAATTACCCGACTTCCACCTCATCGATCTCACACCTGTTACTTCAACAGCAACAGAATGTAATGGCTGTCACGTACCAAATAATGACATCCAGCAAAAAACTCACACCATTCGTATTTTTCATTGTTTCCTATACACAGTTTGAACAGAAATTCATTCAATAAAAAAAGGCTACTTCGAGATTTTTGCAGAAAGAGTACGAGTATGGACATAGACTCGGAAATTTCGACTGAAACTAAATCCATAAAAGTCACAGACAATAGTTGTGGGTCATCGACGTTCGTTACACACTATTATCATACTAAATGGCATGCCTATATTATGTTACTTAAATCTGGAAAGAGTATTCAATTTTTTATACATGTCATTAATTTCTTTTCACATCTTTTGTTTTCTATCGTCGCCTGGCAACCTGGACTGTTGTTATTGGTGGAGTTGAAGAGAATAAAACTACAAGGACTATTACTGATTACAGATTATTTCAAGTAGGAACACAAACTAATATTCATTCATTCATAGTGTTCTAACCAAAGGCAGGTCTTTCACTGCAAACCCAGTATTATTTAATATTTTCAGTTTTATACCTTCCTCTTAGTATCCGCATATGATCCATACATCCTAATATCGTCTATCATCTGATATCTTCTTCTGCACAGAACTCCTCTCCCATCCACCATTCTTTCCAGTGCATCCTTCCGTAGACAGTTTCTTCTCAGCCAGTGACCCAGCCAATTCCATTTTCTCTTCCTGATCAGTTTCAGCATCTTTCCTTTTTCACTCACTCTTTCCAACAAAGCTTCATACCTTAGTCTATCTTTTCATTTCATACACTCCATTCTTCTCCATATCCACATTTCAAATTATTCTAGTCGCTTCTCTTCACATTGTCGTAATGTCCATGTTTCTGTCCCATACAATGCCACACTCCACACAAAGCATTTCACTAGTCTCTTCCTTAGTTCTTTTTCCACAGGTCCGCAGAAGATGCTTCTTTTTCTATTAAAAGCTTTTTTTGCCATAGCTATCCTCCTTTTTGACTTCCTGGCAGCAGCTCATGTTACTACTTACAGTACATCCCAAATATCTGAAGCTGTTTACGGAAAATATATATGAAATATATGAATTTTTATGTATAAGACTGGCGCGTGGCCCTGACAATGAAGAAAACCGTGATTTCGATGCAACAATGGGTTATTAGATATTAATTAATATTATTCAAAGAATATTCATTGTTACAGACCCATATGTAAATCTTACAGATTTTTCGGGCCAGTTTTATTTTGTCCACTCTGTTTAAGCAATACAAATTTCATAGATGTTACCCACTAAACTAGCACTGAAAAACGCCGTATCTAGCGAGGAAAAGCTGAATTGGTACCATTCCAAGTGAAAAACTATGATGGTAGCTCAATTTGTTGTTTAAAAAGTGACATTCCCAGGATATTATCCTCCGAGGATATTATCCTAATTACACTCAACTAAATTTTTAATGTCAATTTTTACAACGACGTGGGACGGGAATTTTCCCTTTTCACACTCCGTAGATAGCTTAAAAAAACTCCAAAATGGCTATCTCAATTTATTTTCCGTAATTTTTTAATATTATTCTTTTTCCACTCGCACGTCCATATACTGTTCTTGTTTACAGACTACAGTGTGTTCACAATAACTGCGTTCGATTCGTTTGTAGAATTAGACAATTCCATCAAGTAACGCAGCCACCAAATTTGCCTCGGAATCCACTTACAGAAAGAAGACTTCTCATTTTCATTTCCCTGTTATTAATATTTAAAATCATCCGCAACTCCACACCTACACTCTGTTTCGTTTATTTTTCACAATCTCGAACCCGGCATATGCATGAAAAACATTTCTTACAGCTATTTATTCCTAGGTAAACTTTGGGAGAGTACACAGAAGATGGAACACTAATGTGCTCGCTAGAAACGCTTAACAAGCTGAGGTCTGGATCTGGTTACGTACCATGCAGAACTATGCAGTGATCCCGCATGTGGAAGTCGGAGCCGCATACGTTGGAGAGCATCACGTTCCTGTTCCTTTCCTTGCAAGCAAGGCTTCGGAGCATCTGCCTGATAGAATGCTGGCTTAGCCGCAGAGCAGTTATGGTCTGTGGCTGGGGTCGAACCAACATTCCTCCACCTGCCCGCTTAGCACCAGCAACAGAATCTGCGAAGACAAAGACTCGATAATAATAATAATAATAATAATAATAATAATAATAATAATAATAATAATAATAATCTGTCTGTCTATCTATCTATCTATCTATCTATCTATCTATCTATCTATCTATCTATCTATCTATCTATCTATCTATCTATCTATCTATCTATCTATCTATCTATCTATCTATCTATCTATCTACCTACCTACCTACCTACCTACCTACCTACCTACCTACCTACCTACCTACCTACCTACCTACCTACCTACCTACCTACCTACCTACCTACCTATCTATCTATCTATCTATCTATCTATCTATCTATCTATCTATCTATCTATCTATCTATCTATCTATCTACTTACAGTTATTGCAGACGAAGTGTTTTAGACAAAATAAAAATTACAAATAGATACACACTAAAATTTACAAATTCTCATACTCAGTATTAAAAAATTCATCAATATTATAAAAACACTTATGTATAAGCCAACCAGAGATAATTCTTTTAAATTCACCCTTGCTCATATAAAACAAGTGACGAGGAATGTTATTAGATACTCTTAAAACCATAATTTCAGTTATTTTTAGTCTTAGTTAATCTGTGATGAGGTACATTAAACAAATCTTTAAGTCTAGTGTTGTAACTGTGATAGTCACTCCTCGTACCATGGAAAGTCTACACATTTTCAGTCCAATTTTTTCTCACCTATAATTTCTAAACTGCACGACATATTTCAATGAAATGGTGGGCGACAGACGAAGAATCAAAATCTCCAAGGTGACAGTGAATTGGATCGAGTGACGTCATCTAGCGACACGCGGGAGGGGAAATTGAGGCAAGAATTGAGGCAGTGTAACTCCAGAATTCAAAGCGATAGAACGTTTGCTCTAATGTCAAACGATTCGTAACGAATCACACTAAATCTCAGTTCAGCCTTCGACAAGTTAAATTGGAAAATTTTGTGAGCGAATTTGAATTAAGAGAAAAAAATTATAATGCCGTGAAATATGCAGAAAAAATGGGAGCACACGTATAAGAAGCGGAAATTTCACATTCAGCATCCCTTTGCGAGAGATGTACCTTCTCACGCATAAAACTTTCATCTGTGCCTCCAATACAGCTTATCTCTTTTTTTTTCTTGAGTAACATCAATCTAACCACCAACCACATTCAAATTTGAAAATGTTACATTCAATAATTATTCCTTTTAAAATTATTCATTCGGAAATCCTGAATAAGTTTAATACACCATGTAGGCCTAAATCAACTAGTTCCACTTCTATTACGCACACGTACAATATAACATCAATTGAACCACCAACCACATTCACATTTGAAAATTGTACATTCAATAATTATTCCTTTTAAAATTATTCATGTTTATTTTTTATGTCATCGTCGTTAATTAAAACTTTTCTAACACTTATGTACAGTATATTAGTTAAGTTATGTTATAGCTTCTGCTATATGATATTATGGATAGTCACGTATCAGAGATTGTTTAATATTAAGATTTATTGAAAATCATCTGTCAAGTGACGTTGATTACTGGGATTCGGATGATTGAAGTGGAATGTTGCATTTTAATAAAAATGAAACTGAATCAACAAAGCCTTCTTGACTAGTAACATTGCCATCGTGTATAATAGATCGAGAACTTCTCGACGAGAAGGCATTGCTCACTACTGCCATCTAGCATGCATCTAGCGTAATATTTGTAATATTGAGATGGTATAATAATACATTTGAAGACAGTTGTATTTTCGTAAGTCAATTAATATTTTATTGTATTGGAGTACTTCGTTACTTCTAATCTTTATATACTTTCTTCTAATCGTGTAATAGTCAATTAAATCCCACTCGAGTTTTGATTTTCTCTAGATAAATCAAAACGTCTAGTGAGATTACTGTTGACAAAGTTGCTTAGTTACGGCATGCTTCCCACGGACTCAAATTTTTCTTCAGTAAAACCGAACCAACTTTCTTGGTCACCTGATAGTAGTTGACCTTTTTCACGTTGCGAGTGTTGCATAGAACTTGTAATGGAGTAAAGTAGGTAAATATACACTCTTATCAGAGAGAGGTTTTAAGTCTCTGTCACTAACAGGAGGAGAGTCCTCGTGAACTTTTAATCAGTCTCACACTACACTGACTTCCAAGTAGTGATTTCTAATGAACACGGAGCGAATAGTTAGAGGGGAACCGATGGGTTTGCTTGCACCGGTCATATATTCATGAGGCAGAGAGCTATTGACTACGGAAAGGAAAGCTAAGCTGCCAGTGTATTTCCTCTACTGGCCTTCTCTCAATTCCCGAGGGGCACATTTGCATATTGCGTCTTGCTCAGGTTCGGTCTTGAAATTGATATATGTACTGTACACCCAATGGGAGCTAAAAGTTAAAGACTTACGAAGGAGCTCACAAAACATATCCAAACGACGTCACCAAAATGTAGTTAATATATAAATATTGAGTTTACTCCTTAACAAGCAAGTACAGACCTAATATCAGTGGATTTCGTCTTAATGATGTCCTCATGTCAGAAGTACAGTATGATATTTCATATTGCCGTGCTAACATCGTTGGTAGTGTCGTGGAAAAGAGGTTTGTCACTGAACTCAAAGCTCGAAGTTTCATACTACTGGGTGTTCATTTCAAAGTGTGTCATGACGTCACTGTTGATGAGTCAGCGATTTGAATCGAGTTTCAGCTTTTATGTCAGAGAAGTTGCTATTAATCTGAAAGTTAGGATTTATAAAACAGTTATATTACCGGTTGTTCTGTATGGCTGTGAAACTTGGACTCTCACTTTGAGAGAGGAACAGAGATTGAGGGTTTTTGAGAATAAGGTTCTTAGGAAAATATTTGGGGCTAAAAGGGATGAAGTTACAGGAGAATGGAGAAAGTTACACAACGCAGAGCTGCACGCATTATATCCTTCACCTGACATAATTAGGAACATTAAATCTAGACGTTTGAGATGGGCAGGGCATTTAGCACGTATGGGCGAGTCCAGAAATGCATATAGAGTGTTAGTTGGGAGGCCAGATGGGAAAAGACCTTTGGGGAGGCCGAGACGTAGATGGGAAGATAATATTAAAATGGATTTGAGGGAGATGGGATATGATGGTAGAGACTGGATTAATCTTGCACAGGATAGGGACCAATGGCGGGCTTATGTGAGGGCGGCAATGAACCTGCGGGTTCCTTAAAAGCCAGTAAGTAAGTAAGTAAGTAAATAAGTAAGTAAGAAGTTACTATTAATCAAGGCGTTCAATCTGAACTTGAGAACGTGTATGGTATAACTAGAACGTCGTAGCAACAGATGGCGGTCTGTACGGTCTGTGTGCTACCATAACCTCTTTCGAACTGTGTTTTGCGCGGCCAAGTCGTACGCAGGGTATTTGTTATCATCGGTTGCGTACCACAACATTCCACAACACAAATCAAATGCTCCGTGTCCATGTTGACCGTCGAAATTAATGTCAACAAATACGTAAGTAATCGTCTTAACCTTCTCCCCATTTATCGACAGTAAGAAAAATCTCACCTCAGTACATGTTCCGAAACAGTTCACATTCCTACCGTACGTATCGGTAATTACTCTTCAGAATGAACGCCGTACTTTCTAGGCAACTTCTCTGGCACATAGGTAATACACCTCTGCGGAAATGTAGGAAGATTGAATTCTCTAGGCTCATCGACTAGCCACATGACGACATACAGCGAGCCATGACACACTTTGAACGAAACACCCAGTAGAGTTGGACAACACGACTCTTTTTCAGAAGTCGATTCCAACAACTCAATCATACATTACGAATCGATTCTAACGATTCGTTCACGATTCTTCCCAGTCAGGGAAGCTATAAAATTAAACGAATGCTAGGTAAACGATAAAACTGTACGATAAGCAGTCATGATTGGTTCAAAGAAGTCCTTTCGTATCGTTTTATTGATCAAAAGTAGTATAACGTAGTAAAAGTATAATAGTCATGTTAAACCGGCAAGCAAAGAGAACCGTTAATTAAGGGGTTCACACCCTCATTGCCCGTTATGCGGCTAACGCTATATTGACATCAGTAGTGACGTATTTGGTGACGTAGTTTCACGTTCGTAAAACTTCGATAAAATCGTAAGAGATCGGTGAACGTATTTCTTTAACTTAATGATGTTTCCCTCTCCGTTAAACATTTATCATATCGAAGCTCCTATGATAATCAATCAATCTCGCTGTAATTTGTTTAATTGATAGCTCAATGCCTAAGTAAAACATAGAAAAAAATTCTAAATGAAAATCTTTTTTGACAAGTAAGGAAAAATACTAACTTCAATGTGATCTGTCCAGAATAGACATTTACACCATCAAAAGTTGGTAAGAAACAAACGTTTTTTATTTTTTTTTATTTTTTACTTTAGATGGGGGTCAAAGCGAGAGAAATGTTGAGAAAGAATTGAAACTACTTTTAAAAGTGGTCGTTACTCAAAATATTTACTGGTTTCCAAGTTAAGGCGAGTTAAACAAATAAGCGTTTTCGCTAGGCGCTTGATGGAGTACTCACTACTCAACCTTTTGTCTGTTTCAATCTCAACGAGAAATTCTTTCCTGAGCCTTCTTGGACTTCGGCCTGAATAATTTATGTATGTATATATGTATGTATGTATGTATGTATGTATGTATTTACACTGCAAGTGGGCAAGCACCCGGTGGCAGTGGTATACACAATATAAACAATACACAATAAAATGATAAACAATACAAAATAAAATTTACAATACACAAAACAATTATACAATACACAATACAATTTTATACATAACACAATAAAAATACACAATACAATTTAACATAATAATTACAATTAATATTAAAACATAAATAAAATATCTAATTTTACAATACAACCTACATAATTATGTATAAGCCCTACATAAGTTTCAATAGTCTTCCACTTTACTCTCATCTCACTCACTGTAGCGGCACTATGACGCATTTCACTGACACTTTAGGACACATTTCACTGACACTCTGTAACACATTTCACTGACACTATAGAACACATTTCATTGACGCTATAAATTATCACTGATCGGAACTATTCACTGCACTGTAAAACCATAACTCCACTGACTCACCTCGCTTCACTGATACAACAGTTCAAATAAGTCAAATAATTACACCCTTATGCATACTTATAAACAGAACTACATTTAAGCTAAACATTTCTAGTCTAAGGCCCTCTTACACGCAATTTTTAAATAATTTACAATTCAAACCAAGGAAGTAACTCGTCGGGCTAAATAAATACATGTCACCTTAAAAAATTAAATGTAAAATGTCACTTTAATTTTAATTTGCACTTTATACACAAATTTTTAAGTTATTCTTGAATCTCCTTAAGGAAGGACAGCCCTCAAAGACATCTTGAGCTGTTCTAAGTAGACGAATATCGTCTACAGTGGTAAATCACAAACGAAATGCCAAGTTCTAACACCGAATTAGGTCTGTGGTAAACTTCGTTCACGTCCACGTTACCCGCCTAGATATAGCGGGTCCGCTATTGAAATAACGTGAGGTGAATGACTCTGATTGGCTCTTTCATCAATGACGTCATAATATGACAGCTTAACCGTTTAACGTACCAGTAGGGTGCGAAAACTCTGTAATAACCGGTTAATTTTTCCCATCCTTCAAAGAGTTCGGATTTATACCAGTGGCGGCTGATTGACTGAGGCAAGTGAGGCCGGGCCTCAGTCACTTGGCTTAACTGAAATCAAATTTTGTGTTTTTATATAATGTATTAGTTATTTGAATGAAGCATATATCGCTGTAGAAGCATTTGAAAACTTTGATGTATATAGACCTGTTTTGCAGTAAAATTTGTTCCTGAGGCCGGGATCGCTCGTGCCGGGTCTGGCTTGTGATGTATGTAGACCTGTTTTGCAGTAAAATTTGTTCCTGAGGCCAGAATCGTTCGTGCCGGGTCTGGCATAATGCATTTCATGTCCTTTCGCGGGCTTTGAGTTTACGCTTAAAACGTTGTAGCTGAGGCACAATTCGGCTGGCCTGGTCAGATTTCACTCGTCCCATCCATGGGCCGGCCTCAAGGGTAGAGTGGGGCGGGAATAGCAGTGGTGACTTGTCTTCCTAACTAGGCCATAAATAACAAAATTCCAGCTCTTTGGCAGGCAGAAACCCACTCGATTCTCTCCCCTTATGTCTCAGTTTATGACATAAGCGAAGGTGTTCTACTATTGTACTTCGTAGTACAGTAGTGAATCTGGGCCAATGTTGTTATGTATTTTGGGAAAATATAAACAGAAACAAATGAGAGAAATAATGCTGGTGCAGTTAATTCATTGTTAGAGTGTCCTTTTTCGAGAAGAAATAATACTAAAAGAAAGGAAGTTTTAAATAAAGAGAGAGACTACCGAGATACCTACGACATCGCTGATAATTTTTCTGACACATAATCTTAAAACGCGAGTTTCTATTGCATCCTGATATGGGCAACATAAATGGTTATATGTTAATGTGATGCAAAATAAACTTCTCTTGGCCTTGTTTGTTGCTGTCAAAGGAAAAAAATAAAAAGAAAAGAAAGAAAGGGGAATTTCAACACATAATATGGGTTGCTTCATCACACTGAAACAATCACTGAAACTCAGAGCATAACAGCTTATTTGGTGAGTGAAATTATTATTTTCCATTGATAGTAATAAGAATAGACTAATAATAGTAATAATAATAACAATAATAATAATAGAGTAATAATGATATTAATAATATAATAACAATAATAATTAATATCATAAACAAACATTTCCTATCGGAGGCAATTAAACTAGTTGCATCTGGCCTCACCGAGGATTTTGATCACCGGCCGCTACTGATTTATACAAATTGATGTGCACAAAGTACGCAAACTGAATTTGTTTTGTGAACTGCGAAGGCATTTAAAACTGAGATTTTTTTTTGCTTCTACCTAGCAGTCATGATATATGCCTCTGTTATCTGACACTTTAGAAGTCTCTTCAGAGAAAGTAAGAAACTATTTTGTAGAGTAGGAAAACTGCTTTTCTTGAATCTGGAAGCATTTGATTTTCCTGGCGTGTTTTCACAGTAATGTAATATATAAGAGATACGAGGTTTAAGGCTATATATCATTACATAAGCCACCTTATTACGGCACAACCAGAAGGGTCACTTTGAAAGCCATATTTATATCTCGGCATGCATAGCGGGGGAAGCTTCTTTCTTGGAGGACGAGAGAATAAAATGAATCCCCTGTCCCCTGGGGCAGCAACAGTAATTCCTTAACTGGAAAGGACTATATACGAAACTATACAGAATGGAGGTACGAATGCCTTTTAGATTCCTTGTTCGCATTGGATAAGATTTAGCATTATTGCTTTTCTTTAGAGACGTGTTTGCAAATCTTGTTTCGAACTTATTTTTCTCGTTGTTGTATAACGTCTGCTGTCTGCTTTCGTTCGATTCCAGTTGTTAGAAGTGGAGAAAATGCAGAAAATAACTAAAGTCTCTATGCATTCGCTTGTTTCTGAACTGTGATTTATTGGGAAAGTTATGTACACGTATTTAGAAAGGACGTATTATGTGCTGGTCAGAATAGTAATAATAATAATAATAATAATAATAATAATAATTCGTGTTTGATAGAAGGATAAATCGTTTAATATGTTACTTAATTTAAATTGGACCCAAATAATTAAAATGCGATCATTTTGGTCCAGAGACATTCATTTGGTACAATGACAATTCGTTTAATATGTTTCTTAATTTTTATTACATGCAACCATAGTTTAATGAAGATTGACATCATTTAGATTTAATGTGTATATTTTATTTCATTTGTTATAGGTTTCCACTGAATTATGGTAATAACTTAATTTTAACCCTTGTTTTCTACAGATTCAGTAAATGGCGCTTGGCCCACTATGGTTCTGAACCCTTCAAATAACTTAAATTATATTATATAATACTACATATATTATATTATATTATATTATATTATATTATATTATATTATATTATATTATATTATATCATATTATATCAGAAGTTACTGTAATAACATTATAGCATTATGTCCATCTAGAGAAACTACACTTTCCAATGGTGAAATAATAATTAATTATACAAATCGGTTAATTTAGCTTCCGATATTACTTCATACAAACACAGAAACATTCCTTGTAGGCTATCTTTCATAGTTTTCGATTGTTGCTGTCCAAGGCCCCTTATAGACGAAGTCATTTGTTTTTTAATTCATTACACGGCCTTAGATGGCAGTTATTTTAATTTTAAAACTCATTTATCTCATTAAATATCAGTCCTATCAAAATTTTTCAAGGAATAAAACTTATCGCACATTATTTTTAAAGAAACGTTTGTTATGTAACATTTTTCACAAAAATCAATAATAAGCGAGATATTTCGATTTATTTAATTCAGGCCCCCTTATAACCCCCTTTTCAATTAAAATATTTTTAATGCCATATAGCCTAAAATCTAAGTTACAAAAAATTTAATTTATATTCCAATTTTCATCGAAATCCGTTCAGCCATTATCGCGTGAAAAGGTAACAAACATACAAACAGACATACAAACAAACATTTCAAAAAAGCGATTTTCGGTTTCAGGCTGGTTAATTACATATGGCAGGACCAATTATTTTTTGGAAAATAGAAAATTACCAGAAAAATTTCGGCTACAGATTTATTATTAGTACAGATTTACAAAGGCTTTCAAGGAACCCGTAGGTTCATTGCCGCCCTGACGTAAGCCCGCCATCGGTCTCTTTCCTGAGCAAGATTAATCCAGTCCCTACTATCATATCCCACCTCCCTCAAATAGGGCATACAACCGGTTTACATTTGACTTGTCAGAGATCAGAAAACATCCGACAAAGTAGAGAAACCGACCGAATGTTTTTTTCTATTTTTTATTTTTATTTGGTTATTTAACGACGCTGTATCAACTACTAGGCTATTTAGCGTCGATGAGATTGGTAAAAGCGAGATGATATCTGCAGTGCTCGGGAAAAGTGGCACAAGTCAGTTTCCACAAACCTTTTTTGATAATTTATTGACAACTTACGGAACATCTGTTCGCTTGGAAAAAAATGCATAGATATTCCTCCCATTACAATAATTCATACAGAAAAAAATCAAATCGACGTAAACAAGTGTAAGTTGTCAATAAATTATCAAAAAAGGTTTGTGGAAACTGACTTATGTCACTTTTCCCAAGCACTGCAGATATTTAGCGAGATGATGTCGAGGATTCGCCATAGATTACCTGACATTCACCTTGCGCTTGGGGAAAACCTCGAAAAAAACCCAACCAGGTAATCAGCCCAAACGGGGATCGAACCGAGCCCGAGCGCAACTTCAGACCGGCAGGCAAGTGCCTTAACCGACTGAGCCACCGAATGTTCGAACTTCAACCGGTTACTCCTAATGTTTTGCAGGGAGACCAGACAGAACAATGACATTTTCTGAATACACAAACGGAGTAACAATAACTGAAGGAAATTTACTACGTGTAATTCAATAAATGTAGTTTCTTGATATAGGCTTATTGTGTGGTTTCGTAACAAGGTGTTTTTTTTATGGTGATGGGCTGTTAGTCCTTCGCCCAACTCCCAAGCCGGAGGACCATCCCTCATCGGCTTTCCGCTACTGCTTATTCAGTATATTTGCAGCTACCCTCCATATATGGAGGCCGTCTCCTCTATCCGCAACCTGAGGACGCGCCATGCCATGGTCATAGGAACCCACCTGACATAATTAGGAACATTAAATCCAGACGTTTGAGATGGGCAGGGCATGTAGTACGTATGGACGAATCCAGAAATGCATATATTATAGAGTGTTAATTAAAAGACCGGAGGGAAAAAACATTTGGGGAGGCCGAGACGTAGATGGGAGGATAATATTAAAATGGATTTGAGGGAGGTGGGATATGATTAATCTTGCTCAGGATAGGGATCAATGGCGGGCTTATGTGAGGGCGGTAATGAAGCTCCGGGTTCCTTAAAAGCCATAAGTAAGTAAGGCCTAAAATTGATTGGACACTTTAATACACTTATCTTCATAACTAACACACAAATGAACAAATGGACACCAGTAACAAAGGAAATAAGTGTAATGCATAATAATATGAAATCTAGTATGTAAAGAAATGGAAGAATAGAATGAATTACAATTGCTTACTAAAGAGAAGAGCAAATAAGTGCATACCTGCTACGTCACTGTTGTGAGTCAGCGATTTGAAGCGAGTTTCAGCTTTTATGTCAGAGAAGTTGTCTATTAATCAAGGCGTTCAATCAGAACTTGAGAACGTGTACGGTATATCTTGAACGTCATAACAACAGATGGCGGTCTGTAAAGTCTGCGTGCTACCATAACAACCTCTTTCGAACTGTGTTTTGCGCGGACAAGTTGTACGCAGGCTATTTGTTATCATCGGTTGTGTACGGCAACATTCCACAATACAAATCAAATGCTCCGTATCCATGTTGACCGTCCAAGTTAATGTCAACAAATTTTTAAGTAATCGTCTTAACCCTCTCCCCATATCCCGACAGGAAGAAAAAAACTCACCTCAGTAGGGGGAAGTCTTGCAGTACCGACCGCTTAAGGTTTTTGGGTTATAAATAAGAAAACATTCAACTTTTTGACACACTCTTTTGATATAATGTAAGTATATATATTATTGAACTCAATGGTAATTACAAAAAAAATTCAGAAATTAATATTAATACAAAACATAAACAAATTAAATGTCCATAAAATCGATACAATCAGAAAATTGGCAGGCAGTACCGGTCACACATTACTTTTGACAAAAATCACATTCATACGTGTCAGATGTCTCAGGAATGCTGGCACAGGCTTCGTGAGTCCACATTTGGCATGAAGAACATTGGATCCAATCTTCGTCATGAGATTCCCCCGCAAAAAATGCATGTAGTTTCCTCCTTTTCGTCATTTTTCTTAGTTGTCTTTCTTGAGCTTTTTGGGAAGAATTTTCCTGATAAGGGGCGTTTCCCACGCACTAGGCTCTTGACTTCTCTCTTCAGCTTTTCATTATTTTTTTCTTCTAGATATGTCTTGTAAGGACTGGATGTCAAAACCTCACTTCTTTCAGATTTTCGGCGTCAACTAACTTCTCGCTTCTTACTGGCATCCGGAATTGGGCTGAGCTGCTGAATTGTTTCCTTTACAACAGTGGTATCATTAGGCCTATCAGTAGGAGTAGGCCTATTAGGACTAGTCTCATGAAGTAAACTTGCCTTAGGTGCAGAAGTGATGTTAGGGAATGGAAGCGTAGGCCTAACTGTTGGGCTCTCAGTTTGATCCACGTTCGATTGAGCTTCACCTATGCTCTCTTTGGGGGCACCAATGAGGAGTCTTTCATTCATGCGTTGTCGAGGAAATATGAAAAATGGTGGAATGTACTGACCCCCAGCATTCATACAGAATAGTACAGTAACACTTCTTTCCCTTTCAGCCGAAGTCAGTTTACCCACTTGACAGTTCTGTTTCAGCGAAATAACTTTGAAATGTTTTTGTACAGTAGTGACACTAGTTTCGTCACAGTTATAAATTTTATAGGGTGTGAATTCATATTTTTCCATTAGATTTGTAAGACTCTCAAAGAATCGATTGACTTGTGGCTCGTTAAACTCAATTGATCTATTAAGGCTTGTCGATTCAGGAGTTCGGAGAGACAAATTCGGGTGCCGTTTCATGAAATCAAAATAAAATTGCTTACCAGAAGTCTTTTTGTCACGGTTGAATTGATGAGGAATTTTTAAGGCCTCAGCAAGTTGAAAAGCTAGATTCAAAAACTCTTTCCTTGTGAGTGGTAGTAATCTATCAGATAGATCTTTCACATGATTCAATAGAACTCCTTCGAATTCGGCATTGAACGTGGGTTTAAAACGGCCAAGTGCAGGAGTGAATGTAATTTCCTTACCTCCTTTTATGGCAGAAACACGATCAATCAACGTATTTTTGGGGATATTGTATATTTCAGCAGCTTTGCGGATAGAAAGTTGGCCTGTTAACACATTCTCTACAGCTTGTTTCATAGAATCTGGATGCCATTTTCATTTGGAAGGTCTACTTATCACTGGAGGCATCATGAATGTCCTATAAAAATATTAAACGAACATAACTTACATGTAAGAATATGACCGGTACTGCAAGATCAAGAGGTGACCGGTACTGGCTGATACACAGCGAAACATATAATATTTTTTTCTATAGCACCATTATGTTATGTAACATGGATCATGCACAAAAGTAATTCATAAATCATGACTGAATCGAATGAAACAAGATTTATAATGATACTTACCAAATTGCCTTGGTGTCAGTCAATTTAGATTTAGTCGATTCGCGCCACAGCAAACAGAAAAGTCTTTCAACGGACTTTGTTAACGAATGAATGTAGATTTAAGTTTGAATTATTTACCAGTGATTATTTACTGTTAGAAGTTACGTACACTACATTTCACGTCCTGCTAATTGTTGTCGGTATTTAAATACACACATTGACCGGTACTGTATGCTGACCGGCGCTGCAAGACTTCCCCCTACGTGTTTCCAAACAGTTCACATTCCTGCCACTACCGACGTTACCGTACGTATCGGTAAGTACTTTTCAGAATGAACGCCGTACTTGCTAGGCAACTTCTCTGGCACATAAGTAATACGCCTCTGCGAAAGTGTAGGAAGATTGAATTCTCTAGGCTCATCGACTAGCCACATGACGGCATACAGTGAGCCATGACACACTTTGAACTGAACACCCAGTATGTCTTATAATTACTCTAAGCAGCTGCACCTACTGGCAGATACACAGGACATCACACATGCAGCCATTACATACAAATGGAAATGGGGTGGACACGTGGCCAGGCTACCAGGCTACAGATGGACATACCGAGCTACCATGTGGGACCCCCGTATAGGAAGGAGACTTCAGGGCAGACCTCGGCGCAGATGGGCAGACTTCTTCAAAGAACAGGCAGGTCAACAATGGTCCAGAGAGGCAAGAGACAGAAGAAAGTGGAAACTACTCGAGGGACATTTGTGCATAGACAGGAAGTTGTGAAAGACAGTGAGAGAATCATTGTTAAAGAAATTCAACTTCCTAGAATTATATGTCACGTCTAACGTGAACTAGCTCATCACGTTAGGCAAATAGGGCTTTCCCTTATTTAAGGAGGCCTTTGCCCTTCATGGGACACAATAGGCTATATTTATAGAGAATGGGAACAAAAGACTGGATTGTTCCTCTTGAAGGCGAGAAAGATTAGAACTTCAGCTGTTGAAGTTTGTGACGCGAACTGAGGAAGAGGTAATAGTATCTGCCCAACTGTACACTTTTATGTCTTTTAGGTTAGCATATATTATACAAATGTGTTTTATTGTGCCATTTCCATTTTAAAGTGTGTGTTCTTTTAGAGAGTAGGTGGATGTAATCATAGGTGGGGGGACCTACAAAGGAGGATTTGTTTCGGGTACAAAGCACGTACGGCCAGAAGACCCGTGCATTGGATTTTAGAGGAAATTATGATAATATAAAATCTGTACAGTATGTATAATATTACTCAATAAATCTATCTATCTATCTATCTATCTATCTATCTATCTATCTATCTATCTATCTATCTATCTATCTATCTATCTATCTATCTATCTATCTATCTATCTATCTATCTATCTATCTATCTATCTATCTATCTATCTATCTATCTATCTATCTATCTATCTATCTATCTATCTATCTATCTATCTATCTATCTATCTACCTACCTACCTACCTACCTACCTACCTACCTACCTACCTACCTACCTACCTACCTACCTACCTACCTACCTACCTACCTACCTACCTACCTACCTACCTACCTACCTACCTACCTACCTACCTATCTATCTATCTATCTATCTATCTATCTATCTATCTATCTATCTATCTATCTATCTATCTATCTATCTATCTATCTACCTATCTACCTACCTATCTATCTATCTATCTATCTATCTATCTATCTATCTATCTATCTATCTATCTATCTATCTATCTATCTATCTATCTGTCTGTCTGTCTGTCTTTATCTTTATTAAGCAGCTGCATTGTTATTTCATTAATAAATCATTTTTAAGTCTCCTTTAAGCCACGATACAAGGTCGAACATCTATACCAGCGTCGTGGTATTGCCACTGAAGATGGAGGAGCATTCCTCCGAAACATGTCTGGTTTTTAACTGATTATATTAATTTTAATTTAATTTTACAAAAAGTCTTCATAAAACTCTAATAAATTATTTCTTTGTATGCTTAAGATAGAGTGTTATTAACAAAAATAGAAGTACTCTCCAGCTCTAATGCTTGTAATTTCACGATCATGTTGCTGTGATACCCGGATGAATGAATAAATCGATGAATGAATCAACTAATGAATCAATTAATCAATTAATGAATGAATAAACTAATCAGTGAATCAATAAATTCGCGAATGAGTGATTCAGTGAGTCGATGGATGTATGATTGATTCATTGATTGATTGATTGATTGATTAAATGTAGTGAGAGAGGAAGAACATTAATTAAAATTTAAGACCTACACGATGATAAACGCGTCCTTGCAAGGGCTCTTGGAACTCCTGCATGGCTCAATGTGATCTGTCTTTGCCGTCTACCCACAAAGAGTGAGAAACAACTCGAATATTCGATAAACTGAACATTGTGATATTCCGCGAGACGGAAGAGCTTTGCATACTGACTACAGCGCTAGGCGTTCAATAGCAATATGGTAATTTCTATTTTTCGTAACCGGTTGTGCACGATTCTAACTCACACTGCAAGGTACGACACTGACTGGGTGCAGAATATGTAATTCTCACAATTGCATACTTGCTCTCGTTATACCTCGGTAGAGCCAAAGCCAAATGCCGATCCCTGAGTCTTTTTCGGTCTGCCGCACATATTTCGATGCACGGCCATTCAGCTACTAGCATGGGCTCGGACGCTACTACAAAAATGTTTGGGCTTCCATCCCCGCGTCCGCTGCGTTGTTTGTAATCGGAGATTGGCGTTCTACTGAACCTGACGAATTTCCGCTGAGGAAATTACTGTTATTCCTCCCTCCAATTCTTTTGATATTGTTTTCCTATAACGCTCGAGGTCTCTGTTTTGCCGTGAGATTACGGCTTTATGTTGTGGCAGCGAAGAACGAGGTGCGCCAAGCACAAGATTTCCTCTGCGGGAAAACATTCCAAGCTACGAGACAATTTTTGGCAGATATGACTTTTAAGGTAAAATTTTGTAATTTTTGGTAGAAAATTATGACTTTCTGTTTTTATCTACAGTAACTTCACTAGAGGTTTTAATTTATTGAGAGAAAATCGAAACTCGAGTGGGATTCTGAAATTCCCTAAGCATGTTATATACTAGCTCAGCATAATTATCAGCTCGATAATTTCCTAAAAACCTAGTTGACACTAGTACAAATGTGTCCCAAGCTTCGAGTTCAAAAAACTCAGTTTTGATCTGAACGTAGTGTGACACATCATAATTAAAAATTAAAAATGTTATTATTTTGAAATTGTGACATGATAGAAAAAAAAGGACTTCAGATCTGAAATCAGCACACTCGAATTAGGGGTGGTACACTTGCTTTTTGTTCAGTAGCAAAATCACAATAGAATAAATAAAATGGATCTAAACATATTAAAATGTAAAAATTAAAAATGTTATTATTTTAAAATTGTGCCGTGATAGAAAAAACGGACTTCAGATCTGAAATCAGCACACTCGAATTAGGGTTGGTACACTTGTTTTTGTTCAGTAGAAAAATCACAATGGAATAAATAAAATAGATCTAAATATATCAAAATGTAAAAATTAAAATTGTTATTATTTTAAAATTGTGACGTGATAGAAAAAAACGAACTTCAGATCTGAAATCAGCACACTCGAATTAGGGTTGGTACACTTGTTTTTGTTCAGTAGAAAAATCACAATGGAATAAATAAAATGGATCTAAACATATTAAAATGTAAAAATTAAAAATGTCATTACTTTAAAATTGTGACGTGATAGCAAAAAACGGACTTCAGATCTGAAATCAGCACACTCGAATTAGGGTTGGTACACTTGGTTTTGTTCAGTAGAAAAATCACAATGGAATAAATAAAATAGATCTAAATATATTAAAATGTAAAAATTAAAAATGTTATTATTTTAAAATTGTGACGTGATAGCAAAAAACGGACTTCAGATCTGAAATCAGCACACTCGAATTAGGGTTGGTACACTTGTTTTTGTTCAGTAGAAAAATCACAATGGAATAAATAAAATGGATCTAAACATATTAAAATGTAAAAATTAAAAATGTCATTACTTTAAAATTGTGACGTGATAGCAAAAAACGGACTTCAGATCTGAAATCAGCACACTCGAATTAGGGTTGGTACACTTGGTTTTGTTCAGTAGAAAAATCACAATGGAATAAATAAAATAGATCTAAATATATTAAAATATAAAAATTAAAAATGTTATTATTTTAAAATTGTGACATGATAGGAAAAAGCGGACTTCAGATCTGTAATCAGCACACTCGAATTAGAGTTGGTACACTTGTTTTTGTTCAGTATCAAAATCACTGTAGACCAGTGTTATTGTTCAATTGAGATTATAACCTAGTTCGTTAACAATCGTTCGACATCACTGCGAACGTTCTATCGCTTCGCATTACGTTGCCTTAGCAGCCTCCCGCCCTTCAAATTCGTGTCTCAATTTATCCCCTCCTGTGTATCCCTAGATGACGTTACCCGCTTCAACGCGTGGTCATGTCAGATACATTGATTCTTCGTCTGTCGATCGCCGGTTACTCCATTGGAATATGTCCTGTAGTTTAGAAGTTATAGGCGAGACAAAACTGGCCTGAAAATATGTCGGTCAACTTTGTGGGATGACACTCTAGTATAGGACCGAACTTACAGACGTATTCACGTCAAAAATTATCGTGTTTGTAATAAAATCTGACCGAAATGGGTTCATGTTTACTCGTACGTGCCTTGATTAAGATATTTTAAGTTGGAACTGATCTTTGAGGAAAGAGAAATATGCACAAACTTAAATACTTAAAAAGTCAAAATACAACAGTGTTCATAAGTGAAGATTAAAAATAATGGAGATAATTATTACAGTTGTCTGAACACTATTTATTGATAAAATAAATAAAATAATAAAACTGGTTAGAAACCATACATGTTTCGGGGGCTATGCTTCCCCATCTTCAGTGGTTGTACCACGACTTCGGTGTAGATGTTCTACCGCGTGTCGTATCTTAAAGAGGTCGGTGTAGATGTTCTACCGCGTGTCGTATCTTAAAGAGGACTGACTCAGTCCTCAGTCACAGTCCTCAGTCCTCAGGACTCAGTCAGTCCTCTTTAAGATACGACACGCGGTAGAACATCTACACCGAAGTCGTGGTACAACCACTGAAGATGGGAGAGCATAGCCCCCGAAACATGTATGGTTTCTAACCAGTTTTATTATTTTATTTATTTTATCAATAAATAGTGTTCAGACAACTGTAATAATTATCTCCATTATTTTTAATATGCACAAATTTTATATTAAGAAAGCAATAAGTACTGTAATACGAATTATTTATGTAGATGATTTTTTTAAATTTAACATAGGTCTGGTATAATAATAATAGCCTAATGTGTCCCTTGAAGGGCAAAGGCCTCCTGCTGGAGGGTAGCTCTGTTTCACTAACGCGGTAAGCTACTCCGCGTTAGGTTGTGTCTAGTGTTTCTTTGTCTGGTTGGAGTTGATTTCGCTGTCACTTTGATTAATTTGATTTCTCTAACACTTTTATTATATTGAATGCACTTTCACTGAGTCAACTTGGGATGTTGTTTGTGGCTGGCACTGTCTTCGCTTGTAGTCGACTTCCAATTGTTCTCCATGTTCCCCTGCTTCTTGCTATTCTGGACCATTGCTGGCTTGCTTGTGTTGTGTAGAAGTCTGCCCACCTCTTCCTTGGTCTGCCTCTGTGCCGGTGTCCTGTGCGCGGGTCCCACATGGTGGCTCTGTATGTCCATCTTTCGTCTTTCATCCGCGCGATGTGGCCTCCCCACTTCCATTTCAATTTGTTTGCTCTTTGTGTGACGTTTGTTGTTGATGCCATTTGGGACAGCGAATCATTGGAAATTCTGTCTCTCATAGTTATTCCCAATATCTTTCGTTCCATTTTCCTTTGGCATATTTCTAGCGCATTCATCTGTCTGTTTGTTGTCGACCATGTTTGGCATCCATAAAGTAGTGTTGGGTAGACGCAGGTTTGTAGTACTTCGAATTTGAGTCTTCTGCTGATTGTCTTATCCAGAAGTATGAACTGGAGGGACCAGAAGGATTTCCAAGCTAGGGATATTCTTCTTCTTATTTCTTTTCCAGTCTTGTCTTTAAAGGAAATTAGTTGGCCTAGGCATGTGTATTCCGTTGCATATTGTAGCGTTGTTCCGTCAATTGAGATGGGGATTTCTTGTCTGTTTGTCATCAGCTGTGTTTTTGTCATGTTCATTGATAGACCTGCGGTTTTGCTTTGTGTACAGAGTTGTTGGAGCATTGACTGTAGTTCTTCTGGTGTTTTTGCGAACAGGACTACGTCATCCGCGAATCTTAGGACTGTTAGGTGTCTTCCGTTTATGTTTATTCCCTGTTGCTTGTTCCAGTTCATTTTTCTGAATACATTTTCCAAAACGCTTGTAAAGAGTTTGGGAGAGATTGGGTCACCTTGTCGTATTCCACGTTCTAGACGAAATGATTGACCTTCTTACCTTAGCAAAGTTTTGTCTATAAATATTGCTCAATAGACGAATGTATATTCTCCATAAATGAAAGAAGTTTCGTTGTTGAGATTCAAGATGGAGTTTCATATAGAAAAAAAAAAACAAGTCCGTTAGTCCATTACCATGACGACGCACTCAGCCTACAAGTGACGTCAGGCGTTGCGTAATAATTCCTGCAGACGACTGGAGTTATGTATGCAGGACTTTTAGTCTCCATATTTCCTGAAGCTTTACACCTTTTGAGAGCGCTGTAAACACACGAGATTCTGCGAGACTGAGTTTCCTAGAGGGGCCGTCTCACGGGCCACCAGTAAATGGGCTGTACGTGCCCCGCGCGGCCAGTCTTAATGCAGGTTACGTGTCGGGCGCCTGATAGCTCGGACACGTAGCCCCTCGCTGCACAGGCCACCCGCACTTCACAATTAAACCGGAGCAAGTCAGTGGGAAATATCGAACCAGCAAACAGCCGAACATCTGCGATAACTCACACAAACAGACGATCGTGTTGCGTAGTGTAGTTCCATATTTGTGGAGTCTCGTCTTCAACGTCGATTAGTTGCAGAAAATACAGGGTGGCAATTAATTAATGACCGCATTTAAATTTAAAGTTCCGTTTGTACTAATTTCTTTTTGTTTTTACGTAAATACGTCTGGAAGTTATTACTAGGTTGCCATCCCAGAAAGTGGACTGACACGTGTTCATGTCAGTTTTGTCGCGCCTATAATTTCTAAACTACACGATACATTCCAACGAAGTAAACGGCAATCGACGGATGAAAGCTCAACATATCCAACGCGATCTTCAGTTGGAGCGGTTGACGTCATTCATCGATATGCGGGAGGGACAAGTTGGGGCGAGTCGCGCGGTAGCCGAGGCAATGTGACTCGATAATAAGAAGCGATAGAACCTTCGCAGTGATGCCAAACAATTGGTAATGAACAAGGCTACAACCTCAATTGAGCAACAATCACCAGTTGACTTGCTAAATTGGACGGAATCATGCAATAAGAGACCAACTAACAAGCTGTTTTGGAGATATTGATCACTGAAGTAAATTTGGTTATTATTTATTAAACATTTTATTCAAGAAGTATTGTAAAATTAATACTTACTTACTTACAAATGGCTTTTAAGAAGCCCGAAGGATCCAGGCTCTATCATCATATCTCACCTCCCTCAAATCTATTTTAATATTATCCACCCATCTACGCCTCGGCCTCCCCAAAGGTCTTTTTCCCTCCGGTCTTCCAACTAACACTCTGTATGCATTTCTGAATTCGCCCATACGTGCTACATACCCTACCCATCTCAAACGTCTAAATTTAATTTCTTAATTATGTCAGGTGAAGAATACAATGCGTGCAGTTCTAGAAAATTAATAAAGTTAAAATTATTACTATTAAAAAATCTACAAATGAAGGGTTCAGAGCCATAGTGGTCCGAGCGCCATTTATTAAAATGGAGAAAACAAGAGTTAAAATTAAATGATTACCTACTATAATTTAATGAAATATTATAGCAAGTGATATAAAGTATGCACATTAAAACTAAACGATATGTCAATCTTCATTAAACTATGATATTCATCTAATTTTAACTCTTACTTTCTCCATTTTTACTAAATTGCGCTATGGCTCTGACCCTTCAAATAATTAAAAACTTAACCGATTCTTAATAACAGACAAGCAATTGATTTAACATTGCAAAGCAAAAGAAAAATTAATTTTATCCAATTATCCAATTTATCCAATTTAAAAAGTTGTGTATAAAGTGCAAATTAAAATTAAGGTGACATTCAACATTTATTTTTTTTAAGGTGACATGTATTTATCTAGCCTGACGAGTTTACTTCTTTGGTTTGAATTGTAAATTATTTAAAAATATCGTGTAAGAGGGCCTTAGACTAGAAATGTTTAGTTTAAATGTAGTTCTGTTTATAAGTATGCATAAGGATGCAATTATTTGACTTATTTGAACTGTTGTATCAGTGAAGCGAGGTGAGTCAGTGAAGTTATGGTTTTACAGTGCAGTGAACAGTTCCGATCAGTGATAATTTATAGCGTCAATGAAATGTGTTCTATAGTGTCAGTGAAATGTGTTACAGAGTGTCAGTGAAATGTGTGCTAAAGTGTCAGTGAAATGCGTCATAGTGCCACTACAGGGAATGAGATGAGAGTAAAGTGAAAGACTATTGAAACTTATGTAGGACCTATACATAATTATGTAGGTTGTGTTGTAAAATTAGGTGTTTTATTTTATGTTTTATTATTATTGTGTTAAATTGTATTGTGTATTTTTATTGTATTGTGTATAAAATTGTATATGTGTTGTAAATTGTATTATGTATTGTAAATTTTATTGTGTATTGCTTATCATTTTATTGTGTATTGTTAATATTGTATATACCACTGCCACCGGGTGCTTGCCCACTTACAGTGTAAATAAATACATACATACAATGAACTCTGCTTATAAATGGCAGCAAAATGCAGCTGTTGCATTCTTAGGATTATCTGACTTAAGGGAGTTTAAGATTGAATTTTTGGTCATATTCAGTCAAAAGTCGCATTTTCGTATTCTTGTAAAGATGAGTCAGTCATCTCTAATTTACTGTGAGCAAATTTCAAAGCTCTGCGGCGTTCGAAAGCATAAAAATTACGCAATATAAAAATGGCTGCACCCTTGAACTTCAATTCCATGTATAGTTTACAAGCTGTTTTCTCACACTTTTTTTCAGCACATTTCGTCAGATTCGAAGTGTAAAGGCTCTTACAATTTTGATGCTGAGAACATAAACTTCTTACTTAATGTTTATACACTGTAATTAACAAAAATAGCGCATTCGTACTATGATTAAATGAATACTTTTTGAAATAAAAAATGAAATATTTATAGTGACAATAGAAAATTTCTATTTTTAGGTATTCACTGGTTATAAAATTTTTTCTCCTCTTTTAAAGTAAAGCTACAGGAAAACTGATGCTTAATACTTCTAAATATGCCACTGATCTTGCAAAAAATGTTCAAACATTTTACTCTAAATTGAGCGACACATTTCATTTTGAAATATGCAAATTTTTTCAGAATATTTTTGTTAACAACTCAGAAACCAATTTACTCACAGAAATGAAACTTCACCACATGATTGAAGGGCTCAGACCCATAGTGGGCCAAGCGCCACTTACTAAAACCGTAGAAAATAAGGGTTAAAATGAAGTTATTACCATAATTCAATGGAAACATATAGCAAGTAATATAAAGTAACACACATTAAAACTAAATTATATGTCAATCTTCATTAAAATATGATATTCACTTAACTTTAACCCTTGCTTTCTCCGTTTTAATAAATGGCGCTTGGCCCACTATGGCTCTGAACCCTTCAATTATCTATTACACATTATGTGTACAAAAAATCAAGGACATAGCTTAAAAAAATGTAGAAAATTGAAATTTCACCCATCACCCCCATAAATAATCAAGCCAACAATAGATTTGTGCACCTGACATAATTAGGAACATTAAATCCAGACGTTTCAGATGGGCAGGGCATATAGCACGTATGGACGAATCCAGAAATGCATATAAAGTGTTAGTTGAGAGGCCGGAAGGGAAAAAATCTTTGGGGAGATCGTGAACGTAGATGGGAGGATAATATTAAAATGGATTTTAGGGAGGAGGGATATGATTGTAGAGACTGGATTAATCTTGCACAGGATAGGGACCGATGGCGGGCTTATGTGAGGGCTGCAGTGAATCTCTTGGTTCCTTAAAAGCCAGTAAGTATTATTATTATTATTATTATTATTATTATTATTATTATTATTATTACTTACTTACTTACTTATTGGCTTTTAAGGAACCCGTATGTTCATTGCCGCCCTCACACAAGCCCGCAATTGGTCCCTATCCTGTGCAAGATTAATCCAGTCTCTATCATCATAACCCACCTCCCTTAAATCAATTTTAATATTACCTTCCCATCTACATCTCGGCCTCCCCAAAGGTCTTTTTCCCTCCGGCCTCCCAACTAACACTCTATATGCATTTCTGGATTCGCCCATACGTGCTACATGCCCTGCCCATCTCAAACGTCTGGATTTAATGTTCCTAATTATGTCAGGTGAAAGATACAATGCATGCAGCTCTGCGTTGTGTAACTTTCTCCATTCTCCTGTAATTTCATCCCTCTTAGCCCCAAATATTTTTCTAAGAACTTATTCTCAAACATCCTTAATCTCTGTTCCTCTCTCAAAATGAGAGTCCAAGTTTCACAGCCATACAGAACAACCGGTAATATAATTGTTTTATAAATTCTAACTTTCAGATTTTTTGACAGCAGACTAGATGGCAAAAGCTTCTCAACCGAATAATAATACGCATTTCCCATATTTATTCTGTGTTTAATTTCCTCCCGAGTGTCATTTATATTTGTTACTGTTGCTGCAAGATATCTGAATTTTTCCACCTCTTCGAAAGATAAATCTCCAATTTTATAGTTCCATTTCATACAATATTCTGGTCACGAGACATAATCATATACTTAGTCATTTCGGGATTTACTTCCAACCCTACGCTTTACTTGCTTCAAGTAGAATTTCCGCGTTTTCCCTAATCGTTTGTGGATTTTCTCCTAACATATTCACGTCATCCGCAGAGACAAGAAGCTGATGTAACCCGTTCTATTCCAAACCTTCTGTGTTATCCTGAACTTTCCTAATGGCATATTATTATTATTATTATTATTATTATTATTATTATTATTATTATTATTTACTATTGATAAGTAGCCTATATTGTGAATAATATTCTAGGTTTTATCTGTGCGCTCCCCAATCAAAATCGATGTGAACAGAAAGCCAATCTTGGAGCCCTGACAAATAGCTGGGAGCGGACTACGTCATGGCCAGACACGAAGCCTATGAGGATGAGAAAAAGCACACGATTCGGACGATCTATCGACGTGACGTGCGAGTAAACATGGCGTACCATATATTTAATTAATGTTGTAGTATTGAGCAAGCGGTGCAACGCCGGATGCCAGCAGCAATGAGATAACAAAAGTAAATTAACAAATAGGAACTGCAGAGTCTCTGTTTACAGAGCTGCTGGTGAAACCAGTAACGAATATTCGAAGTATCGATCGTATAGGCGCATCTAAGTGGAAACCTGCAGGGAACAGCATCTGTCGAACCTGAATTACACGTTTTTTTTTTCTTATTTTTGTATCATGTTCCACAGTTACCTTCCAAGTACGTCAATTAGATTGTTTTAGTTCTGTTAATACTAGGTAATAAGTAGAGAGCGGAATTTTAGGCCCTAAAAAGTGGCATTTTAGGCTCCTAAAAGAGGCTCTTAAACTCCTTTATTTAGGATCTATAAAATAAAAAAATAGGCTTTTTTGTTAGGTTAGGTTAAAAATAGGCTTTTTTGTTAAAGAATTTTATTTGATTTTAAATCCACCACCAACAGAAGCAGGCTTCCAATTACAGGTGGCTTACACAGATATATACACAAAATACATAATAAGAGAGAGAAAAAAACAACAAAACAAACAACACAAACGAAAGAAAGAAAATACATAATAGTAATAGATGCTAGAATATAATATTACAGTTAATATAGTGCCAAATATCAATATAATAATGCAAAATTATTTAAAAACTTGAGTAAAAACATTATAATACACTTCTTCATAATTTAAATATCTAAGGAAATACAATGCTTTTTAATATTGTATGAAATTTTTCAATTGTTAAACTGAAATCCAATTGAGAATCACAGTTTAAAGACAGAGAGTTGTAAGTATTACACATAACAAACAATGGAGAGTTCTTGAAGAAAACAGTTCTAGGAACGGGAATAATAAAAGGTTGCCTATGACGTAATTCTGTTCTTTTTACATTGAACTGAAGGAATTTAAGAAAATCACAGTTATTCAATATACCGTTAACAGTCTTATGGGGTAAAATTTGACTATTTATTAATCGTCGAGATTTTAAAGTTTTATAATTAAATTCAAAAAGTAACTGATTATATGAAATTTGCTTGTCATAATACGATACGTGATGTTTTTTTAAAATATAAATAACGTAAAAATCTTTTCTGTATCCTTTCTATTTGCATCTGATGGGACTGGAACTGAGGTGACCATATTACAGACGCATACTCTAGCTTACTTCTAACCATAGTTTTATAGAGAGTATCAATAGTATTTATATTTTTTAATTCTTTTGTATTTCTGATTATAAATCCTAATTTTCTATATGCATCAATTACTACGTGATTTAAGTGCATTTTAAAACATAAGTTGTGTGTAAAATAAATACCCAAATCCTTAAATGATTCTACTCTAGGTAACTTCACACCATTAATTTCATACGAATTTTGAGGAACTGTCTTATTTTTAGAATGTCACTAATATAAGATTCAACATTTTATTTAAAGGGACTGGGTAGTGATTAGTGGTGAAAAATTCGATTTTTTATTTTGTGCTTAGAAAAAAGTACAAAACTTACTCTTTAAAACAATATATATTGTGGGGGTATCTCTGCACATAAGCAATTTATGTGAGCTCTTTAAATATAGCTGCGCATGTAATTCATACATTTTTTTTTCCAATTCATTTTCCCGTAAGTTACAAATTTTCACACTTGACTGCATTTTTCTTTTAAATAAATTAATAAATTGCATGAAATTTTTACATTGTTTTCTGTAGCCTATGTTCTACAAAGTATACCTTTGGGTTTATGAATATCACACACATAACATAAGAAAAAATATATATGCAGTGAAAAAATAGTAGAAATTATTAATCAAAGTGTAATATATTTTTCTATTTGACTTATGGTGAAATATTTAACTAAATATTGGTTTAGAATTTACAATAAACATTACTTGACATCTTAAAAAAATGCAAGGGATATGAATGAAGATTTTAACAATTAATATGCACTTAAAGTTTGGGGTGCATTTAGCAAAGAGGGAAAAACAGGTTATCAGTTAGGGCCTTTTCTTTGCACTTTCATAATAAACTGATAAGTTGTCTTTTATTCCACTAAATTCAGAATGATTTATTGTATAACCATGACAATTTTTATTCTACGCTGAACAATAAACGCCTGGATATTGTAACTTTTATTACAAAACAAAAATGAAATTTTATTGTTTCAACAATAGTCACTTTCAATAATTTAGTTTAAACTCTTCCGTCAACAATGGGATTTCCACTCCACACAGTAACACAGTATTCGTTATTGCACTCCACAGAGGACAATGACAATTTACTTGGATTATTGAGAACAACAATGTACTGCTAATCTTAACTAATGTTCACAAAACACTATTTACAAATCAGAACTGTCAGTTCTCAGTTCACAGTTCGTTTGCCTTGGCTAGTTCTTCTAGCTCAGTCACTCGAGTTCACAGTATCTCGAACCCCAGACCTTCAGAGACAGTCCACTGAACTTCGAACTCAGGTCCCCCAACTGCGGTCCACTGCACTCAAACTCAGGACTTCTGGCTCCCACAGTTACGGACACAACTCAAGTCGAACTCCGGTCTCGAAGCTGGCTCCACTGCTACACAAGACTGGCTGGCTTGCTGTCCAACGACTACAACAACAACTGCTTCTCGCTCACTTGCCTCTCTTCTTTTATAGCCAAACCATAGTTTCCAGAGAATACGATACTGGAAATTTCTACGGACGTCCAGAAGATGGCACCTCTCGAATTCTCTGGATTTCTCCCCTCACTGCCGCGGTCGCCATCTCTCCTCTCCTCTCTACGCCATAGCACATGCCCCAGGAAGCAGATGCGCGCGCAACTTCTGCGCTGAACCACGGCCGACTTTGCCCTCCTTCTACCGGTCGTGAGATCGTTTCCCGGCTGTCACAATATATTGAACTAAACTTTTGTACTGAAATACTTTAATCGTACACGCATCACAACCCGGTTCCCTTAATGCAAATTTCTAGAATTAAAAGAAACTTCCAAGGGTTTCAATAGTGGACTGCTGTAGACCGAGGGAGTGTAGCTCCTTTGGATAGATGGCGTCTTCGTGAGTCGCGGAATCGATGGCGGCGTAACCTTCTGGTTAAATGTTGTTGCCGACTAGAAACACATGAATTGCGAACATGTGCCATCGATCTGAGAAGGCTGCAGAGGAACAGCTCAGGGAGACGGAGGTGTGGACTCCTATCAAACCTGAATGCTGTTGCTGAATCGATACAATGGCACCAAGCAGTAAATCATGTGCTTGAAAAGCGGTCCTAAGGACTTAAAAATCATCCCACCATACGGAGTTTGCGCAATAAAACTAAGGCTATGGTGTTTGCCTATTGGCCCCTCTTCCGAAAATAATATAAAAAAAATTCACAGTATTGGAAAATCACATGAAAGAGATGTCCATGGAGAACAGAAATTAAGATGAATGGACTGTTTGTTGCCGAGGAGATTGTACATTATTGTTCACAGAATTTTAACTAACATTCGCAATAATGTTCATACTCTTGCTTCCTAGCAGACGAACAATTGAAGTAGTTTCAAAGCGAAATAAAGTTTGGAACTTTGTGTTGAGGTACACAAGGGACGCCTGCACTTCCTCTGCACTAAATTCCTGGCAGATTAATGTCATCCTCACGCTACTCCAAGTGAATTATGGTTCTCTGCCTTAATTCTCAAAGGACTGAGTGTAATTGAAAACTGGTCTACTCTCAACTGTTTATCCATCATAATACAAGACAGAAAGCCAGCTTTATACCCATTCTCTTTGTTCTTAAACTGCAGCCTCGCTTTCTAGTTTCAAAATTTATTTTCACTATGAGCAGGACGACTAAAAAGACAAATGATACAAATGTTTACAGCGAAATAGTGAACTATCTTGTTTTTATCATTCTTAACCTATCATTATGTCCCATTTGTAGTTCAGTTGGCAGAATGCAGTCCACGAGGACTCAGCATCCAACTCATCACTTACACTTACATTCTGACGGCCCGACTTCGATTCCCGGCCTGATCCTCATGAAACCCCGTTTCCCTCTTTCATCCTACCAACACTTTCCACTTCCCCTCATTGGATTTAAAAATAGGTCGGTGTGATGTTTTGTGGGTAGGCATATGGGTCTGCGATACTTCTGTAATATTTAAGAACTTGGGCTAGAGTCCTGGAGTTTTAGGGCCGATTGTATAAACCATTTAATCTTAGATCAGTGGCTAAATTGATCCTCGTTCTAGCTGAACTTGGAATTTTGTGTTGTATAAAGTCTAATCTGAGATTAATTTGTCTTAAACTAAAGTCAACTTCGACTGAAGAAATTTCTCCGATTAAGTTAGATGATCGAAGTTCAGTTATTTCTTTTCTGTTTGAAGTAAACAAGTGGCAGATTGTGCAAACAGAATAACCATTATATATATATATATATATATATATATATATATATATATATATATATATATATAAAGGAGACTCTCCTTTAAGCCACGATACGCGGTCGAACATCAGATCCAGCGTCGTGGTATTGCCACTGAAGATGGAGGAGCATTCCTCCGAAACATGTCTGGGTTTTAACTGATTATATTTATTTTAATAATTATTAAAAAGTGTTCATACAACTGTAATAAATTATTTCTCTGTATACTTAATATCTCATTTATGAACACTGTTGAATTTGACCTTACTTGTGTAAATTGTATAAATGTATTTAATTGTTCGTTTAAACATACATACATACATACATACATGCATACATACATACATACATACATACATACATACATACATACATACATACATACACACATAGTGTTCTTCCCAAGGGCAGGTCTTTCACTGCAAACCAAGCACTCCCCTATTTACTTTCTTCTTCTTAGTCTCCGCATATGATCCATATATCTTAACGTCGCCTATCATCTGATATCTTCTTCTGCCCCGAACTCTTCTCCCGTTCACCATTCCTTCCAGTGCATCCTTCAGTAGGCAGTTTCTTCTCAGCCAGTGACTCAACCAATTCCTTTTCCTCTTCCTGATCTGTTTCAGCATCATTCTTTCTTCACTCACTCTTTCCAACACAGCTTCAGTTCTTATTTTGTCTGTCCACTTCACATGTTCCATTCTTCTCTATAGGATCTATTTACTTAGTTATTTGTTTTCTAACTTATACAGGTCCTACTTATTTACTTACTTAAATATTTATTTGCTAATTTATATGCTTATTTGCTTAATTAGTTACTTATTTTTGCTTAATTCCTTATTTACTAAATTATATAGGTCTTACATATTTATTTATTTAAATACTTATTTGCTCATTTATATCCTTATTTGCTTAATTAGTCATTTATTTACGTCATTCCTTATTTACTAAATTACATAGGTCTTACTTATTTATTTACTTAAATATTTATTTGCTAATTTATATGCTTATTTGCTTAATCAGTCACTTATTTATTTACGTCATTCCTTATTTACTAAATTATATAGGTCCTACTTATTTATTTACTTAAATATTTATTTGCTAATTTATATGCTTATTTGCTTAATTAGTCACTTATTTATTTACATAATTCCTTATTTACTAAATTATATAGGTCTTACTTATTTATTTACTTAAATATTTATTTGCTAATTTATATGCTTATTTGCTTAATTAGTCACTTATTTGTTTACGTCATTCCTTATATACTAAATTACATAGGTCTTACTTATTTATTTACTTAAATATTTATTTGCTAATTTATATGCTTATTTGCTTAATTAGTCACTTATTTATTTACATCATTCCTTATTTACTAAATTATATAGGTCTTACTTATTTATTTACTTAAATATTTATTTGCTCAGTTATATGCTTATTTGCTTAATTAGTCACTTATTTATTTACTTCATTCCTTATTTACTAAATTATATAGATCTTACTTATTTATTTACTTAAATATTTATTTGCTCATTTATATGCTTATTTGCTTAATTATTCACTTACTTATTTACTTAATTCCTTATTTACTAACTTATTTAGGCCTTGCTTATTTACTTACTTAAATACTTATTTGCTCATTTAAATGCTTATTTGCTTAATTAGTCACTTTTTAATTTACTTAATTCCGTATTTACTAACTTATATAGGTCTTACTTATTTATTTACTTAAATACTTATTTGCTCATTTATATGCTTATTTGCTTAATTAGTCACTTATTTATTTACTTAATTCCTTATTTACTAAATTATATAGGTCTTATTTATTTGCTTAAATACTTATTTGCTCATTTATATGCTTATTTGTTTAATTAGTCACTTATTTATTCACTTAATTCCTTATTTACTAAATTATATAGGTTTTCTTATTTATTTACTTAAATATTTATTTGCTCATTTATATGCTTATTTGCTTAATTAGTCACTTATTTATTTACTTAATTCCTTATTTACTAACTTATATAGGCCTTACTTATTTACTTACTTAAGGGGAGGCAGAGGTGAAATTTTCGAACAAAACTGAAGAAAAAATGAAAATTTGGGTTTTTTCCATTTTTATTACCTTTATTTTTATATTCCGATGTTACTTTTTGATTTTATGGCCTTAAAAGCATGAAATTAAAACCAAGATAACTGTATTACTATATTATTCCTATAATAAACTAATACTTATCATTATTTATATACTTTCTCTCAACGTATAAATAAAAAGAAATATTGAAAATTTCTTACAATATGGTGCATGGAGCATTTTATATCAAACGATATAAAGTTTTATAAAATTATTAATATTTACAGAACTATTGTACTTAGAAAGTTGAAACTTGGTATGTCCATTACTAATAACATACTTAGTATCCATGATCAATTTCAAACAAATCAGATAAATTTTGTGGATTTTGAAATATTCACCTCTGCCTCCCCTTAAATACTTATTTGCTCATTTATATGCTTATTTGCTTAATTAGTCATTTATGTATTTACTTACTTATTTATTTATTTATTTATTTATTTACTAATTTATTTATTTGTCTATTCATTCATTAATTTACTCACATATTTATTTATTTACTCAATTATCTATTCATTTATTCCGTTCGTGTACTGTATTCTTACGAAGACCCTCGAGCACTTGGAAGGGTTTATTTCCTAGTTTCCGCTTGTTTTCCGCTTAGTTTCATGATTTTCAAGTGTTTCCTGAAACGGTATTGAATGCAAGGAAGGGCAAAAAGCGAGAGAATTTTCAAGACGAGGCGCATTGTCGAGTTTCAATTCGGTTGTTAGGCGGAGTTGATAAATAGAGACGATCGGCAGGCTTTCAGTAAATTACTGAGCTGCTAGGTGGCTCTGGTATCTATCGGGAGGAAGACGGATGGCCCCGGCGGCCTGTCATCGTCCCTGCCTCATCCCTCTCGACAGGTCTGAGCTCCCCAGGGCCCGGGGGGTGGGGGAGGCGAGTGCCGCTCATACCCAGTTATGACACTTCAGGGATAGCGCGGCCCACCGTAAAGGGGCAGCTTGCAGTGCAGTCTTTCTCACTCCGTCCTCCAGGGTGCGCCTCAAGTGTGTCTGAAATGATAGCTAGAGAGCTCCGCGTAATGGCTGTGTCTGCAGACGATAATGAAATGCTGTTACCAATTGTGTTGCGAGTTTCTGGTTTCCTGCTACGGCTTGTTAAACAACGCTGCATTACATCTGATACTCTTCAATGTTTGTAAATTACATCACTTTGATTTGGCTCCCAACGCATCATTAATTGAAGAGTTGGGCCGAGTAACGGTCTATGTTACAATTTTTCAAAATCCAGTTTTTAATGAAATAATGTTCTGTATTGTAGGGATTCGTAACAAGCTGTTTTTTACGGTGATGGGTTGTTAGCCCTTCGCCCAACCCCCAAGCTGGAGGACCACCCCTTATCGGCTGTCCACGACTGCTTATTCAATATATTCGCAGCTATCCTCCATATCGTGGAAATATAAAAATTGGAGATTTATCCTTCGAAGAGGTGGAAAAATTCAAATATCTTGGAGCAACAGTAACAAATATAAATGACACTCGGGAGGAAATTAAATGCAGAATAAATATGGGAAATGCGTGTTATTATTCGGTTGAGAAGCTCTTATCATCCAGTCTGCTGTCCAAAAATCTGAAAGTTAGAATTTATAAAACAGTTATATTACCGGTTGTTCTGTATGGTTGTGAAACTTGGACTCTCACTCTGAGAGAGGAACATAGGTTAAGGGTGTTTGAGAATAAGGTGCTTAGGAAAATATTTGGGGCTAAGCGGGATGAAGTTACAGGAGAATGGAGAAAGTTACACAACACAGAGCTGCACGCATTGTATTCTTCACCTGACATAATTAGGAACTTAAAATCCAGACGTTTGAGATGGGCAGGGCATGTAGCACGTATGGGCGAATCCAGAAATGCATATAGAGTGTTAGTTGGGAGACCGGAGGGAAAAAGACCTTTAGGGAGGCCGAGACGTAGATGGGAGGATAATATTAAAATGGATTTGAGGGAGGTGGCGTATGATGATAGAGACTGGATTAATCTTGCACAGGATAGGGACCGATGGCGGGCTTATGTGAGGGCGGCGGTGAACCTTCGGGTTCCTTAGAGGCCATTTGTAAGTTGTAAGTAAGTAATGTTCTGTATAATGGAAATTTCAGCAGAAAAATCGAAAGTAATGGTATTTTTAGGACAAGACCCAGTCAGAAGTAAGATAATACACAATAAGCAATGCCTCGAACAAGTATAAAATTTCAATTATCTAGGTTGTGAAACATCTTATCAAAATGAAAAAGGTGTGAACAAGAAAATTACCAAATTTACACAAATTCTAGGAATAATAAACAATACATTAAAAGCTAAATTAGTACAAAAACCTACAAAAATAAAAATATATAATACACTAGCATTACCCTACCTTTTATACGGAAGCGAGATTTGGACATTAAAGAAAAAAGACATGAACAGAATCAAAACAAGGGAAATGAAATTTTTCACGAGGACAGCAGGATATACTCTTTTAGACCGAAAAACGAATGAAGAAATTTTAGAACAATTAGAAGTAGAGTCAGTAGAAGAAAAAATCAACAGATACAAATTAAATTGGCTAGCAAAAAGTCTGAAAGTTAGAATTTATAAAACAGTTATATTACCGGTTGTTCTGTAAGGTTGTGAAACTTGGACTCTCACTTTGAGAGAGGAACAGAGATTAAGGGTCTTTGAGAATAAGGTTCTTAGGAAAATATTTGGGGCTAAGAGGGATGAAGTTACAGGAGAAGGGAGAAAGTTACACAACGCAGAGCTGCACGCATTGTATACTTCACCTGACATAATTAGGACCATAAAATCCAGACGTTTGAGATGGGCAGGACATATAGCACGTATGGGCGAATCCAGAAATGCATATAGAGTGTTAGTTGGGAGGCCGGAGGGAAAAAGACCTTTGGGGAGGCCGAGACGTAGGTGGGAAGATAATATTAAAATGGATTTGAGGGAGGTGGGTTATGATGGTAGAGACTGGATTAATCTTGCTCAGGATAGGGACCAATAGCTGGCTTATGTGAGGGCGGCAATGAACCTCCGGGTTCCTTAAAAGCCAGTAAGTAAGTAAGATCATGTAAGAAGAATGGAAAATTCAAGAATCCCAAAAATTATGATGCAGTATAAACCTAGAGGACATCGTCGACCAGGAAGACCTTTTAGAAAACTGCTAGATGGGGCCGAAACAGGTCTACAGAGGCCTAATTCGTGAAGGATGATGATGATGATAGTCTTACACAGCTGTCACAAAAATTGTTTCTCAATATCTGTATCAGAGGCGTGTTTACACGTACAACCATGAATTTCTTGGTTGGAACAACGGCCTATGTCACTAGTCACTTCTACCGTATCCAGTTGTTTACATCGTATCGGGAGTTATTGCACGAGTTTCTTCTCTTTACGAATACTGGATACTTGAACTCTGTGTATCAGTTTTCGGTTGATCTGTTACGTAAAAAGGACGATTGCAAAACAGTGACGATTTTTATTGTAGATATTAGCCGGCTAAATAAATTAAAAAAAAAAAAGAATCCAGACAAATTAATATTAATAAGTGTAAAGTCGCTGAGAGATAATCGTTTTGAGTAGGGTGAAGTTGCCTAATTCCGTGATACCCATAATTCTGTGATACGTTTTTTTCACTGAATATCACGGGATTGGGTAGCTTGTTATGAAGTCCACCGATGTCTCAAAAGTAGCTGAAAGAGGCGCTCTTTCTAGAAAGATGTCTGGCGCTATGATCGAACGGCAAAGCTTTGACTGACATTCAGTTTAAAAAAAGTATCACGGGATTAGGGATATCACTGCATTAGGCAATTTTACCCTACACAACAAGAAAGACGAAGTCGCAAATTAGTGCGAAAGATCCCCAAGTAATGTAATATCCTGTCTGTTATTTTTGCAATATTTTATTAACTTAGTTGTATTTTAATTTATACTTTACCTAGTGTTAATTGATCTATGTTGTGTTTTGTCGTTATAGCTTATTTTACAACTTTATCAAGGTATTTTGCTTCAGGAACAGATTTATGGAAATTCTTGTAAGGAGATGTGCTCACAGCTTGCTCTTCATGTCAGAAAGATGTTGTTTAAAATGTATTACTCTCTTAGAGTTAGCATTTAAAAACTGAAATTGTTATTGTCTTCATTATTAATAAAATTTATACTTAACAGAAAAGCCATCTGTTAGGATAGATACTGAATATTTGGGACAGAGGTTCAAATTCAATCCCCCAACAATTTCTCAACTGTAATATTTAATTTTCTTTATTCATTTATTATTGTTACAATTTTCATTAATTTAATGGTGTCCCTACATCTCAATACTGCAATTATTTTCTGATAATAGTATTTTTATTTGATGGCGGGCTTATGTGAGGGCGGCACTGAACCTCCGGGTTCCTTAAAAGCCAGTAAGTAAGTATGTATTATTATTTGATCAAAATTGTATGTTTATTCATAATATGACATTGAGTGTAACTTGAATAAATTACATGGTATTAATTCATATTAATATAAAGGATTTAAAAATAAATGTCATAAACAGTTTTTCATAATTTTAACTTCTTATTGATTTTGTATACTTCATAATCTTCTGATTGTATAAAACTGTTTATTGTAGCATGTATGTGGAGTTAAAAATGTTACACACTTCTATGATGTGTAATATGACTTTTAATAACATACAGTCGTATACTTCACTTAGTGTACAAAACATATTGATGGAATAACGGTCTATGTTCCCCATCTGATAGTAAATTTATGAACGGAATTACGATGTAACATTTCTGTTCCTCCTGCACTGTTAGTAGATTGTAATATAGACCGTTATTCGGCCCAACACCAATTATTTTATATATTGTTTGAGAATCCCATTGTAGGCTATATCTGCAGTACTCGGGAAAAGTGACATAAGTCAGTTTCCACAAACCTTTTTTGATTTTTTATTTTATTTTAGTAGTTTATTTTACGACGCTTTATCAACAGCATAGGTTATTTAGCGTCTGAATGAGATGAAGGTGATAATTCCGGTGAAATGAGTCCGGGGTCCAACACCGAAAGTTACCCAGCATTTGCTCATATTGGGTTGAGGGAAAACCCCGGGAAAAACCTCAACCAGATAACTTGCCCCGACCGGGAATCGAACCCGGGCCACCTGGTTTCGCGGCTAGACATGCTAACTTTTACTCCACAGGTGTGGACACCTTTTTGATAATTTATTGACAATTTACACTGGTTTATGTCGATTTGATTTTTTCTGTATGAGTTATTGTAATGTGAGAAATACGTATTTTTTTCCAAGCGAGCAGATGTTAAGTCAGTTGTCAATAAATTATCAAAAAAGGTTTGTGGAAACTGACTTGTGTCACTTTTCCCAAGCACTGCAGATATATCGTTTTCAAAGGGGACTGTGAGATTTTTGGCTTCGCACATGGAACACAACGAAACTTGCCGTTTGTTATGACCAGAGTCCTGCGTTTGGTGGCTTTGAATACAAGTTAGGTGTACGTCGAGCTTAATATGTTACGTGCAACTAACGGTGAACATGTAGAGTTATATTGATTTTGTCATACACACTTTGACAGTTTCGAATTAACATGTAGAAAATCTCATCTAGATATCATATCTAAATAATTTGTTATTTACATCTGAAGTTGTAAAGCAGCCATCGTCAACTGGCCTGCATACTACTTCGGAGCGCCAAGACGCTGGCTGAGGAGGTAGTAGTGTGCAGTGTGTCGAGCCAAGCCAACGCATCCCATCACAGAAGTCAATTTTCTGACCATAATTTATAATGTTTTCTTCAATTTTGTTCTACACGAGCATTGACACCTAACATAAAGCAGTTAGTGAGGGAAAAACGAATTAAAAAATCCAGGAAAACCAATGCTAATGATCAGCGAAAATAATTTTTATCATTTGATATTTACATTGTAATAAAATAATTTAGGTCTACTTCAGTCTTGTAACAGAAACGATAATATGTTTTATATGTTATACATAATAACAAATAATTGGTTTTGTGATATATAGTGTCAGATAAAAGTTGGATTATTTATTTATTTATTATTTATTTCATTTTATTGACGACACTTGAACAAAGGAATAGGATGCCAAGATTTAAATATTACTAATGGATTCGATTTGTTTAATATTTTGTAATAGTGAAAATGCATTATAGGTCTGTAAGTTCTCAATTGCTTTAATATGAAATAAAAACTATTTACTTTCAAAACCGTTACAATACATAACAGAAAATACAACTTGTTTCTTGCCTTAAACTGAAAAGTAATTTACTTATTACACAGTTCCTCTTAAAATAAATTAAGTACATGCTTCTTCCGTGTTTATTATAATTATTAGAGACTGATTAAAAGGGTTGAACAAGTGAACGGACGCCACTGCCATTACCTGATTCCTTCCCCCCAACTCCTGCTGCATAGTTGATGTCTAAGGGTACGTACACGTTGGGGCGACGATACACGATAAAAGAAGCAGCGATGCTATATCAGAGAGAATTGAAGCATGCATTGTCATTGAGGTGTGTGTATTGGAGTAACGATAAAAGCGAAGATACACGATAAAAGAAGCAGCGATGCTATATCAGAGAGAATTGAAGCATGCATTGTCATTGAGGTGTGTGTATTGGAGTAACGATAAAAGCGAAGATACACGATAAAAGAAGCAGCGATGCTATATCAGAGAGAATTGAAGCATGCATTGTCATTGAGGTGTGTGTATTGGAGTAACGATAAAAGCGAAGATACACGATAAAAGAAGCAGCGGTGCTATATCAGAGAGAATTGAAGCATGCATTGTCATTGAGGTGTGTGTATTGGAGTAACGATAAAAGCGAAGATACACGATAAAAGAAGCAGCGATGCTATATCAGAGAGAATTGAAGCATGCATTGTCATTGAGGTGTGCATATTGGAGTAACGATAAAAGCGAAGATACACGATAAAAGAAGCAGCGATGCTATATCAGAGAGAATTGAAGCATGCATTGTCATTGAGGTGTGTGTATTGGAGTAACAATAAAAGCGAAGATACACGATAAAAGAAGCAGCGATGCTATATCAGAGAGAATTGAAGCATGCATTGTCATTGAGGTGTGCATATTGGAGTAACGATAAAAGCGAAGATACACGATAAAAGAAGCAGCGGTGCTATATCAGAGAGAATTGAAGCATGCATTGTCATTGAGGTGTGCATATTGGAGTAACGATAAAAGCGAAGATACACGATAAAAGAAGCAGCGGTGCTATATCAGAGAGAATTGAAGCATGCATTGTCATTGAGGTGTGCATATTGGAGTAACGATAAAAGCGAAGATACACGATAAAAGAAGCAGCGGTGCTATATCAGAGAGAATTGAAGCATGCATTGTCATTGAGGTGTGCATATTGGAGTAACGATAAAAGCGAAGATACACGATAAAAGAAGCAGCGGTGCTATATCAGAGAGAATTGAAGCATGCATTGTCATTGAGGTGTGCATATTGAAGTAACGATAAAAGCGAAGATACACGATAAAAGAAGCAGCGGTGCTATATCAGAGAGAATTGAAGCATGCATTGTCATTGAGGTGTGTGTATTGGAGTAACGATAAAAGCGAAGATACACGATAAAAGAAGCAGCGATGCTATATCAGAGAGAATTGAAGCATGCATTGTCATTGAGGTGTGCATATTGGAGTAACGATAAAAGCGAAGATACACGATAAAAGAAGCAGCGGTGCTATATCAGAGAGAATTGAAGCATGCATTGTCATTGAGGTGTGCATATTGGAGTAACGATAAAAGCGAAGATACACGATAAAAGAAGCAGCGATGCTATATCAGAGAGAATTGAAGCATGCATTGTCATTGAGGTGTGCATATTGGAGTAACGATAAAAGCGAAGATACACGATAAAAGAAGCAGCGGTGCTATATCAGAGAGAATTGAAGCATGCATTGTCATTGAGGTGTGCATATTGGAGTAACGATAAAAGCGAAGATACACGATAAAAGAAGCAGCAGTGCTATATCAGAGAGAATTGAAGCATGCATTGTCATTGAGGTGTGCATATTGAAGTAACGATAAAAGCGAAGATACACGATAAAAGAAGCAGCGGTGCTATATCAGAGAGAATTGAAGCATGCATTGTCATTGAGGTGTGCATATTGGAGTAACGATAAAAGCGAAGATACACGATAAAAGAAGCAGCGGTGCTATATCAGAGAGAATTGAAGCATGCATTGTCATTGAGGTGTGCATATTGAAGTAACGATAAAAGCGAAGATACACGATAAAAGAAGCAGCGGTGCTATATCAGAGAGAATTGAAGCATGCATTGTCATTGAGGTGTGCATATTGGAGTAACGATAAAAGCGAAGATACACGATAAAAGAAGCAGCGGTGCTATATCAGAGAGAATTGAAGCATGCATTGTCATTGAAGTGTGCATATTGGAGTAACGATAAAAGCGAAGATACACGATAAAAGAAGCAGCGGTGCTATATCAGAGAG
Source organism: Periplaneta americana (assembly GCF_040183065.1). NCBI lineage: Eukaryota > Metazoa > Arthropoda > Insecta > Blattodea > Blattidae > Periplaneta > Periplaneta americana. The sequence goes on along the minus strand of NC_091132.1, from coordinate 25,062,096 downwards.
AATTGAAGCATGCATTGTCATTGAAGTGTGCATATTGGAGTAACGATAAAAGCGAAGATACACGATAAAAGAAGCAGCGATGCTATATCAGAGAGAATTGAAGCATGCATTGTCATTGAGGTGTGCATATTGGAGTAACGATAAAAGCGAAGATACACGATAAAAGATGCAGCGGTGCTATATCAGAGAGAATTGAAGCATGCATTGTCATTGAAGTGTGCATATTGGAGTAACGATAAAAGCGAAGGTACACGATAAAAGAAGCAGCGGTGCTATATCAGAGAGAATTGAAGCATGCATTGTCATTGAAGTGTGCATATTGGAGTAACGATAAAAGCGAAGATACACGATAAAAGAAGCAGCGGTGCTATATCAGAGAGAATTGAAGCATGCATTGTCATTGAGGTGTGCATATTGAAGTAACGATAAAAGCGAAGATACACGATAAAAGAAGCAGCGGTGCTATATCAGAGAGAATTGAAGCATGCATTGTCATTGAGGTGTGCATATTGGAGTAACGATAAAAGCGAAGATACACGATAAAAGAAGCAGCGGTGCTATATCAGAGAGAATTGAAGCATGCATTGTCATTGAAGTGTGCATATTGGAGTAACGATAAAAGCGAAGATACACGATAAAAGAAGCAGCGGTGCTATATCAGAGAGAATTGAAGCATGCATTGTCATTGAAGTGTGCATATTGGAGTAACGATAAAAGCGAAGAGACACGATAAAAGAAGCAGCGTTGCTATATCAGAGAGAATTGAAGCATGCATTGTCATTGAGGTGTGCATATTGGAGTAACGATAAAAGCGAAGATACACGATAAGAGAAGCAGCGGTGCTATATCAGAGAGAATTGAAGCATGCATTGTCATTGAGGTGTGCATATTGGAGTAACGATAAAAGCGAAGATACACGATAAAAGAAGCAGCGGTGCTATATCAGAGAGAATTGAAGCATGCATTGTCATTGAGGTGTGCATATTGGAGTAACGATAAAAGCGAAGATACACGATAAAAGAAGCAGCGGTGCTATATCAGAGAGAATTGAAGCATGCATTGTCATTGAGGTGTGCATATTGGAGTAACGATAAAAGCGAAGATACACGATAAAAGAAGCAGCGATGCTATATCAGAGAGAATTGAAGCATGCATTGTCATTGAGGTGTGTGTATTGGAGTAACGATAAAAGCGAAGATACACGATAAAAGAAGCAGCGATGCTATATCAGAGAGAATTGAAGCATGCATTGTCATTGAGGTGTGTGTATTGGAGTAACGATAAAAGCGAAGATACACGATAAAAGAAGCAGCGATGCTATATCAGAGAGAATTGAAGCATGCATTGTCATTGAGGTGTGTGTATTGGAGTAACGATAAAAGCGAAGATACACGATAAAAGAAGCAGCGATGCTATATCAGAGAGAATTGAAGCATGCATTGTCATTGAGGTGTGTGTATTGGAGTAACGATAAAAGCGAAGATACACGATAAAAGAAGCAGCGATGCTATATCAGAGAGAATTGAAGCATGCATTGTCATTGAGGTGTGTGTATTGGAGTAACGATAAAAGCGAAGATACACGATAAAAGAAGCAGCGGTGCTATATCAGAGAGAATTGAAGCATGCATTGTCATTGAGGTGTGTGTATTGGAGTAACATAAAAGCGAAGATACACGATAAAAGAAGCAGCGATGCTATATCAGAGAGAATTGAAGCATGCATTGTCATTGAGGTGTGCATATTGGAGTAACGATAAAAGCGAAGATACACGATAAAAGAAGCAGCGGTGCTATATCAGAGAGAATTGAAGCATGCATTGTCATTGAGGTGTGCATATTGGAGTAACGATAAAAGCGAAGATACACGATAAAAGAAGCAGCGGTGCTATATCAGAGAGAATTGAAGCATGCATTGTCATTGAGGTGTGCATATTGAAGTAACGATAAAAGCGAAGATACACGATAAAAGAAGCAGCGATGCTATATCAGAGAGAATTGAAGCATGCATTGTCATTGAGGTGTGCATATTGGAGTAACGATAAAAGCGAAGATACACGATAAAAGAAGCAGCGGTGCTATATCAGAGAGAATTGAAGCATGCATTGTCATTGAGGTGTGCATATTGGAGTAACGATAAAAGCGAAGATACACGATAAAAGAAGCAGCGGTGCTATATCAGAGAGAATTGAAGCATGCATTGTCATTGAGGTGTGCATATTGGAGTAACGATAAAAGCGAAGATACACGATAAAAGAAGCAGCGGTGCTATATCAGAGAGAATTGATGCATGCGTTGTCATTGAAGTGTGCATATTGGAGTAACGATAAAAGCGAAGATGCACGATAAAAGCGAAGAAAGACCAAAGTTCCATTTTCTTCGCTCTTGTCTTTCATATGATCTCTGATTAAGATAATATTAACCTGTATAAATACCGGTGGTTTCAATATATGCGAATATTAATCGATTTATTATTATTTCGGCTTATTAAAT